>NC_092760.1:4205000-4505000 GCF_047496795.1 Chiloscyllium punctatum
CAGAGAGCGAGAAACAGAGGGGCTGAAACAGAGGGGCTGAAACAGAAGGGCTGAAACAGAGGGGCTGAAACAGAGGGCGAGAAACAGAGGGGCTGAAACAGAGGGCGAGAAACAGAGGGGCTGAAATAGAGGAGCTGAAACAGAGGGGCTGAAACAGAGGGGCTGAAACAGAGGGCGAGAAACAGAGAGGCTGAAACAGAGGGCGAGAAACAGGGGGGCTGAACAGAGGGCGAGAAACAGAGGGGCTGAAACAGAGGGTCTGAAACAGAGTGCGAGAAACAGAGGGGCTGAAACAGAGGACGAGAAACAGAGGGGCTGAATCAGAGGGGCTGAAACAGTGGGTGAGAAACAGAGGGGCTGAAACAGAGGGCGAGAAACAGAGGGGCTGAAACAGCGGGCGAGAAACAGAGGGGCTGAAACAGAGGGGCTGAAACAGAGGGGCTGAAACAGAGGTGCTGAAACATAGGGCGAGAAACAGAGGGGCAGAAACAGAGGGTGAGAAACAGAGGGGATGAATCAGAGGGCGAGAAACAGAGGGGCTGAAACAGAGGGGCTGAAACAGAAGGGCTGAAACAGAGGGGCTGAAACAGAGGGCGAGAAACAGAGGGGCTGAAACAGAGGGCGAGAAACAGAGGGGCTGAAATAGAGGAGCTGAAACAGAGGGGCTGAAACAGAGGGGCTGAAACAGAGGGCGAGAAACAGAGAGGCTGAAACAGAGGGCGAGAAACAGGGGGGCTGAACAGACGGCGAGAAACAGAGGGGTTGAAACAGAGGGCGAGAAACAGAGGGGCTGAAACAGAGGGCAAGAAACAGAGGGGATGAATCAGAGGGCGAGAAACAGAGGGGCTGAAACAGAGGGCGAGAAACAGAGGGGCTGAAACAGAGGGCGAGAAACAGAGGTGCTGAAACAGAGGGGCTGAAACAGAGGGCGAGAAACAGAGGGGCTGAAACAGTGGGCGAGAAACAGAGGGTGAGAAACAGAGGGGCTGAAACAGACGGTGAGAAACAGAGGGGCTGAAACAGAGGGCGAGAAACAGAGGGGCTGAAACAGAGGGGCTGAAACAGAGGGGCTGAATCAGAGGGGCTGATTCAGAGGGGTGAAACAGAGGGGCTGAATCAGAGGGGCTGAAACAGAGGGCGAAAAACAGAGGGGCAGAATCAGAGGCCGAGAAACAGAGGGGCTGAAACAGAGGGGCTGAAACAGAGAGCGCGAAACAGAGAGGCTGAAACAGAGGGCGAGAAACAGAGGGGCTGAAACGGAGGGGCTGAAACAGACGGGCTGAAACAGAGGGGCTGAAACAGAGGGGCTGAAACAGAGGGCGAGAAACAGGGGGGCTGAACAGAGGGCGAGAAACAGAGGGCTGAAACAGAGGGGCTGAAACAGAGGGCGAGAATCAGAGGGGCTGAAACAGAGGGCGAGAAACAGAGGGGCTGAAACAGAGGGTCTGAAACAGAGTGCGAGAAACAGAGGGGCTGAAACAGAGGACGAGAAACAGAGGGGCTGAATCAGAGGGGCTGAAACAGTGGGCGAGAAACAGAGGGGCTGAAACAGAGGGCGAGAAACAGAGGGGCTGAAACAGAGGGCGAGAAACAGAGGGGCTGAAACAGAGGGGCTGAAACAGAGGGGCTGAAACAGAGGTGCTGAAACATAGGGCGAGAAACAGAGGGGCAGAAACAGAGGGTGAGAAACAAAGGGGATGAATCAGAGGGCGAGAAACAGAGGGGCTGAAACAGAGGGGCTGAAACAGAAGGGCTGAAACAGAGGGGCTGAAACAGAGGGCGAGAAACAGAGGGGCTGAAACAGAGGGCGAGAAACAGAGGGGCTGAAATAGAGGAGCTGAAACAGAAGGGCTGAAACAGAGGGGCTGAAACAGAGGGCGTGAAACAGAGAGGCTGAAACAGAGGGCGAGAAACAGGGGGGCTGAACAGAGGGCGAGAAACAGAGGGGCTGAAACAGAGGGCGAGAAACAGAGGGGCTGAAACAGAGGGCAAGAAACAGAGGGGATGAATCAGAGGGCGAGAAACAGAGGGGCTGAAACAGAGGACGAGAAACAGAGGGGCTGAATCAGAGGGGCTGAAACAGTGGGCGAGAAACAGAGGGGCTGAAACAGAGGGCGAGAAACAGAGGGGCTGAAACAGAGGGCGAGAAACAGAGGGGCAGAAACAGAGGGTGAGAAACAGAGGGGATGAATCAGAGGGCGAGAAACAGAGGGGCTGAAACAGAGGGGCTGAAACAGAAGGGCTGAAACAGAGGGGCTGAAACAGAGGGCGAGAAACAGAGGGGCTGAAACAGAGGGCGAGAAACAGAGGGGCTGAAATAGAGGAGCTGAAACAGAGGGGCTGAAACAGAGGGGCTGAAACAGAGGGCGAGAAACAGAGAGGCTGAAACAGAGGGCGAGAAACAGGGGGGCTGAACAGAGGGCGAGAAACAGAGGGGCTGAAACAGAGGGCGAGAAACAGAGGGGCTGAAACAGAGGGGCAGAAACAGAGGGGCTGAAACAGAGGGGCTGAAACAGAGGGGGAGAAAATGTGTGTCTGAAACAGAGTGCGAGAAACAGAGGGCGAGAAACAGAGGGACTGAAACAGAGGGCCTGAAACAGAGGGGCTGAAACAGAGGGCGAGAAACGGAGGGGCTGAAACAGAGGGCCAGAAACAGAGGGGCTGAAATGGAGGGGCTGAATTAGAGGGGCTGAAACAGAGGGGCTGAAACAGAGTGCGAGAAATAGAGGGGCTGAAACAGGGGGCGAGAAACAGAGGGGCTGAAACAGAGGGCGAGAAACAGAGGTGCTGAAACAGAGGGGCTGAAACAGAGGGCGAGAAACAGAGAGGCTGAAACAGAGGGCGAGAAACAGAGGGTGAGAAACAGAGGGCCTGAAACAGACGGTGAGAAACAGAGGGGCTGAAACAGAGGGCGAGAAACAGAGGGGCTGAAACAGAGGGGCTGAAACAGAGGGGCTGAAACAGAGGGGCTGAAATAGAGGGGCTGAAACAGAGGGGCTGAATCAGAGGGGCTGAAATAGAGGGGCTGAAACAGAGGGCGAGAAACAGAGGGGCTAATTCAGCGGGGCTGAAACAGAGGGGCTGAATCAGAGGGGCTGAAACAGAGGGCGAGATACAGAGGGGCAGAAACAGAGGGCGAGAAACAGAGTGGCTGAAACAGAGGGGCTGAAATAGAGAGCGCGAAACAGAGGGGCTGAAAAAGAGGGCGAGAAACAGAGGGGCTGAAACAGAGGGGCTGAAACAGAGGGGCTAAATCAGAGGGGCAGAAACAGAGGGCGAGAAACCGAAGGGCTGAAACAGAGGGCGAGAAACACAGGGGCTGAAACAGAGGGGCTGAAACAGAGGGGCTGAAACAGAGGGGCTGAAACAGAGGGCGAGAAACAGAGGGGCAGAAACAGAGGGCGAGAAACAGAGGGGATGAATCAGAGGGCGAGAAACAGAGGGGCTGAAACAGAGGGGCTGAATCAGAGGGGGTGAAACAGAGGACGAGAAACAGAGGGGCTGAATCAGAGGGGCTGAAACAGTGGGCGAGAAACAGAGGGGCTGAAACAGAGGGCGAGAAACAGAGGGGCTGAAACAGAGGGCGAGAAACAGAGAGGCTGAAACAGAGGGGCTGAAACAGAAGGGCTGAGAAAGAGGGGCTGAAACAGAGTGCGAGAAACAGAGGGGCTGAAACAGAGGACGAGAAACAGAGGGGCTGAAACAGAGGGTCTGAAACAGAGTGCGAGAAACATTGGGGCTGAAACAGAGGACGAGAAACAGAGGGGCTGAATCAGAGGGGCTGAAACAGTGGGCGAGAAACAGAGGGGCTGAAACAGAGGGCGAGAAACAGAGGGGCTGAAACAGAGGGCGAGAAACAGAGGGGCTGAAACAGAGGGGCTGAATCAGAGGGGCTGAAACAGAGGTGCTGAAACATAGGGCGAGAAACAGAGGGGCAGAAACAGAGGGTGAGAAACAGAGGGGATGAATCAGAGGGCGAGAAACAGAGGGGCTGAAACAGAGGGGCTGAAACAGAAGGGCTGAAACAGAGGGGCTGAAACAGAGGGCGAGAAAAAGAGGGGCTGAAACAGAGGGCGAGAAACAGAGGGGCTGAAATAGAGGAGCTGAAACAGAGGGGCTGAAACAGAGGGGCTGAAACAGAGGGCGAGAAACAGAGAGGCTGAAACAGAGGGCGAGAAACAGGGGGGCTGAACAGAGGGCGAGAAACAGAGGGGCTGAAACAGAGGGCGAGAAACAGAGGGGCTGAAACAGAGGGCGAGAAACAGAGGGGATGAATCAGAGGGCGAGAAACAGAGGGGCTGAAACAGAGGGCGAGAAACAGAGGGGCTGAAACAGAGGGCGAGAAACAGAGGTGCTGAAACAGAGGGGCTGAAACAGAGGGCGAGAAACAGAGGGGCTGAAACAGTGGGCGAGAAACAGAGGGTGAGAAACAGAGGGGCTGAAACAGACGGTGAGAAACAGAGGGGCTGAAACAGAGGGCGAGAAACAGAGGGGCTGAAACAGAGGGGCTGAAACAGAGGGGCTGAATCAGAGGGGCTGATTCAGAGGGGTGAAACAGAGGGGCTGAATCAGAGGGGCTGAAACAGAGGGCGAAAAACAGAGGGGCAGAATCAGAGGGCGAGAAACAGAGGGGCTGAATCAGAGGGGCTGATTCAGAGGGGTGAAACAGAGGGGCTGAATCAGAGGGGCAGACACAGAGGGTGAGAAACAGAGGGGATGAATCAGAGGGCGAGAAACAGAGGGGCTGAAACAGAGGGGCTGAAACAGAAGGGCTGAAACAGAGGGGCTGAAACAGAGGGCGAGAAACAGAGGGGCTGAAACAGAGGGCGAGAAACAGAGGGGCTGAAATAGAGGAGCTGAAACAGAGGGGCTGAAACAGAGGGGCTGAAACAGAGGGCGAGAAACAGAGAGGCTGAAACAGAGGGCGAGAAACAGGGGGGCTGAACAGAGGGCGAGAAACAGAGGGGCTGAAACAGAGGGCGAGAAACAGAGGGGCTGAAACAGAGGGGCAGCAACAGAGGTTCTGAAACAGAGGGGCTGAAACAGAGGGGGTGAAAATGTGTGTCTGAAACAGAGTGCGAGAAACAGAGGGCGAGAAACAGAGGGACTGAAACAGAGGGCCTGAAACAGAGGGGCTGAAACAGAGGGCGAGAAACGGAGGGGCTGAAACAGAGGGCCAGAAACAGAGGGTCTGAAATGGAGGGGCTGAATTAGAGGGGCTGAAACAGAGGGGCTGAAACAGAGTGCGAGAAATAGAGGGGCTGAAACAGGGGGTGAGAAACAGAGGGGCTGAAACAGAGGGCGAGAAACAGAGGTGCTGAAACAGAGGGGCTGAAACAGAGGGCGAGAAACAGAGGGTGAGAAACAGAGGGCCTGAAACAGACGGTGAGAAACAGAGGGGCTGAAACAGAGGGCGAGAAACAGAGGGGCTGAAACAGAGGGGCTGAAATAGAGGGGCTGAAACAGAGGGGCTGAATCAGAGGGGCTGAAATAGAGGGGCTGAAACAGAGGGCGAGAAACAGAGGGGCTGATTCAGAGGGGCTGAAACAGAGGGGCTGAATCAGAGGGGCTGAAACAGAGGGCGAGAAACAGAGGGGCAGAAACAGAGGGCGAGAAACAGAGTGGCTGAAACAGAGGGGCTGAAATAGAGAGCGCGAAACATTGGGGCTGAAACAGAGGGCGAGAAACAGAGGGGCTGAAACAGAGGGGCTGAAACAGAGGGGCTAAATCAGAGGGGCAGAAACAGAGGGCGAGAAACCGAAGGGCTGAAACAGAGGGCGAGAAACACAGGGGCTGAAACAGAGGGGCTGAAACAGAGGGGCTGAAACAGAGGGGCTGAAACAGAGGGCGAGAAACAGAGGGGCAGAAACAGAGGGCGAGAAACAGAGGGGATGAATCAGAGGGCGAGAAACAGAGGGGCTGAAACAGAGGGGCTGAATCAGAGGGGCTGAAACAGAGGACGAGAAACAGAGGGGCTGAATCAGAGGGGCTGAAACAGTGGGCGAGAAACAGAGGGGCTGAAACAGAGGGCGAGAAACAGAGGGGCTGAAACAGAGGGCGAGAAACAGAGGGGCTGAAACAGAGGGGCTGAAACAGAGGGGCTGAATCAGAGGGGCTGATTCAGAGGGGTGAAACAGAGGGGCTGAATCAGAGGGGCAGAAACAGAGGGTGAGAAACAGAGGGGATGAATCAGAGGGCGAGAAACAGAGGGGCTGAAACAGAGGGGCTGAAACAGAAGGGCTGAAACAGAGGGGCTGAAACAGAGGGCGAGAAACAGAGGGGCTGAAACAGAGGGCGAGAAACAGAGTGGCTGAAACAGAGGGGCTGAAATAGAGAGCGCGAAACAGAGGGGCTGAAACAGAGGGCGAGAAACAGAGGGGCTGAAACAGAGGGGCTGAAACAGAGGGGCTAAATCAGAGGGGCAGAAACAGAGGGCGAGAAACAGAGGGGCAGAAACAGAGGGCGAGAAACAGAGGGGATGAATCAGAGGGCGAGAAACAGAGGGGCTGAAACAGAGGGGCTGAATCAGAGGGGCTGAAACAGAGGACGAGAAACAGAGGGGCTGAATCAGAGGGGCTGAAACAGTGGGCGAGAAACAGAGGGGCTGAAACAGAGGGCGAGAAACAGAGGGGCTGAAACAGAGGGCGAGAAACAGAGGGGCTGAAACAGAGGGGCTGAAACAGAGGGGCTGAAACAGAAGTGCTGAAACATAGGGCGAGAAACAGAGGGGCAGAAACAGAGGGTGAGAAACAGAGGGGCTGAAACAGAGGGGCTGAAACAGAGGGGCTGAAACAGAGGGCGAGAAACAGAGGGGCTGAAACAGAGGGCGAGAAACAGAGGGGCTGAAATAGAGGAGCTGAAACAGAGGGGCTGAAACAGAGGGGCTGAAACAGAGGGCGAGAAACAGAGGGGCTGAAACAGAGGGCGAGAAACAGAGGGGCTGAAATAGAGGAGCTGAAACAGAGGGGCTGAAACAGAGGGGCTGAAACAGAGGGCGAGAAACAGAGAGGCTGAAACAGAGGGCGAGAAACAGTGGGGCTGAACAGAGGGCGAGAAACAGAGGGGCTGAAACAGAGGGCGAGAAACAGAGGGGCTGAAACAGAGGGTCTGAAACAGAGTGCGAGAAACAGAGGGGCTGAAACAGAGGACGAGAAACAGAGGGGCTGAATCAGAGGGGCTGAAACAGTGGGCGAGAAACAGAGGGGCTGAAACAGAGGGCGAGAAACAGAGGGGCTGAAACAGAGGGCGAGAAACAGAGGGGCTGAAACAGAGTGGCTGAAACAGAGGGGCTGAAACAGAGGTGCTGAAACATAGGGCGAGAAACAGAGGGGCAGAAACAGAGGGTGAGAAACAGAGGGGATGAATCAGAGGGCGAGAAACAGAGGGGCTGGAACAGAGGGGCTGAAACAGAAGGGCTGAAACAGAGGGGCTGAAACAGAGGGCGAGAAACAGAGGGGCTGAAACAGAGGGCGAGAAACAGAGGGGCTGAAATAGAGGAGCTGAAACAGAGGGGCTGAAACAGAGGGGCTGAAACAGAAGGGCTGAAACAGAGGGGCTGAAACAGAGGGCGAGAAACAGAGAGGCTGAAACAGAGGGCGAGAAGCAGGGGGGCTGAACAGAGGGCGAGAAACAGAGGGGCTGAAACAGAGGGCGAGAAACAGAGGGGCTGAAACAGAGGGCGAGAAACAGAGGGGATGAATCAGAGGGCGAGAAACAGAGGGGCTGAAACAGAGGGCGAGAAACAGAGGGGCTGAAACAGAGGGCGAGAAACAGAGGTGCTGAAACAGAGGGGCTGAAACAGAGGGCGAGAAACAGAGGGGCTGAAACAGTGGGCGAGAAACAGAGGGTGAGAAACAGAGGGGCTGAAACAGACGGTGAGAAACAGAGGGGCTGAAACAGAGGGCGAGAAACAGAGGGGCTGAAACAGAGGGGCTGAAACAGAGGGGCTGAATCAGAGGGGCTGATTCAGAGGGGTGAAACAGAGGGGCTGAAACAGAGGGGCTGAAACAGAGAGCGCGAAACAGAGAGGCTGAAACAGAGGGCGAGAAACAGAGGGGCTGAAACGGAGGGGCTGAAACAGAGGGGCTAAATCAGAGGGGCAGAAACAGAGGGCGAGAAACAGAGGGGCTGAAACAGAGGGCGAGAAACAGAGGGGCTGAAACAGAGGGGCTGAAACAGACGGGCTGAAACAGAGGGGCTGAAACACAGGGGCTGAAACAGAGGGCGAGAAACAGGGGGGCTGAACAGAGGGCGAGAAACAGAGGGCTGAAACAGAGGGGCTGAAACAGAGGGCGAGAATCAGAGGGGCTGAAACAGAGGGCGAGAAACAGAGGGGCTGAAACAGAGGGTCTGAAACAGAGTGCGAGAAACAGAGGGGCTGAAACAGAGGACGAGAAACAGAGGGGCTGAATCAGAGGGGCTGAAACAGTGGGCGAGAAACAGAGGGGCTGAAACAGAGGGCGAGAAACAGAGGGGCTGAAACAGAGGGCGAGAAACAGAGGGGCTGAAACAGAGGGGCTGAAACAGAGGTGCTGAAACATAGGGCGAGAAACAGAGGGGCAGAAACAGAGGGTGAGAAACAGAGGGGATGAATCAGAGGGCGAGAAACAGAGGTGCTGAAACAGAGGGGCTGAAACAGAAGGGCTGAAACAGAGGGGCTGAAACAGAGGGCGAGAAACAGGGGGGCTGAACAGAGGGCGAGAAACAGAGGGGCTGAAACAGAGGGCTGAAACAGAGGGGCTGAAACAGAGGGGCAGAAACAGAGGGGCTGAAACAGAGGGGCTGAAACAGAGGGGGAGAAAATGTGTGTCTGAAACAGAGTGCGAGAAACAGAGGGCGAGAAACAGAGGGACTGAAACAGAGGGCCTGAAACAGAGGGGCTGAAACAGAGGGCGAGAAACGGAGGGGCTGAAACAGAGGGCCAGAAACAGAGGGGCTGAAATGGAGGGGCTGAATTAGAGGGGCTGAAACAGAGGGCGAGAAACAGAGGGGCTGAAACAGAGGGCGAGAAACAGAGGGGCTGAAATAGAGGAGCTGAAACAGAGGGGCTGAAACAGAGGGGCTGAAATAGAGGGCGAGAAACAGAGAGGCTGAAACAGAGGGCGAGAAACAGGGGGGCTGAACAGAGGGCGAGAAACAGAGGGGCTGAAACAGAGGGCTGAAACAGAGGGGCTGAAACAGAGGGGCAGAAACAGAGGGGCTGAAACAGAGGGGCTGAAACAGAGGGGGAGAAAATGTGTGTCTGAAACAGAGTGCGAGAAACAGAGGGCGAGAAACAGAGGGACTGAAACAGAGGGCCTGAAACAGAGGGGCTGAAACAGAGGGCGAGAAACGGAGGGGCTGAAACAGAGGGCCAGAAACAGAGGGGCTGAAATGGAGGGGCTGAATTAGAGGGGCTGAAACAGAGGGGCTGAAACAGAGTGCGAGAAATAGAGGGGCTGAAACAGGGGGCGAGAAACAGAGGGGCTGAAACAGAGGGCGAGAAACAGAGGTGCTGAAACAGAGGGGCTGAAACAGAGGGCGAGAAACGGGGGGCTGAACAGAGGGCGAGAAACAGAGGGCTGAAACAGAGGGGCTGAAACGGAGGGCGAGAATCAGAGGGGCTGAAACAGAGGGCGAGAAACAGAGGGGTTGAAACAGTGGGTCTGAAACAGAGTGCGAGAAACAGAGGGGCTGAAACAGAGGACGAGAAACAGAGGGGCTGAATCAGAGGGGCTGAAACAGTGGTCGAGAAACAGAGGGGCTGAAACAGAGGGCGAGAAACAGAGGGGCTGAAACAGAGGGGCTGAAACAGAGGGGCTGAAACAGAGGTGCTGAAACATAGGGCGAGAAACAGAGGGGCAGAAACAGAGGGGCTGAAATAGAGGGGCTGAAACAGAGGGGCTGAATCAGAGGGGCTGAAATAGAGGGGCTGAAACAGAGCGCGAGAAACAGAGGGGCTGATTCAGAGGGGCTGAAACAGAGGGGCTGAATCAGAGGGGCTGAAACAGAGGGCGAGAAACAGAGTGGCAGAAACAGAGGGCGAGAAACAGAGTGGCTGAAACAGAGGGGCTGAAATAGAGAGCGCGAAACAGAGGGGCTGAAACAGAGGGCGAGAAACAGAGGGGCTGAAACAGAGGGGCTGAAACAGAGGGGCTAAATCAGAGGGGCAGAAACAGAGGGCGAGAAACCGACGGGCTGAAACAGAGGGCGAGAAACACAGGGGCTGAAACAGAGGGGCTGAAACAGAGGGGCTGAAACAGAGGGGCTGAAACAGAGGGTGAGAAACAGAGGGGCAGAAACAGAGGGCGAGAAACAGAGGGGATGAATCAGAGGGCGAGAAACAGAGGGGCTGAAACAGAGGGGCTGAATCAGAGAGGCTGAAACAGTGGGCGAGAAACAGAGGGGCTGAAACAGAGGGCGAGAAACAGAGGGTCTGAAACAGAGGGGCTGAAACAGAGGGGCTGAAACAGAGGGCGAGAAACAGAGGGTGAGAAACAGAGGGGCTGAAACAGAGGGCGAGAAACAGAGGGGCTGAAACAGAGGGGCTGAAATAGAGGGGCTGAAACAGAGGGGCTGAATCAGAGGGGCTGAAATAGAGGGGCTGAAACAGAGGGCGAGAAATAGAGGGGCTAATTCAGCGGGGCTGAAACAGAGGGGCTGAATCAGAGGGGCTGAAACAGAGGTCGAGAAACAGAGGGGCAGAAACAGAGGGCGAGAAACAGAGTGGCTGAAACAGAGGGGCTGAAATAGAGAGCGCGAAACAGAGGGGCTGAAACAGAGGGCGAGAAACAGAGGGGCTGAAACAGAGGGGCTGAAACGGAGGGGCTAAATCAGAGGGGCAGAAACAGAGGGCGAGAAACCGAAGGGCTGAAACAGAGGGCGAGAAACACAGGGGCTGAAACAGAGGGGCTGAAACAGAGGGGCTGAAACAGAGGGGCAGAAACAGAGGGTGAGAAACAGAGGGGATGAATCAGAGGGCGAGAAACAGAGGGGCTGAAACAGAGGGGCTGAATCAGAGGGGCTGAAACAGAGGACGAGAAACAGAGGGGCTGAATCAGAGGGGCTGAAACAGTGGGCGAGAAACAGAGGGTCTGAAACAGAGGGCGAGAAACAGAGGGGCTGAAACAGAGGGCGAGAAACAGAGAGGCTGAAACAGAGGGGCTGAAACAGAAGGGCTGAAAAAGAGGGGCTGAAACAGAGTGCGAGAAACAGAGGGGCTGAAACAGAGGACGAGAAACAGAGGGGCTGAAACAGAGGGTCTGAAACAGAGTGCGAGAAACAGAGGGGCTGAAACAGAGGACGAGAAACAGAGGGGCTGAATCAGAGGGGCTGAAACAGTGGGCGAGAAACAGAGGGGCTGAAACAGAGGGCGAGAAACAGAGGGGCTGAAACAGAGGGCGAGAAACAGAGGGGCTGAAACAGAGGGGCTGAAACAGAGGGGCTGAAACAGAGGTGCTGAAACAGAGGGCGAGAAACAGAGGGGCTGAAACAGAGGGCGAGAAACAGAGGGGCTGAAATAGAGGGGCTGAAACAGAGGGGCTGAAACAGAGGGGCTGAAACAGAGGGCGAGAAACAGAGAGGCTGAAACAGAGGGCGAGAAACAGGGGGGCTGAACAGAGGGCGAGAAACAGAGGGGCTGAAACAGAGGGCGAGAAACAGAGGGGCTGAAACAGAGGGCGAGAAACAGAGGGGATGAATCAGAGGGCGAGATACAGAGGGGCTGAAACAGAGGGCGAGAAACAGAGGGGCTGAAACAGAGGGCGAGAAACAGAGGTGCTGAAACAGCGGGGCTGAAACAGAGGGCGAGAAACAGAGGGGCTGAAACAGTGGGCGAGAAACAGAGGGTGAGAAACAGAGGGGCTGAAACAGACGGTGATAAACAGAGGGGCTGAAACAGAGGGCGAGAAACAGAGGGGCTGAAACAGAGGGGCTGAAACAGAGGGGCTGAATCAGAGGGGCTGATTCAGAGGGGTGAAACAGAGGGGCTGAATCAGAGGGGCTGAAACAGAGGGCGAAAAACAGAGGGGCAGAATCAGAGGCCGAGAAACAGAGGGGCTGAAACAGACGGTGATAAACAGAGGGGCTGAAACAGAGGGCGAGAAACAGAGGGGCTGAAACAGAGGGGCTGAAACAGAGGGGCTGAATCAGAGGGGCTGATTCAGAGGGGTGAAACAGAGGGGCTGAATCAGAGGGGCTGAAACAGAGGGCGAAAAACAGAGGGGCAGAATCAGAGGCCGAGAAACAGAGGGGCTGAAACAGAGGGGCTGAAACAGAGGGGCTGAATCAGAGGGGCTGATTCAGAGGGGTGAAACAGAGGGGCTGAATCAGAGGGGCAGAAACAGAGGGTGAGAAACAGAGGGGATGAATCAGAGGGCGAGAAACAGAGGGGCTGAAACAGAGGGGCTGAAACAGAAGGGCTGAAACAGAGGGGCTGAAACAGAGGGCGAGAAACAGAGGGGCTGAAACAGAGGGCGAGAAACAGAGTGGCTGAAACAGAGGGGCTGAAATAGAGAGCGCGAAACAGAGGGGCTGAAACAGAGGGCGAGAAACAGAGGGGCTGAAACAGAGGGGCTGAAACAGAGGGGCTGAATCAGAGGGGCAGAAACAGAGGGCGAGAAACCGAAGGGCTGAAACAGAGGGCGAGAAACACAGGGGCTGAAACAGAGGGGCTAAAACAGAGGGGCTGAAACAGAGGGGCTGAAAAAGAGGGTGAGAAACAGAGGGGCAGAAACAGAGGGCGAGAAACAGAGGGGATGAATCAGAGGGCGAGAAACAGAGGGGCTGAAACAGAGGGGCTGAATCAGAGAGGCTGAAACAGTGGGCGAGAAACAGAGGGGCTGAAACAGAGGGCGAGAAACAGAGGGTCTGAAACAGAGGGGCTGAAACAGAGGGGCTGAAACAGAGGGCGAGAAACAGAGGGTGAGAAACAGAGGGGCTGAAACAGAGGGCGAGAAACAGAGGGGCTGAAACAGAGGGGCTGAAATAGAGGGGCTGAAACAGAGGGGCTGAATCAGAGGGGCTGAAATAGAGGGGCTGAAACAGAGGGCGAGAAATAGAGGGGCTAATTCAGCGGGGCTGAAACAGAGGGGCTGAATCAGAGGGGCTGAAACAGAGGTCGAGAAACAGAGGGGCAGAAACAGAGGGCGAGAAACAGAGTGGCTGAAACAGAGGGGCTGAAATAGAGAGCGCGAAACAGAGGGGCTGAAACAGAGGGCGAGAAACAGAGGGGCTGAAACAGAGGGGCTGAAACGGAGGGGCTAAATCAGAGGGGCAGAAACAGAGGGCGAGAAACCGAAGGGCTGAAACAGAGGGCGAGAAACACAGGGGCTGAAACAGAGGGGCTGAAACAGAGGGGCTGAAACAGAGGGGCAGAAACAGAGGGCGAGAAACAGAGGGGATGAATCAGAGGGCGAGAAACAGAGGGGCTGAAACAGAGGGGCTGAATCAGAGGGGCTGAAACAGAGGACGAGAAACAGAGGGGCTGAATCAGAGGGGCTGAAACAGTGGGCGAGAAACAGAGGGTCTGAAACAGAGGGCGAGAAACAGAGGGGCTGAAACAGAGGGCGAGAAACAGAGAGGCTGAAACAGAGGGGCTGAAACAGAAGGGCTGAAAAAGAGGGGCTGAAACAGAGTGCGAGAAACAGAGGGGCTGAAACAGAGGACGAGAAACAGAGGGGCTGAAACAGAGGGTCTGAAACAGAGTGCGAGAAACAGAGGGGCTGAAACAGAGGACGAGAAACAGAGGGGCTGAATCAGAGGGGCTGAAACAGTGGGCGAGAAACAGAGGGGCTGAAACAGAGGGCGAGAAACAGAGGGGCTGAAACAGAGGGCGAGAAACAGAGGGGCTGAAACAGAGGGGCTGAAACAGAGGGGCTGAAACAGAGGTGCTGAAACAGAGGGCGAGAAACAGAGGGGCTGAAACAGAGGGCGAGAAACAGAGGGGCTGAAATAGAGGGGCTGAAACAGAGGGGCTGAAACAGAGGGGCTGAAACAGAGGGCGAGAAACAGAGAGGCTGAAACAGAGGGCGAGAAACAGGGGGGCTGAACAGAGGGCGAGAAACAGAGGGGCTGAAACAGAGGGCGAGAAACAGAGGGGCTGAAACAGAGGGCGAGAAACAGAGGGGATGAATCAGAGGGCGAGAAACAGAGGGGCTGAAACAGAGGGCGAGAAACAGAGGGGCTGAAACAGAGGGCGAGAAACAGAGGTGCTGAAACAGCGGGGCTGAAACAGAGGGCGAGAAACAGAGGGGCTGAAACAGTGGGCGAGAAACAGAGGGTGAGAAACAGAGGGGCTGAAACAGACGGTGATAAACAGAGGGGCTGAAACAGAGGGCGAGAAACAGAGGGGCTGAAACAGAGGGGCTGAAACAGAGGGGCTGAATCAGAGGGGCTGATTCAGAGGGGTGAAACAGAGGGGCTGAATCAGAGGGGCTGAAACAGAGGGCGAAAAACAGAGGGGCAGAATCAGAGGCCGAGAAACAGAGGGGCTGAAACAGACGGTGATAAACAGAGGGGCTGAAACAGAGGGCGAGAAACAGAGGGGCTGAAACAGAGGGGCTGAAACAGAGGGGCTGAATCAGAGGGGCTGATTCAGAGGGGTGAAACAGAGGGGCTGAATCAGAGGGGCTGAAACAGAGGGCGAAAAACAGAGGGGCAGAATCAGAGGCCGAGAAACAGAGGGGCTGAAACAGAGGGGCTGAAACAGAGGGGCTGAATCAGAGGGGCTGATTCAGAGGGGTGAAACAGAGGGGCTGAATCAGAGGGGCAGAAACAGAGGGTGAGAAACAGAGGGGATGAATCAGAGGGCGAGAAACAGAGGGGCTGAAACAGAGGGGCTGAAACAGAAGGGCTGAAACAGAGGGGCTGAAACAGAGGGCGAGAAACAGAGGGGCTGAAACAGAGGGCGAGAAACAGAGGGGCTGAAATAGAGGAGCTGAAACAGAGGGGCTGAAACAGAGGGGCTGAAACAGAGGGCGAGAAACAGAGAGGCTGAAACAGAGGGCGAGAAACAGGGGGGCTGAACAGAGGGCGAGAAACAGAGGGGCTGAAACAGAGGGCGAGAAACAGAGGGGCTGAAACAGAGGGGCAGAAACAGAGGTTCTGAAACAGAGGGGCTGAAACAGAGGGGGAGAAAATGTGTGTCTGAAACAGAGTGCGAGAAACAGAGGGCGAGAAACAGAGGGACTGAAACAGAGGGCCTGAAACAGAGGGGCTGAAACAGAGGGCGAGAAACGGAGGGGCTGAAACAGAGGGCCAGAAACAGAGGGGCTGAAATGGAGGGGCTGAATTAGAGGGGCTGAAACAGAGGGGCTGAAACAGAGTGCGAGAAATAGAGGGGCTGAAACAGGGGGTGAGAAACAGAGGTGCTGAAACAGAGGGCGAGAAACAGAGGTGCTGAAACAGAGGGGCTGAAACAGAGGGCGAGAAACAGAGGGTGAGAAACAGAGGGCCTGAAACAGACGGTGAGAAACAGAGGGGCTGAAACAGAGGGCGAGAAACAGAGGGGCTGAAACAGAGGGGCTGAAATAGAGGGGCTGAAACAGAGGGGCTGAATCAGAGGGGCTGAAATAGAGGGGCTGAAACAGAGGGCGAGAAACAGAGGGGCTGATTCAGAGGGGCTGAAACAGAGGGGCTGAATCAGAGGGGCTGAAACAGAGGGCGAGAAACAGAGGGGCAGAAACAGTGGGCGAGAAACAGAGTGGCTGAAACAGAGGGGCTGAAATAGAGAGCGCGAAACAGAGGGGCTGAAACAGAGGGCGAGAAACAGAGGGGCTGAAACAGAGGGGCTGAAACAGAGGGGCTAAATCAGAGGGGCAGAAACAGAGGGCGAGAAACCGAAGGGCTGAAACAGAGGGCGAGAAACACAGGGGCTGAAACAGAGGGGCTGAAACAGAGGGGCTGAAACAGAGGGGCTGAAACAGAGGGCGAGAAACAGAGGGGCAGAAACAGAGGGCGAGAAACAGAGGGGATGAATCAGAGGGCGAGAAACAGAGGGCCTGAAACAGAGGGGCTGAATCAGAGGGGCTGAAACAGAGGACGAGAAACAGAGGGGCTGAATCAGAGGGGCTGAAACAGTGGGCGAGAAACAGAGGGGCTGAAACAGAGGGCGAGAAACAGAGGGGCTGAAACAGAGGGCGAGAAACAGAGGGGCTGAAACAGAGGGGCTGAAACAGAGGGGCTGAAACAGAGGTGCTGAAACATAGGGCGAGAAACAGAGGGGCAGAAACAGAGGGTGAGAAACAGAGGGGATGAATCAGAGGGCGAGAAACAGAGGGGCTGAAACAGAGGGGCTGAAACGGAAGGGCTGAAACAGAGGGGCTGAAACAGAGGGCGAGAAACAGAGGGGCTGAAACAGAGGGCGAGAAACAGAGGGGCTGAAATAGAGGAGCTGAAACAGAGGGGCTGAAACAGAGGGGCTGAAACAGAGGGCGAGAAACAGAGGGGCTGAAACAGAGGGCGAGAAACAGAGGGGCTGAAATAGAGGAGCTGAAACAGAGGGGCTGAAACAGAGGGGCTGAAACTGAGGGCGAGAAACAGAGAGGCTGTAACAGAGGGCGAGAAACAGGGGGGCTGAACAGAGGGCGAGAAACAGAGGGGCTGAAACAGAGGGCGAGAAACAGAGGGGCTGAAACAGAGGGTCTGAAACAGAGTGCGAGAAACAGAGGGGCTGAAACAGAGGACGAGAAACAGAGGGGCTGAATCAGAGGGGCTGAAACAGTGGGCGAGAAACAGAGGGGCTGAAACAGAGGGCGAGAAACAGAGGGGCTGAAACAGAGGGCGAGAAACAGAGGAGCTGAAACAGAGGGGCTGAAACAGAGGGGCTGAAACAGAGGTGCTGAAACATAGGGCGAGAAACAGAGGGGCAGAAACAGAGGGTGAGAAACAGAGGGGATGAATCAGAGGGCGAGAAACAGAGGGGCTGAAACAGAGGGGCTGAAACAGAAGGGCTGAAACAGAGGGGCTGAAACAGAGGGCGAGAAACAGAGGGGCTGAAACAGAGGGCGAGAAACAGAGGGGCTGAAATAGAGGAGCTGAAACAGAGGGGCTGAAACAGAGGGGCTGAAACAGAGGGCGAGAAACAGAGAGGCTGAAACAGAGGGCGAGAAACAGGGCGGCTGAACAGAGGGCGAGAAACAGAGGGCGGAAACAGAGGGCGAGAAACAGAGGGGCTGAAACAGAGGGCGAGAAACAGAGGGGATGAATCAGAGGGCGAGAAACAGAGGGGCTGAAACAGAGGGCGAGAAACAGAGGGGCTGAAACAGAGGGCGAGAAACAGAGGTGCTGAAACAGAGGGGCTGAAACAGAGGGCGAGAAACAGAGGGGCTGAAACAGTGGGCGAGAAACAGAGGGTGAGAAACAGAGGGGCTGAAACAGACGGTGAGAAACAGAGGGGCTGAAACAGAGGGCGAGAAACAGAGGGGCTGAAACAGAGGGGCTGAAAGAGAGGGGCTGAATCAGAGGGGCTGATTCAGAGGGGTGAAACAGAGGGGCTGAATCAGAGGGGCTGAAACAGAGGGCGAAAAACAGAGGGGCAGAGTCAGAGGCCGAGAAACAGAGGGGCTGAAACAGAGGGGCTGAAACAGAGAGCGCGAAACAGAGAGGCTGAAACAGAGGGCGAGAAACAGAGGGGCTGAAACGGAGGGGCTGAAACAGAGGGGCTAAATCAGAGGGGCAGAAACAGAGGGAGAGAAACAGAGGGGCTGAAACAGAGGGCGAGAAACAGAGGGGCTGAAACAGAGGGGCTGAAACAGACGGGCTGAAACAGAGGGGCTGAAACACAGGGGCTGAAACAGAGGGTGAGAAACAGAGGGCCTGAAACAGACGGTGAGAAACAGAGGGGCTGAAACAGAGGGCGAGAAACAGAGGGGCTGAAACAGAGGGGCTGAAATAGAGGGGCTGAAACAGAGGGGCTGAATCAGAGGGGCTGAAATAGAGGGGCTGAAACAGAGGGCGAGAAACAGAGGGGCTGATTCAGAGGGGCTGAAACAGAGGGGCTGAATCAGAGGGGCTGAAACAGAGGGCGAGAAACAGAGGGGCAGAAACAGTGGGCGAGAAACAGAGTGGCTGAAACAGAGGGGCTGAAATAGAGAGCGCGAAACAGAGGGGCTGAAACAGAGGGCGAGAAACAGAGGGGCTGAAACAGAGGGGCTGAAACAGAGGGGCTAAATCAGAGGGGCAGAAACAGAGGGCGAGAAACCGAAGGGCTGAAACAGAGGGCGAGAAACACAGGGGCTGAAACAGAGGGGCTGAAACAGAGGGGCTGAAACAGAGGGGCTGAAACAGAGGGCGAGAAACAGAGGGGCAGAAACAGAGGGCGAGAAACAGAGGGGATGAATCAGAGGGCGAGAAACAGAGGGCCTGAAACAGAGGGGCTGAATCAGAGGGGCTGAAACAGAGGACGAGAAACAGAGGGGCTGAATCAGAGGGGCTGAAACAGTGGGCGAGAAACAGAGGGGCTGAAACAGAGGGCGAGAAACAGAGGGGCTGAAACAGAGGGCGAGAAACAGAGGGGCTGAAACAGAGGGGCTGAAACAGAGGGGCTGAAACAGAGGTGCTGAAACATAGGGCGAGAAACAGAGGGGCAGAAACAGAGCGTGAGAAACAGAGGGGATGAATCAGAGGGCGAGAAACAGAGGGGCTGAAACAGAGGGGCTGAAACAGAAGGGCTGAAACAGAGGGGCTGAAACAGAGGGCGAGAAACAGAGGGGCTGAAACAGAGGGCGAGAAACAGAGGGGCTGAAATAGAGGAGCTGAAACAGGGGGGCTGAAACAGAGGGGCTGAAACAGAGGGCGAGAAACAGAGGGGCTGAAACAGAGGGCGAGAAACAGAGGGGCTGAAATAGAGGAGCTGAAACAGAGGGGCTGAAACAGAGGGGCTGAAACTGAGGGCGAGAAACAGAGAGGCTGTAACAGAGGGCGAGAAACAGGGGGGCTGAACAGAGGGCGAGAAACAGAGGGGCTGAAACAGAGGGCGAGAAACAGAGGGGCTGAAACAGAGGGTCTGAAACAGAGTGCGAGAAACAGAGGGGCTGAAACGGAGGACGAGAAACAGAGGGGCTGAATCAGAGGGGCTGAAACAGTGGGCGAGAAACAGAGGGGCTGAAACAGAGGGCGAGAAACAGAGGGGCTGAAACAGAGGGCGAGAAACAGAGGAGCTGAAACAGAGGGGCTGAAACAGAGGGGCTGAAACAGAGGTGCTGAAACATAGGGCGAGAAACAGAGGGGCAGAAACAGAGGGTGAGAAACAGAGGGGATGAATCAGAGGGCGAGAAACAGAGGGGCTGAAACAGAGGGGCTGAAACAGAAGGGCTGAAACAGAGGGGCTGAAACAGAGGGCGAGAAACAGAGGGGCTGAAACAGAGGGCGAGAAACAGAGGGGCTGAAATAGAGGAGCTGAAACAGAGGGGCTGAAACAGAGGGGCTGAAACAGAGGGCGAGAAACAGAGAGGCTGAAACAGAGGGCGAGAAACAGGGCGGCTGAACAGAGGGCGAGAAACAGAGGGCGGAAACAGAGGGCGAGAAACAGAGGGGCTGAAACAGAGGGTGAGAAACAGAGGGGATGAATCAGAGGGCGAGAAACAGAGGGGCTGAAACAGAGGGCGAGAAACAGAGGGGCTGAAACAGAGGGCGAGAAACAGAGGTGCTGAAACAGAGGGGCTGAAACAGAGGGCGAGAAACAGAGGGGCTGAAACAGTGGGCGAGAAACAGAGGGTGAGAAACAGAGGGGCTGAAACAGACGGTGAGAAACAGAGGGGCTGAAACAGAGGGCGAGAAACAGAGGGGCTGAAACAGAGGGGCTGAAAGAGAGGGGCTGAATCAGAGGGGCTGATTCAGAGGGGTGAAACAGAGGGGCTGAATCAGAGGGGCTGAAACAGAGGGCGAAAAACAGAGGGGCAGAGTCAGAGGCCGAGAAACAGAGGGGCTGAAACAGAGGGGCTGAAACAGAGAGCGCGAAACAGAGAGGCTGAAACAGAGGGCGAGAAACAGAGGGGCTGAAACGGAGGGGCTGAAACAGAGGGGCTAAATCAGAGGGGCAGAAACAGAGGGAGAGAAACAGAGGGGCTGAAACAGAGGGTGAGAAACAGAGGGGCTGAAACAGAGGGGCTGAAACAGACGGGCTGAAACAGAGGGGCTGAAACACAGGGGCTGAAACAGAGGGCGAGAAACAGGGGGGCTGAACAGAGGGCGAGAAACAGAGGGCTGAAACAGAGGGGCTGAAACAGAGGGCGAGAATCAGACGGGCTGAAACAGAGGGCGAGAAACAGAGCGGCTGAAACAGAGGGTCTGAAACAGAGTGCGAGAAACAGAGGGGCTGAAACAGAGGACGAGACACAGAGGGGCTGAATCAGAGGGGCTGAAACAGTGGGCGAGAAACAGAGGGGCTGAAACAGAGGGTGAGAAACAGAGGGGATGAATCAGAGGGTGAGAAACAGAGGGGCTGAAACAGAGGGGCTGAAACAGAAGGGCTGAAACAGAGGGGCTGAAACAGAGTGCGAGAAACAGAGGTGCTGAAACAGAGGGGCTGAAACAGAGGGGCTGAATCAGAGGGGCTGATTCAGAGGGGTGAAACAGAGGGGCTGAATCAGAGGGGCTGAAACAGAGGGCGAAAAACAGAGGGGCAGAATCAGAGGCCGAGAAACAGAGGGGCTGAAATAGAGGGGCTGAAACAGAGAGCGCGAAACAGAGAGGCTGAAACAGAGGGCGAGAAATAGAGGGGCTGAAACGGAGAGCGCGAAACAGAGAGGCTGAAACAGAGGGCGATAAACAGATGGGCTGAAACAGAGGGGCTGAAACAGACGGGCTGAAACAGAAGGGCTGAAACAGAGGGGCTGAAACAGAGGGCGAGAAACAGGGGGGCTGAACAGAGGGCGAGAAACAGAGGGCTGAAACAGAGGGGCTGAAACAGAGGGCGAGAATCAGAGGGGCTGAAACAGAGGGCGAGAAACAGAGGGGCTGAAACAGTGGGTCTGAAACAGAGTGCGAGAAACAGAGGGGCTGAAACAGAGGACGAGAAACAGAGGGGCTGAATCAGAGGGGCTGAAACAGTGGGCGAGAAACAGAGGGGCTGAAACAGAGGGCGAGAAATAGAGGGGCTGAAACAGAGGGCGAGAAACAGAGGGGCTGAAACAGAGGGGCTGAAACAGAGGTGCTGAAACATAGGGCGAGAAACAGAGGGGCAGAAACAGAGGGTGAGAAACAGAGGGGATGAATCAGAGGGCGAGAAACAGAGGGGCTGAAACAGAGGGGCTGAAACAGAAGGGCTGAAACAGAGGGGCTGAAACAGAGGGCGAGAAACAGAGGGGCTGAAACAGAGGGCGAGAAACAGAGGGGCTGAATTAGAGGAGCTGAAACAGAGGGGCTGAAACAGAGGGGCTGAAACAGAGGGCGAGAAACAGAGAGGCTGAAACAGAGGGCGAGAAACAGGGGGGCTGAACAGAGGGCGAGAAACAGAGGGGCTGAAACAGAGGGCGAGAAACAGAGGGGCTGAAACAGAGGGGCAGAAACAGAGGGGCTGAAACAGAGGGGCTGAAACAGAGGGGGAGAAAATGTGTGTCTGAAACAGAGTGCGAGAAACAGAGGGCGAGAAACAGAGGGACTGAAACAGAGGGCCTGAAACAGAGGGGCTGAAACAGAGGGCGAGAAACGGAGGGGCTGAAACAGAGGGCCAGAAACAGAGGGGCTGAAATTGAGGGGCTGAATTAGAGGGGCTGAAACAGAGGGGCTGAAACAGAGTGCGAGAAATAGAGGGGCTGAAACAGGGGGCGAGAAACAGAGGGGCTGAAACAGAGGGCGAGAAACAGAGGTGCTGAAACAGAGGGGCTGAAACAGAGGGCGAGAAACAGGGGGGCTGAACAGAGGGCGAGAAACAGAGGGCTGAAACAGAGGGGCTGAAACAGAGGGCGAGAATCAGAGGGGCTGAAACAGAGGGCGAGAAACAGAGGGTCTGAAACAGTGGGTCTGAAACAGAGTGCGAGAAACAGAGGGGCTGAAACAGAGGACGAGAAACAGAGGGGCTGAATCAGAGGGGCTGAAACAGTGGGCGAGAAACAGAGGGGCTGAAACAGAGGGCGAGAATCAGAGGGGCTGAAACAGAGGGCGAGAAACAGAGGGGCTGAAACAGAGGGGCTGAATCAGAGGGGCTGAAATAGAGGGGCTGAAACAGAGGGCGAGAAACAGAGGGGCTGATTCAGAGGGGCTGAAACAGAGGGGCTGAATCAGAGGGGCTGAAACAGAGGGCGAGAAACAGAGTGGCAGAAACAGAGGGCGAGAAACAGAGTGGCTGAAACAGAGGGGCTGAAATAGAGAGCGCGAAACAGAGGGGCTGAAACAGAGGGCGAGAAACAGAGGGGCTGAAACAGAGGTGCTGAAACAGAGGGGCTAAATCAGAGGGGCAGAAACAGAGGGCGAGAAACCGAACGGCTGAAACAGAGGGCGAGAAACACAGGGGCTGAAACAGAGGGGCTGAAACAGAGGGGCTGAAACAGAGGGGCTGAAACAGAGGGCGAGAAACAGAGGGGCAGAAACAGAGGGCGAGAAACAGAGGGGATGAATCAGAGGGCGAGAAACAGAGGGGCTGAAACAGAGGGGCTGAATCAGAGAGGCTGAAACAGTGGGCGAGAAACAGAGGGGCTGAAACAGAGGGCGAGAAACAGAGGGTCTGAAACAGAGGGGCTGAAACAGAGGGGCTGAAACAGAGGGGCTGAAACAGAGGGCGAGAAACAGAGGGGCAGAAACAGAGGGTGAGAAACAGAGGGGATGAATCAGAGGGCGAGAAACAGAGGGGCTGAAACAGAGGGGCTGAAACAGAAGGGCTGAAACAGAGCGGCTGAAACAGAGGGCGAGAAACAGAGGGGCTGAATCAGAGGGGCTGAATCAGAGGGGCTGAAATAGAGGGGCTGAAACAGAGGGCGAGAAACAGAGGGGCTGATTCAGAGGGGCTGAAACAGAGGGGCTGAATCAGAGGGGCTGAAACAGCGGGCGAGAAACAGAGGGGCAGAAACAGAGGGCGAGAAACAGAGTGGCTGAAACAGAGGGGCTGAAATAGAGAGCGCGAAACATTGGGGCTGAAACAGAGGGCGAGAAACAGAGGAGCTGAAACAGAGGGGCTGAAACAGAGGGGCTAAATCAGAGGGGCAGAAACAGAGGGCGAGAAACCGACGGGCTGAAACAGAGGGCGAGAAACACAGGGGCTGAAACAGAGGGGCTGAAACAGAGGGGCTGAAACAGAGGGGCTGAAACAGAGGGCGAGAAACAGAGGGGCAGAAACAGAGGGCGAGAAACAGAGGGGATGAATCAGAGGGCGAGAAACAGAGGGGCTGAAACAGAGGGCGAGAAACAGAGGGGCTGAAACAGAGGGCGAGAAACAGAGGGGCTGAAACAGTGGGCGAGAAACAGAGGGTGAGAAACAGAGGGGCTGAAACAGACGGTGAGAAACAGAGGGGCTGAAACAGAGGGCGAGAAACAGAGGGGCTGAAACAGAGGGGCTGAAACAGAGGGGCTGAATCAGAGGGGCTGATTCAGAGGGGTGAAACAGAGGGGCTGAATCAGAGGGGCTGAAACAGTGGGCGAAAAACAGAGGGGCAGAATCAGAGGCCGAGAAACAGAGGGGCTGAAACAGAGGGGCTGAAACAGAGAGCGCGAAACAGAGAGGCTGAAACAGAGGGTCTGAAACGGAGGGGCTGAAACAGAGTGTCTGAAACAGAGTGCGAGAAACAGAGGGGCTGAAACAGAGGACGAGAAACAGAGGGGCTGAATCAGAGGGGCTGAAACAGTGGGCGAGAAACAGAGAGGCTGAAACAGAGGGCGAGAAATAGAGGGGCTGAAACAGAGGGCGAGAAACAGAGGGGCTGAAACAGAGGGGCTGAAACAGAGGGGCTGAAACAGAGGTGCTGAAGCATAGGGCGAGAAACAGAGGGGCAGAAACAGAGGGTGAGAAACAGAGGGGATGAATCAGAGGGCGAGAAACAGAGAGGCTGAAACAGAGGGGCTGAAACAGAAGGGCTGAAACAGAGGGACTGAAACAGAGGGCGAGAAACAGAGGGGCTGAAACAGAGGGCGAGAAACAGAGGGGCTGAAATAGAGGGCGAGAAACAGGGGGGCTGAACAGAGGGCGAGAAATAGAGGGGCTGAAACAGAGGGCGAGAAACAGAGGGGCTGAAACAGAGGGGCAGAAACAGAGTGGCTGAAACAGAGGGGCTGAAACAGAGGGTGAGAAAATGTGTGTCTGAAACAGAGTGCGAGAAACAGAGGGCGAGAAACAGAGGGACTGAAACAGAGGGCCTGAAACAGATGGGCTGAAATAGAGGGCGAGAAACGGAGGGGCTGAAACAGAGGGCCAGAAACAGAGGGGCTGAAATGGAGGGGCTGATTTAGAGGGGCTGAAACAGAGGGGCTGAAACAGAGTGCGAGAAATACAGGGGCTGAAACAGGGGGCGAGAAACAGAGGGGCTGAAACAGAGGGCGAGAAACAGAGGTGCTGAAACAGAGGGGCTGAAACAGAGGGCGAGAAACAGAGGGGCTGAAACAGAGGGCGAGAAACAGAGGGTGAGAAACAGAGGGCCTGAAACAGAGGGTGAGAAACAGAGGGGCTGAAACAGACGGTGAGAAACAGTGGGGCTGAAACAGAGGGCGAGAAACAGAGGGGCTGAAACAGAGGGGCTGAAACAGAGGGGCTGAATCAGAGGGGCTGATTCAGAGGGGTGAAACAGAGGGGCTGAATCAGAGGGGCTGAAACAGAGGGCGAAAAACAGAGGGGCAGAATCAGAGGCCGAGAAACAGAGGGGCTGAAACAGAGGGCGAGAAACAGAGGGGCTGAAACGGAGGGGCTGAAACAGAGGGGCTAAATCAGAGGGGCAGAAACAGAGGGCGAGAAACAGAGGGGCTGAAACAGAGGGCGAGAAACAGAGGGGCTGAAACAGAGGGGCTGAAACAGACGGGCTGAAACAGAGGGGCTGAAACAGAGGGGCTGAAACAGAGGGCGAGAAACAGCGGGGCTGAACAGAGGGCGAGAAACAGAGGGCTGAAACAGAGGGGCTGAAACAGAGGGCGAGAATCAGAGGGGCTGAAACAGAGGGCGAGAAACAGAGGGGCTGAAACAGAGGGTCTGAAACAGAGTGCGAGAAACAGAGGGGCTGAAACAGAGGACGAGAAACAGAGGGGCTGAATCAGAGGGGCTGAAACAGTGGGCGAGAAACAAACGGGCTGAAACAGAGGGCGAGAAACAGAGGGGCTGAAACAGAGGGCGAGAAACAGAGGGGCTGAAACAGAGGGGCTGAAACAGAGGGGCTGAAACAGAGGTGCTGAAACATAGGGCGAGAAACAGAGGGGCAGAAACAGAGGGTGAGAAACAGAGGGGATGAATCAGAGGGCGAGAAACAGAGGGGCTGAAACAGAGAGGCTGAAACAGAAGGGCTGAAACAGAGGGGCTGAAACAGAGGGCGAGAAACAGAGGGGCTGAAACAGAGGGCGAGAAACAGAGGGGCTGAAATAGAGGAGCTGAAACAGAGGGGCTGAAACAGAGGGGCTGAAACAGAGGGCGAGAAACAGAGAGGCTGAAACAGAGGGCGAGAAACAGGGGGGCTGAACAGAGGGCGAGAAACAGAGGGGCTGAAACAGAAGGCGAGAAAAAGAGGGGCTGAAACAGAGGGTCTGAAACAGAGTGCGAGAAACAGAGGGGCTGAAACAGAGGACGAGAAACAGAGGGGCTGAATCAGAGGGGCTGAAACAGTGGGCGAGAAACAGAGGGGCTGAAACAGAGGGCGAGAAACAGAGGGGCTGAAACAGAGGGCGAGAAACAGAGGAGCTGAAACAGAGGGGCTGAAACAGAGGGGCTGAAACACAGGTGCTGAAACATAGGGCGAGAAACAGAGGGGCAGAAACAGAGGGTGAGAAACAGAGGGGATGAATCAGAGGGCGAGAAACAGAGGGGCTGAAACAGAGGGCGAGAAACAGAGGGGCTGAAATAGAGGAGCTGAAACAGAGGGGCTGAAACAGAGGGGCTGAAACAGAGGGCGAGAAACAGAGAGGCTGAAACAGAGGGCGAGAAACAGAGGGGCTGAAATAGCGGAGCTGAAACAGAGGGGCTGAAACAGAGGGGCTGAAACAGAGGGCGAGAAACAGAGAGGTTGAAACAGAGGGCGAGAAACAGGGGGGCTGAACAGAGAGCGAGAAACAGAGGGGCTGAAACAGAGGGCGAGAAACAGAGGGGCTGAAACAGAGGGCGAGAAACAGAGGGGATGAATCAGAGGGCGAGAAACAGAGGGGCTGAAACAGAGGGCGAGAAACAGAGGGGCTGAAACAGAGGGCGAGAAACAGAGGTGCTGAAACAGAGGGGCTGAAACAGAGGGCGAGAAACAGAGGGGCTGAAACAGTGGGCGAGAAACAGAGGGTGAGAAACAGAGGGGCTGAAACAGACGGTGAGAAACAGAGGGGCTGAAACAGAGGGCGAGAAACAGAGGGGCTGAAACAGAGGGGCTGAAACAGAGGGGCTGAATCTGAGGGGCTGATTCAGAGGGGTGAAACAGAGGGGCTGAATCAGAGGGGCTGAAACAGAGGGTGAAAAACAGAGGGGCAGAATCAGAGGCCGAGAAACAGAGGGGCTGAAACAGAGGGGCTGAAACAGAGAGCGCGAAACAGAGTTTCTGAAACAGAGGGCGAGAAACAGAGGGGCTGAAACGGAGGGGCTGAAACAGAGGGGCTAAATCAGAGGGGCAGAAACAGAGGGCGAGAAACAGAGGGGCTGAAACAGAGGGGCTGAAACAGACGGGCTGAAACAGAGGGGCTGAAACAGAGGGGCTGAAACAGAGGGCGAGAAACAGGGGGGCTGAACAGAGGGCGAGAAACAGAGGGCTGAAACAGAGGGTCTGATACAGAGTGCGAGAAACAGAGGGGCTGAAACAGAGGACGAGAAACAGAGGGGCTGAATCAGAGGGGCTGAAACAGTGGAAGAGAAACAGAGGGGCTGAAACAGAGGGCGAGAAACAGAGGGGCTGAAACAGAGGGCGAGAAACAGAGGGGCTGAAACAGAGGGGCTGAAACAGAGGGTGAGAAACAGAGGGGATGAATCAGAGGGCGAGAAACAGAGGGGCTGAAACAGAGGGGCTGAAACAGATGGGCTGAAACAGAGGGGCTGAAACAGAGGGCGAGAAACAGAGAGGCTGAAACAGAGGGCGAGAAACAGGGGGGCTGAACAGAGGGCGAGAAACAGAGGGGCTGAAACAGAGGGCGAGAAACAGAGGGGCTGAAACAGAGGGGCAGAAACAGAGGGGCTGAAACAGAGGGGCTGAAACAGAGGGGGAGAAAATGTGTGTCTGAAACAGAGGGCGAGAAACAGAGGGCGAGAAACAGAGGGACTGAAACAGAGGGCGAGAAACAGAGGGGCTGAAACAGAGGGCGAGAAACAGAGGGGCTGAAACAGAGGGTCTGAAACAGAGTGCGAGAAACAGAGGGGCTGAAACAGAGGACGAGAAACAGAGGGGCTGAATCAGAGGGGCTGAAACAGTGGGCGAGAAACAGAGGGGCTGAAACAGAGGGCGAGAAACAGAGGGGCTGAAACAGAGGGCGAGAAACAGAGGGGCTGAAACAGAGGGGCTGAAACAGAGGGGCTGAAACAGAGGTGCTGAAGCATAGGGCGAGAAACAGAGGGGCAGAAACAGAGGGTGAGAAACAGAGGGGATGAATCAGAGGGCGAGAAACAGAGGGGCTGAAACAGAGGGGCTGAAACAGAAGGGCTGAAACAGAGGGGCTGAAACAGAGGGCGAGAAACAGAGGGGCTGAAACAGAGGGCGAGAAACAGAGGGGCTGAAATAGAGGAGCTGAAACAGAGGGGCTGAAACAGAGGGGCTGAAACAGAGGGCGAGAAACAGAGAGGCTGAAACAGAGGGCGAGAAACAGGGGGGCTGAACAGAGGGCGAGAAACAGAGGGGCTGAAACAGAGGGCGAGAAACAGAGGGGCTGAAACAGAGGGGCAGAGACAGAGGGGCTGAAACAGAGGGGCTGAAACAGAGGGTGAGAAAATGTGTGTCTGAAACAGAGTGCGAGAAACAGAGGGCGAGAAACAGAGGGACTGAAACAGAGGGCCTGAAACAGAGGGGCTGAAACAGAGGGCGAGAAACGGAGGGGCTGAAACAGAGGGCCAGAAACAGAGGGGCTGAAATGGAGGGGCTGAATTAGAGGGGCTGAAACAGAGGGGCTGAAACAGAGTGCGAGAAATAGAGGGGCTGAAACAGGGGGCGAGAAACAGAGGGGCTGAAACCGAGGGCGAGAAACAGAGGTGCTGAAACAGAGGGGCTGAAACAGAGGGCGAGAAACAGAGGGGCTGAAACAGAGGGCGAGAAACAGAGGGTGAGAAACAGAGGGCCTGAAACAGACGGTGAGAAACAGAGGGGCTGAAACAGAGGGCGAGAAACAGAGGTGCTGAAACAGAGGGGCTGAAATAGAGAGGCTAAATCAGAGGGGCAGAAACAGAGGGCGAGAAACAGAGGGGCTGAAACAGAGGGGCTGAAACAGACGGGCTGAAACAGAGGGGCTGAAACAGAGGGGCTGAAACAGAGGGCGAGAAACAGGGGGGCTGAACAGAGGGTGAGAAACAGAGGGCTGAAACAGAGGGTCCGGTACAGAGTGCGAGAAACAGAGGGGCTGAAACAGAGGACGAGAAACAGAGGGGCTGAATCAGAGGGGCTGAAACAGTGGAAGAGAAACAGAGGGGCTGAAACAGAGGGCGAGAAACAGAGGGGCTGAAACAGAGGGCGAGAAACAGAGGGGCTGAAACAGAGGGGCTGAAACAGAGGGTGAGAAACAGAGGGGATGAATCAGAGGGCGAGAAACAGAGGGGCTGAAACAGAGGGGCTGAAACAGATGGGCTGAAACAGAGGGGCTGAAACAGAGGGCGAGAAACAGAGAGGCTGAAACAGAGGGCGAGAAACAGGGGGGCTGAACAGAGGGCGAGAAACAGAGGGGCTGAAACAGAGGGCGAGAAACAGAGGGGCTGAAACAGAGGGGCAGAAACAGAGGGGCTGAAACAGAGGGGCTGAAACAGAGGGGGAGAAAATGTGTGTCTGAAACAGAGGGCGAGAAACAGAGGGCGAGAAACAGAGGGACTGAAACAGAGGGCGAGAAACTGTGGGGCTGAAACAGAGGGCGAGAAACAGAGGGGCTGAAACAGAGGGTCTGAAACAGAGTGCGAGAAACAGAGGGGCTGAAACAGAGGACGAGAAACAGAGGGGCTGAATCAGAGGGGCTGAAACAGTGGGCGAGAAACAGAGTGGCTGAAACAGAGGGCGAGAAACAGAGGGGCTGAAACAGAGGGCGAGAAACAGAGGGGCTGAAACAGAGGGGCTGAAACAGAGGGGCTGAAACAGAGGTGCTGAAGCATAGGGCGAGAAACAGAGGGGCAGAAACAGAGGGTGAGAAACAGAGGGGATGAATCAGAGGGCGAGAAACAGAGGGGCTGAAACAGAGGGGCTGAAACAGAAGGGCTGAAACAGAGGGGCTGAAACAGAGGGCGAGAAACAGAGGGGCTGAAACAGAGGGCGAGAAACAGAGGGGCTGAAATAGAGGAGCTGAAACAGAGGGGCTGAAACAGAGGGGCTGAAACAGAGGGCGAGAAACAGAGAGGCTGAAACAGAGGGCGAGAAACAGGGGGGCTGAACAGAGGGTGAGAAACAGAGGGCGAGAAACAGGGGGGCTGAACAGAGGGTGAGAAACAGAGGGCTGAAACAGAGGGTCTGATACAGAGTGCGAGAAACAGAGGGGCTGAAACAGAGGACGAGAAACAGAGGGGCTGAATCAGAGGGGCTGAAACAGTGGAAGAGAAACAGAGGGGCTGAAACAGAGGGCGAGAAACAGAGGGGCTGAAACAGAGGGCGAGAAACAGAGGGGCTGAAACAGAGGGGCTGAAACAGAGGGTGAGAAACAGAGGGGATGAATCAGAGGGCGAGAAACAGAGGGGCTGAAACAGAGGGGCTGAAACAGATGGGCTGAAACAGAGGGGCTGAAACAGAGGGCGAGAAACAGAGAGGCTGAAACAGAGGGCGAGAAACAGGGGGGCTGAACAGAGGGCGAGAAACAGAGGGGCTGAAACAGAGGGCGAGAAACAGAGGGGCTGAAACAGAGGGGCAGAAACAGAGGGGCAGAAACAGAGGGGCTGAAACAGAGGGGGAGAAAATGTGTGTCTGAAACAGAGGGCGAGAAACAGAGGGCGAGAAACAGAGGGACTGAAACAGAGGGCGAGAAACTGTGGGGCTGAAACAGAGGGCGAGAAACAGAGGGGCTGAAACAGAGGGTCTGAAACAGAGTGCGAGAAACAGAGGGGCTGAAACAGAGGACGAGAAACAGAGGGGCTGAATCAGAGGGGCTGAAACAGTGGGCGAGAAACAGAGTGGCTGAAACAGAGGGCGAGAAACAGAGGGGCTGAAACAGAGGGCGAGAAACAGAGGGGCTGAAACAGAGGGGCTGAAACAGAGGGGCTGAAACAGAGGTGCTGAAGCATAGGGCGAGAAACAGAGGGGCAGAAACAGAGGGTGAGAAACAGAGGGGATGAATCAGAGGGCGAGAAACAGAGGGGCTGAAACAGAGGGGCTGAAACAGAAGGGCTGAAACAGAGGGGCTGAAACAGAGGGCGAGAAACAGAGGGGCTGAAACAGAGGGCGAGAAACAGAGGGGCTGAAATAGAGGAGCTGAAACAGAGGGGCTGAAACAGAGGGGCTGAAACAGAGGGCGAGAAACAGAGAGGCTGAAACAGAGGGCGAGAAACAGGGGGGCTGAACAGAGGGCGAGAAACAGAGGGGCTGAAACAGAGGGCGAGAAACAGAGGGGCTGAAACAGAGGGGCAGAGACAGAGGGGCTGAAACAGAGGGGCTGAAACAGAGGGTGAGAAAATGTGTGTCTGAAACAGAGTGCGAGAAACAGAGGGCGAGAAACAGAGGGACTGAAACAGAGGGCCTGAAACAGAGGGGCTGAAACAGAGGGCGAGAAACGGAGGGGCTGAAACAGAGGGCCAGAAACAGAGGGGCTGAAATGGAGGGGCTGAATTAGAGGGGCTGAAACAGAGGGGCTGAAACAGAGTGCGAGAAATAGAGGGGCTGAAACAGGGGGCGAGAAACAGAGGGGCTGAAACCGAGGGCGAGAAACAGAGGTGCTGAAACAGAGGGGCTGAAACAGAGGGCGAGAAACAGAGGGGCTGAAACAGAGGGCAAGAAACAGAGGGTGAGAAACAGAGGGCCTGAAACAGACGGTGAGAAACAGAGGGGCTGAAACAGAGGGCGAGAAACAGAGGTGCTGAAACAGAGGGGCTGAAATAGAGGGGCTGAAACAGGAGGGCTGAATCAGAGGGGCTGAAATAGAGGGGCTGAAACAGAGGGCGAGAAACAGAGGGGCTGATTCAGAGGGGCTGAAACAGAGGGGCTGAATCAGAGGGGCTGAAACAGAGGGGCAGAAACAGAGGGCGAGACAAAGGGGATGAATCAGAGGGCGAGAAACAGAGGGGCTGAAACAGAGGGCGAGAAACAGAGGGGCTGAAACAGAGGGCGAGAAACGGACTGCTGAAACAGAGGGGCTGAAACAGAGGGCGAGATACAGAGGGGCTGAAACAGTGGGCGAGAAACAGAGGGTGAGAAACAGAGGGGCTGAAACAGACGGTGAGAAACAGAGGGGCTGAAACAGAGGGCGAGAAACAGAGGGGCTGAAACAGAGGGGCTGAAACAGAGGGGCTGAATCAGAGGGGCTGATTCAGAGGGGTGAAACAGAGGGGCTGAATCAGAGGGGCTGAAACAGAGGGCGAAAAACAGAGGGGCAGAATCAGAGGCCGAGAAACAGAGGGGCTGAAACAGAGGGGCTGAAACAGAGAGCGCGAAACAGAGAGGCTGAAACAGAGGGCGAGAAACAGAGGGGCTGAAACGGAGGGGCTGAAACAGAGGGGCTAAATCAGAGGGGCAGAAACAGAGGGCGAGAAACAGAGGGGCTGAAACAGAGGGCGAGAAACAGAGGGGCTGAAACAGAGGGGCTGAAACAGACGGGCTGAAACAGAGGGGCTGAAACAGAGGGGCTGAAACAGAGGGCGAGAAACAGGGGGGCTGAACAGAGGGCGAGAAACAGAGGGCTGAAACAGAGGGGCTGAAACAGAGGGCGAGAATCAGAGGGGCTGAAACAGAGGGCGAGAAACAGAGGGGCTGAAACAGAGGGTCTGAAACAGAGTGCGAGAAAGAGAGGGGCTGAAACAGAGGACGAGAAACAGAGGGGCTGAATCAGAGGGGCTGAAACAGTGGGCGAGAAACAGATGGGCTGAAACAGAGGGCGAGAAACAGAGGGGCTGAAACAGAGGGCGAGAAACAGAGGGGCTGAAACAGAGGGGCTGAAACAGAGGGGCTGAAACAGAGGTGCAGAAACATAGGGCGAGAAACAGAGGGGCAGAAACAGAGTGTGAGAAACAGAGGGGATGAATCAGAGGGCGAGAAACAGAGGGGCTGAAACAGAGGGGCTGAAACAGAAGGGCTGAAACAGAGGGGCTGAAACAGAGGGCGAGAAACAGAGGGGCTGAATCAGAGGGCGAGAAACAGAGGGGCTGAAATAGAGGAGCTGAAACAGAGGGGCTGAAACAGAGGGCGAGAAACAGAGAGGCTGAAACAGAGGGCGAGAAACAGGGGGGCTGAACAGAGGGCGAGAAATAGAGGGGCTGAAACAGAGGGCGAGAAACAGAGGGGCTGAAACAGAGGGTCTGAAACAGAGTGCGAGAAACAGAGGGGCTGAAACAGAGGACGAGAAACAGAGGGGCTGAATCAGAGGGGCTGAAACAGTGGGCGAGAAACAGAGGGACTGAAACAGAGGGCCTGAAACAGAGGGGCTTAAACAGAGGGCGAGAAACAGAGGGGCTGAAACAGAGGGGCTTCAACAGAGGGGCTGAAACAGAGATGCTGAAACATAGGGCGAGAAACAGAGGGGCAGAAACAGAGGGTGAGAAACAGAGGGGCTGAAACAGAGGGCGAGAAACAGAGGGGATGAATCAGAGGGCGAGAAACAGAGGGGCCGAAACAGAGGGCGGGAAACAGAGGGGCTGAAACATTGGGCGAGAAACAGAGGGTGAGAAACAGAGGGGCTGAAACAGACGGTGAGAAACAGAGGGGCTGAAACAGAGGGCGAGAAACAGAGGGGCTGAAACAGAGGGGCTGAAACAGAGGGGCTGAATCAGAGGGGCTGATTCAGAGGGGTGAAACAGAGGGGCTGAATCAGAGGGGCTGAAACAGAGGGTGAAAAACAGAGGGGCAGAATCAGAGGCTTAGAAACAGAGGGGCTGAAACAGAGGGGCTGAAACAGAGAGCGCGAAACAGAGAGGCTGAAACAGAGGGCGAGAAACAGAGGGGCTGAAACGGAGGGGCTGAAACAGAGGGGCTAAATCAGAGGGGCAGAAACAGAGGGCGAGAAACAGAGGGGCTGAAACAGAGGGCGAGAAACAGAGGGGCTGAAACAGAGGGGCTGAAACAGACGGGCTGAAACAGAGGGGCTGAAACAGAGGGGCTGAAACAGAGGGCGAGAAACAGGGGGGCTGAACAGAGGGCGAGAAACAGAGGGCTGAAACAGAGGGGCTGAAACAGAGGGCGAGAATCAGAGGGGCTGAAACAGAAGGGCGAGAAACAGAGGGGCTGAAACAGAGGGCGAGAAACAGAGGGGCTGAAACAGAGGGCGAGAAACAGAGGGGCTGAAACAGAGGGGCTGAAACAGAGGTGCTGAAACATAGGGCGAGAAACAGAGGGGCAGAAACAGAGGGTGAGAAACAGAGGGGATGAATCAGAGGGCGAGAAACAGAGGGGCTGAAACAGAGGGCGAGAAACAGAGGTGCTGAAACAGAGGGGCTGAAACAGAGGGCGAGAAACAGAGGGGCTGAAACAGAGGGCGAGAAACAGAGGGTGAGAAACAGAGGGCCTGAAACAGACGGTGAGAAACAGAGGGGCTGAAACAGAGGGCGAGAAACAGAGGGGCTGAAACAGAGGGGCTGAAATAGAGGGGCTGAAACAGAGGGGCTGAATCAGAGGGGCTGAAATAGAGGGGCTGAAACAGAGGGCGAGAAACAGAGGGGCTGATTCAGAGGGGCTGAAACAGAGGGGCTGAATCAGAGGGGCTGAAACAGAGGGCGAGAAACAGAGGGGCAGAAACAGAGGGCGAGAAACAGAGGGGCTGAAACAGAGGGGCTAAATCAGAGGGGCAGAAACAGAGGGCGAGAAACCGACGGGCTGAAACAGAGGGCGAGAAACACAGGGGCTGAAACAGAGGGGCTGAAACAGAGGGGCTGAAACAGAGGGGCTGAAACAGAGGGCGAGAAACAGAGGGGCAGAAACAGAGGGCGAGAAACAGAGGGGATGAATCAGAGGGCGAGAAACAGAGGGGCTGAAACAGAGGGCGAGAAACAGAGGGGCTGAAACAGAGGGGCTGAAACAGAGGGGCTGAAACAGAGGGGCTGAAACAGAGGGCGAGAAACAGAGGGGCTGAAACAGTGGGCGAGAAACAGAGGGTGAGAAACAGAGGGGCTGAAACAGACGGTGAGAAACTGAGGGGCTGAAACAGAGGGCGAGAAACAGAGGGGCTGAAACAGAGGGGCTGAAACAGAGGGGCTGAATCAGAGGGGCTGATTCAGAGGGGTGAAACAGAGGGGCTGAATCAGAGGGGCTGAAACAGAGGGCGAAAAACAGAGGGGCAGAATCAGAGGCCGAGAAACAGAGGGGCTGAAACAGAGGGGCTGAAACAGAGAGCGCGAAACAGAGAGGCTGAAACAGAGGGCGAGAAACAGAGGGGCTGAAACGGAGGGGCTGAAACAGAGGGGCTAAATCAGAGGGGCAGAAACAGAGGGCGAGAAACAGAGGGGCTGAAACAGAGGGCGAGAAACAGAGGGGCTGAAACAGAGGGCGAGAAACAGGGGGGCTGAACAGAGGGCGAGAAACAGAGGGCTGAAACAGAGGGGCTGAAACAGAGGGGCTGAAACAGAGGGAGAGAAACAGAGGGGCTGAAACAGAGGGTCTGAAACAGAGTGCGAGAAACAGAGGGGCTGAAACAGAGGACGAGAAACAGAGGGGCTGAATCAGAGGGGCTGAAACAGTGGGCGAGAAACAGAGGGGCTGAAACAGAGGGCGAGAAACAGAGGGGCTGAAACAGAGGGCGAGAAACAGAGGGGCAGAAACAGAGGGTGAGAAACAGAGGGGATGAATCAGAGGGCGAGAAACAGAGGGGCTGAAACAGAGGGGCTGAAACAGAAGGGCTGAAACAGAGGGGCTGAAACAGAGGGCGAGAAACAGAGGGGCTGAATCAGAGGGGCTGAATCAGAGGGGCTGAAATAGAGGGGCTGAAAAAGACGGCGAGAAACAGAGGGGCTGATTCAGAGGGGCTGAAACAGAGGTACTGAATCAGAGGGGCTGAAACAGAGGGGGAGAAACAGAGGGGCAGAAACAGAGGGCGAGAAACAGAGTGGCTGAAACAGAGGGGCTGAAATAGAGAGCGCGAAACAGAGGGGCTGAAACAGAGGGCGAGAAACAGAGGCGCTGAAACAGAGGGCTTGAAACAGAGGAGCTAAATTAGAGGGGCAGAAACAGAGGGCGAGAAACCGACGGGCTGAAACAGAGGGCGAGAAACACAGGGGCTGAAACAGAGGGGCTGAAACAGAGGGGCTGAAACAGAGGGCGAGAAACAGAGGGGCAGAAACAGAGGGCGAGAAACAGAGGGGATGAATCAGAGGGCGAGAAACAGAGGGGCTGAAACAGAGGGGCTGAAACAGAAGGGCTGAAACAGAGGGGCTGAAACATAGGGCGAGAAACAGAGGGGCTGAATCAGAGGGGCTGAATCAGAGGAGCTGAAGTAGAGGGGCTGAAACAGAGGGCGAGAAACAGAGGGGCTGAAACAGAGGGCGAGAAACAGAAGGCGAGAAACAGAGGGGCTGAAACAGAGGGGCTGAAACAGAGGGGCTGAAACAGAGGGGCTGATAAAGAGGGCGAGAAACAGAGGGGCTGAAACAGAGGGCGAGAAACAGAGGGGCTGAAACAGAGGGCGAGAAACAGAGGGGCTGAAATAGAGGAGCTGAAACAGAGGGGCTGAAACAGAGGGGCTGAAACAGAGGGCAAGAAACAGAGAGGCTGAAATAGAGAGCGAGAAACAGAGGGGCTGAAACAGAGGGGTAGAAACAGAGGGTCTGAAACAGAGGGGCTGAAACTGAGGGGGAGAAAATGTGTGTCTGAAACAGAGTGCGAGAAACAGAGGGCGAGAAACAGAGGGACTGAAACAGATGGGCTGAAACAGAGGGGCTGAAACAGAGGGCGAGAAACGGAGGGGCTGAAACAGAGGGCCAGAAACAGAGGGGCTGAAATGGAGGGGCTGAACTAGAGGGGCTCAAACAGAGGGGCTGAAACAGAGTGCGAGAAATAGAGGGGCTGAAACAGAGGGCGAGAAACAGAGGGGATGAAACAGAGGGCGAGAAACAGAGGGGATGAAACAGAGGGCGAGAAACAGAGAGGCTGAAACAGAGGGGCTGAAACAGAAGGGCTGAAACAGAGGGGCTGAAACAGAGGGCGAGAAACAGAGGGGCTGAATCAGAGGGGCAGAAACCGAGGGGCTGAAATAGAGGGGCTGAAACAGAGGGGCTGAAACAGAGTGCGAGAAATAGAGGGGCTGAAACAGAGGGCGAGAAACAGATCGGCTGAAACAGAGGGCGAGAAACAGATTGGCTGAAACAGAGGGCGAGAAATAGAGGTGCTGAAACAGAGGGGCTGAAACAGAGGGCGAGAAACAGAGCGGCTGAAACAGAGGGCGAGAAACAGAGAGTGAGAAACAGAGGGCCTGAAACAGACGGTGAGAAACAGAGGGGCTGAAACAGAGGGCGAGAAACAGAGGGGCTGAAACAGAGGGGCTGAAATAGAGGGGCTGAAACAGAGGGGCTGAAACAGAGGGCGAGAAATAGAGGGGCTGAAACAGAGGGCGAGACACAGAGGGGCTGAAACAGAGGGCGAGAAACAGAGGTGCTGAAACAGAGGGCGAGAAACAGAGGTGCTGAAACAGAGGGGCTGAAACAGAGGGCGAGAAACAGAGGGGCTGAAACAGAGGGCGAGAAACAGAGGGTGAGAAACAGAGGGGCTGAAACAGACGGTGAGAAACAGAGGGGCTGAAACAGAGGGCGAGAAACAGAGGGGCTGAAACAGAGGAGCTGAAACAGAGGGGCTGAATCAGAGGGTCTGAAACAGAGGGCGAGAAACAGAGGGGCAGAATCAGAGGGCGAGAAATAGAGGGGCTGAAACAGAGGGGCTGAAACAGAGAGCGCGAAACAGAGAAGTTGAAACAGAGGGCGAGAAACAGAGGGGCAGGATCAGAGGGCGAGAAACAGAGAGGCTGAAACAGAGGGGCTGAAACAGAGAGCGACAAACAGAGGGGCTGAAACAGAGGGCGAGAAACAGAGGGGCTGAAACAGTGCGGCTAAATCAGAGTGGCAGAAACAGAGGGCGAGAAACTGAGGGGCTGAATCAGAGGGGCTGATTCAGAGGGGCTGAAACAGAGGGGCTGAATCAGAGGGGCTGAAACAGAGGGCGAGAAACAGAGGGGCTGAAACAGAGGGCGAGAAACACACGGTCTGAAACAGATGGGCTGAAACAGAGGGGCTGAAACGGAGGGGCTGAAACAGAGGGCGAGAAACAGAGGGGATGAAACAGAGGGCGAGAAACAGAGGGGCTGAAACAGAGGGCGAGAAACAGAGGGCGAGAAACAGAGCGACTGAAACAGAGGGGCTGAAACAGAGGGGCTGAAACAGAGGGCGAGAAACAGAGGGCGAGTAACAGAGGGACTGAAACAGAGGGGCTGAAACAGTTGAGCTGAAACAGAGGGCGAGAAACAGAGGGGCTGAATCAGAGGGGCTGAAAGAGTGGGCGAGAAACAGAGGGGCTGAAACAGAGGGCGAGAAACAGAGGGGCTGAAACAGAGGGCGAGAAACAGAGGGGCTGAAACAGAGGGGCTGAAACAGAGGGGCTGAAACAGAGTGCGAGAAACAGAGGGGCAGAAACAGAGGGCGAGAAACAGAGGGGATGAAACAGAGGGCGAGAAACAGAGAGGCTGAAACAGAGGGGCTGAAACAGAATAGCTGAAACAGAGGGGCTGAAACAGAGGGCGAGAAACAGAGGGGCTGATTCAGAGGGGCTGAAGCAGAGGGGCTGAATCAGAGGGGCTGAAACAGAGGGCGAGAAACAGAGGGGCAGAAACAGAGGGCGAGAAACAGAGAGGCTGAAACAGAGGGGCTGAAACAGAGAGCGACAAACAGAGGGGCTGAAACAGAGGGCGAGAAACAGAGGGGCTGAAACAGAGGGGCTGAAACAGAGGGGCTAAATCAGAGGGGCAGAAACAGAGGGCGAGAAACAGATTGGCTGAATCAGAGGGGCTGATTCAGAGGGGCTGAAACAGAGGGGCTGAATCAGAGGGTCTGAAACAGAGGGCGAGAAACAGAGGGGCTGAAACAGAGGGCGAGAAACAGAGAGTCTGAAACAGAGGGGCTGAAACAGAGGGGCTGAAACAGAGGGGCTGAAACAGAGGGCGAGAAACAGAGGGGATGAAACAGAGGGCGAGAAACAGAGGGGCTGAAACAGAGGGGCTGAATCAGAGGGGCTGAAAGTGAGGGCGAGAAACAGAGGGGCTGAAACAGAGGGGCTGAAACAGAGAGCGCGAAACAGAGGGGCTGAAACAGAGGGCGAGAAACAGAGGGGCTGAAACAGAGGGGCTGAAACAGAGGGGCTAAATCAGAGGGGCAGAAACAGAGGGCGAGAAACAGAGGGGCTGAAACAGAGGGCGAGAAACAGAGGGGCTGAAACAGAGGGGCTGAAACAGAGGGGCTGAAACAGAGGGGCTGAAACAGAGGGCGAGAAACAGAGGGGCAGAAACAGAGGGCGAGAAACAGAGGGGCTGAAACAGAGGGCGAGAAACAGAGGGGCTGAAACAGAGGGGCTGAAACTGAAGGGCTGAAACAGAGGGCGAGAAACAGAGGGGCTGAATGAGAGGGGCAGAATCAGAGGGGCTGAAATAGAGGGGCTGAAACAGGGGGCGAGAAACTGAGGGGCTGACACAGAGGGCGAGAAACAGAAGGCGAGAAACAGAGGGGCTGAAACAGAGGGGCTGAAACAGAGGGGCTGAAACAGAGGGCGAGAAACAAAGGGGCTGAAACAGCGGGCGAGAAACAGAGGGCGAGAAACAGAGGGGCTGAAACAGAGGGGCTGAAACAGATGGGCTGAAACAGAGAGCCTGAAACAGAGGGCGAGAAACAGAGGGGCTGAAACAGAGGGCGAAAAACAGAGGGGCTGAAACAGAGGGCGAGAAACAGAGGTTGAGAAACAGAGGGCGAGAAACAGAGGGGATGAAACAGAGGGGCTGAAACAGAGGGGCTGAAACAGAGGGGCTGAAACAGAGGGTCTGAATCAGAGGGGCAGAAACAGAGGGGCTGAATCAGATGGGCTGAAAAAGGGGCGAGAAACAGAGGGGCTGAAACAGAGGGCGAGAAACAGAGTGGCTGAAACAGAGGGGCTGACACAGAGGGGCGGAAACAGAGGAGCTGAAACAGAGGGCGAGAAGCAGAGGGGCTGAATCAGTGGGGCTGAATCAGAGGGGCTGAAATAGAGGGGCTGAAACAGAGGGCGAGAAACAGAGGGACTGAAACAGAGGGCGAGAAACAGAAGGCGAGAAACAGAGGAGCTGAAACAGAGGGGCTGAAACAGAGGGGCTGAAACAGGGATGCTGATAAAGAGGGCGAGAAACAGAGGGGCTGAAACAGAGGGCGAGAAACAGGGGGCTGAAACAGAGGGCGAGAAACAGAGGGGCTGAAACAGATGGGCTGAAACAGAGGGGCTGAAGCAGATTGGCTGAAACAGAGGGCGAGAAATAGATGGGCTGAAACAGAGGGCGAGAAACAGAGGCGCTGAAACAGAGGGCGAGAAACAGAGGGGCTGAATGAGGGTGAGAAACAGAGGGGCTGAAACAGAGGGGCTGACACAGAGGGGCTGAAACAGAGGGCGAGAAACAGAGGGGCTGAAACAGAGGGCGAGAAACAGAGGGGCTGAATCAGAGGGGCTGAAACAGTGGGCGAGAAACAGAGGGGCTGAAACAGAGGGCGAGAAACAGAGGGGCTGAAACAGAGGGCGAGAAACAGAGGGGCTGAAACAGAGGGGCTGAAACAGAGAGCGACAAACAGAGGGGCTGAAACAGAGGGCGAGAAACAGAGGGGCTGAAACAGTGGGGCTGAAACAGAGGGAGAGAAACAGAGGGCGAGAAACAGAGGGCGAGAAACAGAGGGACTGAAACAGAGGGGCTGAAACAGAGGGGCTGAATCAGAGGGCGAGAATCAGTGGGGCTGAAACAGAGGGCGAGAAACAGAGGGGCTGAAACAGAGGTCGAGAAACAGAGGGGCTGAAACAGAGGGGCTGAAACAGAGTGGCTGAAACAGAGGGGCTGAAACAGAGGGCGAGAAATAGATGGGCTGAAACAGAGGGCGAGAAACAGAGGCGCTGAAACAGAGGGCGAGAAACAGAGGGGCTAAAACAGAGGGGCAGAAACAGAGGGCGAGAAACAGAGGGGCTGAAACAGAGGGCGAGAAACAGAGAGGCTGAAACAGAGGGCGAGAAACAGAGGGGCTGAAAAAGAGGGCGTGAAACAGAGGGGCTGAAACAGAGGGCGAGAAACAGAGGATCTGAAACAGAGGGGCTGAAACAGAGGGGCTGAAACAGAGGGCGAGAAACAGAGGGGTTGAAACAGAGGGCAGAAACAGAGGGGCTGAAACATTGGGCGAGAAACAGAGGGCGAGAAACAGAGGGACTGAGACAGAGGGGCTGAAACAGAGGGGCTGAAACAGAGGGCGAGAAACAGAGGGCGAGAAACAGAGGGACTGAAACAGAGGGGCTGAAACAAAGGGGCTGAAACAGACGGCAAGAAACAGAGGGGCTGAAACAGAGGGCGAGAAACAGAGCTGCTGAAACACAGGGGCTGAAACAGACGGCTGAAGCAGAGGGGCTGAAACAGAGGGCGAGAAATAGATGGGCTGAAACAGAGGGCGAGAAACATAGGCGCTGAAACAGAGGGCGAGAAACAGAGGGGCTGACTGAGGGCGAGAAACAGAGGGGCTGAAACAGAGGGGCTGAAACAGAGGGGCTGAAACAGAGGGCGAGAAACAGAGGGGCTGAAACAGAGGGCGAGAAACAGAGGGGCTGAATCAGAGGGGCTGAAACAGTGGGCGAGACACAGAGGGGCTGAAACAGAGGGCGAGAAACAGAGGGGATGAAACAGAGGGCGAGAAACAGAGAGGCTGAAACAGAGGGGCTGAAACAGAGTGGCTGAAACAGAGGGGCTGAAACAGAGGGCGAGAAACAGAGGGGTTGAATCAGAGGGGCTGAATTAGAGGGGCTGAAATAGAGGGGCTGAAACAGAGGGCGAGAAACAGAGGGGCTGATTCAGAGGGGCTGAAGCAGAGGGGCTGAATCAGTGGGGCTGAAACAGAGGGCGAGAAACAGAGGGGCAGAAACAGAGGGCGAGAAACAGAGAGGCTGAAACAGAGGGGCTGAAACAGAGAGCGACAAACAGAGGGGCTGAAACAGAGGGCGAGAAACAGAGGGGCTGAAACAGAGGGGCTGAAACAGAGGGGCTATATCAGAGGGGCAGAAACAGAGGGCGAGAAACAGCGGAGCTGAATCAGAGGGGCTGATTCAGAGGGGCTGAAACAGAGGGGCTGAATCAGAGGGGCTGAAACAGAGGGCGAGAAACAGAGGGTCTGAAACAGAGGGGCTGAAACAGAGGCGCAGAAACAGAGGGGCTGAAACAGAGGGCGAGAAACAGAGGGGATGAAACAGAGGGCGAGAAACAGAGGGGGCTGAAACAGAGGGCGAGAAACAGAGGGCGAGAAACAGAGGGACTGAAACAGAGGGGCTGAAACAGAGGGGCTGAAACAGAGGGCGAGAAACAGAGGGACGGAGACAGAGGTGCTGAAACAGAGGGGCTGAAACAGAGGGCGAGAAACAGAGGGGCTGAAACAGAGGGCGAGAAACAGAGGGTCTGAAACAGAGGGGCTGAAACAGAGGGGCTGAAGCAGAGGGGCTGAAACAGAGGGCTAGAAATAGATGGGCTGAAACAGAGGGCGAGAAACAGAGGCGCTGAAACAGAGGGCGAGAAACAGAGGGGCTGAATAAGGGCGAGAAACAGAGGGGCTGAAACAGAGGGTCTGAAACAGAGGTGCTGAAACAGAGGGCGAGAAATAGAGGGGCTGAAACAGAGGGCGAGAAACAGAGGGGCTGAATCAGAGGGGCTGAAACACTGGGCGAGAAACAGAGGGGCTGAAACAGAGGGCGAGAAACAGAGGGGCTGAAACAGAGTGCGAGAAACAGAGGGGCTGAAACAGAGGGGCTGAAACAGAGGGAGAGAAACAGAGGGGCAGAAACAGAGGGCGAGAAACAGAGGGGATGAAACAGAGGGCGAGAAACAGAGAGGCTGAAACAGAGGGGCTGAAACAGAAGGGCTGAAACAGAGGGGCTGAAACAGAGGGCGAGAAACAGAGGGGCTGAATCAGTGGGGCAGAAACCGAGGGGCTGAAATAGAGGGGCTGAAACAGAGGGGCTGAAACAGAGTGCGAGAAATAGAGGGGCTGAAACAGAGGGCGAGAAACAGATCGGCTGAAACAGAGGGCGAGAAACAGATTGGCTGAAACAGAGGGCGAGAAATAGAGGTGCTGAAACAGAGGGGCTGAAACAGAGGGCGAGAAACAGAGCGGCTGAAACAGAGGGCGAGAAACAGAGAGTGAGAAACAGAGGGCCTGAAACAGACGGTGAGAAACAGAGGGGCTGAAACAGAGGGCGAGAAACAGAGGGGCTGAAACAGAGGGGCTGAAATAGAGGGGCTGAAACAGAGGGGCTGAAAAAGAGGGCGAGAAATAGAGGGGCTGAAACAGAGGGCGAGACACAGAGGGGCTGAAACAGAGGGCGAGAAACAGAGGTGCTGAAACAGAGGGCGAGAAACAGAGGTGCTGAAACAGAGGGGCTGAAACAGAGGGCGAGAAACAGAGGGGCTGAATCAGAGGGGCTGAAAGAGTGGGCGAGAAACAGAGGGGCTGAAACAGAGGGCGAGAAACAGAGGGGCTGAAACAGAGGGCGAGAAACAGAGGGGCTGAAACAGAGGGGCTGAAACAGAGGGGCTGAAACAGAGGGCGAGAAACAGAGGGGCAGAAACAGAGGGCGAGAAACAGAGGGGATGAAACAGAGGGCGAGAAACAGAGAGGCTGAAACAGAGGGGCTGAAACAGAATAGCTGAAACAGAGGGGCTGAAACAGAGGGCGAGAAACAGAGGGGCTGATTCAGAGGGGCTGAAGCAGAGGGGCTGAATCAGAGGGGCTGAAACAGAGGGCGAGAAACAGAGGGGCAGAAACAGAGGGCGAGAAATAGAGAGGCTGAAACAGAGGGGCTGAAACAGAGAGCGACAAACAGAGGGGCTGAAACAGAGGGCGAGAAACAGAGGGGCTGAAACAGAGGGGCTGAAACAGAGGGGCTAAATCAGAGGGGCAGAAACAGAGGGCGAGAAACAGATTGGCTGAATCAGAGGGGCTGATTCAGAGGGGCTGAAACAGAGGGGCTGAATCAGAGGGTCTGAAACAGAGGGCGAGAAACAGAGGGGCTGAAACAGAGGGCGAGAAACAGAGAGTCTGAAACAGAGGGGCTGAAACAGAGGGGCTGAAACAGAGGGGCTGAAACAGAGGGCGAGAAACAGAGGGGATGAAACAGAGGGCGAGAAACAGAGGGGCTGAAACAGAGGGGCTGAATCAGAGGGGCTGAAACTGAGGACGAGAAACAGAGTGGCTGAAACAGAGGGGCTGACACAGAGGGGCGGAAACAGAGGGGCTGAAACAGAGGGCGAGAAGCAGAGGGGCTGAATCAGTGGGGCTGAATCAGAGGGGCTGAAATAGAGGGGCTGAAACAGAGGGCGAGAAACAGAGGGACTGAAACAGAGGGCGAGAAACAGAGGGGCTGAAACAGAGGGCGAGAAACAGAGGGTCTGAAACAGAGGGGCTGAATCAGAGGGGCTGATTCAGAGGGGCTGAAACAGAGGGGCTGAAACAGAGGGGCTGAAACAGAGGGGCTGAAACAGAGGGCGAGAAACAGAGGGGATGAAACAGAGGGCGAGAAACAGAGGGGCTGAAACAGAGGGGCTGAATCAGAGGGGCTGAAAGAGTGGGCGAGAAACAGAGGGGCTGAAACAGAGGGCGAGAAACAGAGGGGCTGAAACAGAGGGCGAGAAACAGAGGGGCTGAAACAGAGGGGCTGAAACAGAGGGGCTGAAACAGAGGGCGAGAAACAGAGGGGCAGAAACAGAGGGCGAGAAACAGAGGGGATGAAACAGAGGGCGAGAAACAGAGAGGCTGAAACAGAGGGGCTGAAACAGAATAGCTGAAACAGAGGGGCTGAAACAGAGGGCGAGAAACAGAGGGGCTGATTCAGAGGGGCTGAAGCAGAGGGGCTGAATCAGAGGGGCTGAAACAGAGGGCGAGAAACAGAGGGGCAGAAACAGAGGGCGAGAAACAGAGAGGCTGAAACAGAGGGGCTGAAACAGAGAGCGACAAACAGAGGGGCTGAAACAGAGGGCGAGAAACAGAGGGGCTGAAACAGAGGGGCTGAAACAGAGGGGCTAAATCAGAGGGGCAGAAACAGAGGGCGAGAAACAGATTGGCTGAATCAGAGGGGCTGATTCAGAGGGGCTGAAACAGAGGGGCTGAATCAGAGGGTCTGAAACAGAGGGCGAGAAACAGAGGGGCTGAAACAGAGGGCGAGAAACAGAGAGTCTGAAACAGAGGGGCTGAAACAGAGGGGCTGAAACAGAGGGGCTGAAACAGAGGGCGAGAAACAGAGGGGATGAAACAGAGGGCGAGAAACAGAGGGGCTGAAACAGAGGGGCTGAATCAGAGGGGCTGAAACTGAGGGCGAGAAACAGAGGGGCTGAAACAGAGGGGCTGAAACAGAGAGCGCGAAACAGAGGGGCTGAAACAGAGGGCGAGAAACAGAGGGGCTGAAACAGAGGGGCTGAAACAGAGGGGCTAAATCAGAGGGGCAGAAACAGAGGGCGAGAAACAGAGGGGCTGAAACAGAGGGCGAGAAACAGAGGGGCTGAAACAGAGGGGCTGAAACAGAGGGGCTGAAACAGAGGGGCTGAAACAGAGGGCGAGAAACAGAGGGGCAGAAACAGAGGGCGAGAAACAGAGGGGCTGAAACAGAGGGCGAGAAACAGAGGGGCTGAAACAGAGGGGCTGAAACTGAAGGGCTGAAACAGAGGGCGAGAAACAGAGGGGCTGAATGAGAGGGGCAGAATCAGAGGGGCTGAAATAGAGGGGCTGAAACAGAGGGCGAGAAACTGAGGGGCTGACACAGTGGGCGAGAAACAGAAGGCGAGAAACAGAGGGGCTGAAACAGAGGGGCTGAAAGAGAGGGCGAGAAACAAAGGGGCTGAAACAGCGGGCGAGAAACAGAGGGCGAGAAACAGAGGGGCTGAAACAGAGGGGCTGAAACAGATGGGCTGAAACAGAGAGCCTGAAACAGAGGGCGAGAAACAGAGGGGCTGAAACAGAGGGCGAAAAACAGAGGGGCTGAAACAGAGGGCGAGAAACAGAGGTTGAGAAACGGAGGGCGAGAAACAGAGGGGATGAAACAGAGGGGCTGAAACAGAGGGGCTGAAACAGAGGGGCTGAAACAGAGGGTCTGAATCAGAGGGGCAGAAACAGAGGGGCTGAATCAGATGGGCTGAAAAAGGGGCGAGAAACAGAGGGGCTGAAACAGAGGGCGAGAAACAGAGTGGCTGAAACAGAGGGGCTGACATAGAGGGGCGGAAACAGAGGGGCTGAAACAGAGGGCGAGAAGCAGAGGGGCTGAATCAGTGGGGCTGAATCAGAGGGGCTGAAATAGAGGGGCTGAAACAGAGGGCGAGAAACAGAGGGACTGAAACAGAGGGCGAGAAACAGAAGGCGAGAAACAGAGGAGCTGAAACAGAGGGGCTGAAACAGAGGGGCTGAAACAGGGATGCTGATAAAGAGGGCGAGAAACAGAGGGGTTGAAACAGAGGGCGAGAAACAGGGGGGCTGAACCAGAGGGCGAGAAACAGAGGGACTGAAACAGAGGGGCTGAAACAGAGGGGCTGAAACAGAGGGCGAGAAACAGAGGGCGAGAAACAGAGGGACTGAAACAGAGGGGCTGAAACAGAGGGGCTGAAACAGAGGGCGAGAAACATAGGGGCTGAAACAGAGGGGCTGAAACAGAGGTGCTGAAACATAGGGCGAGAAACAGAGGGGCAGAAACAGAGGGTGAGAAACAGAGGGGATGAATCAAAGGGCGAGCAACAGAGGGGCTGAAACAGAGGGCGAGAAACAGAGGGGCTGAAACAGAGGGGCTGAAACAGATGGGCTGAAACAGAGGGGCTGAAACAGAGGGGCTGAAACAGAGGGCGAGAAACAGGGGGGCTGAACAGAGGGCGAAAAACAGAGGGCTGAAACAGAGGGGCTGAAACAGAGGGCGAGAATCAGAGGGGCTTAAACAGAGGGCGAGAAACAGAGGGGCTGAAACAGAGGGTCTGAAACAGAGTGCGAGAAACAGAGGGGCTGAAACAGAGGACGAGAAACAGAGGGGCTGAATCAGAGGGGCTGAAACAGTGGGCGAGAAACAGAGGGGCTGAAACAGAGGGCGAGAAACAGAGGGGCTGAAACAGAGTGCGAGAAACAGAGGGGCTGAAACAGAGGGGCTGAAACAGAGGGGCTGAAACTGAGGTGCTGAAACATAGGGCGAGAAACAGAGGGGCAGAAACAGAGGGTGAGAAACAGAGGGGATGAATCAGAGGGCGAGAAACAGAGGGGCTGAAACAGAGGGGCTGAAACAGAAGGGCTGAAACAGAGGGGCTGAAACAGAGGGCGAGAAACAGAGGGGCTGAAACAGAGGGCGAGAAACAGAGGGGCTGAAACAGAGGGGCTGAAACAGAAGGGCTGAAACAGAGGGGCTGAAACAGAGGGCGAGAAACAGAGAGGCTGAAACAGAGGGCGAGAAACAGGGGGGCTGAACAGAGGGAGAGAAACAGAGGGGCTGAAACAGAGGGCGAGAAACAGAGGGGCTGAAACAGAGGGGCAGAAACAGAGGGGCTGAAACAGAGGGGCTGAAACAGAGGGCGAGAAAATGTGTGTCTGAAACAGAGTGCGAGAAACAGAGGGCGAGAAACAGAGGGACTGAAACAGAGGGCCTGAAACAGAGGTGCTGAAACAGAGGGCGAGAAACGGAGGGGCTGAAACAGAGGGCCAGAAACAGAGGGGCTGAAATGGAGGGGCTGAATTGGAGGGGCTGAAACAGAGTGCGAGAAATAGAGGGGCTGAAACAGGGGGCGAGAAACAGAGGGGCTGAAACAGAGGGCGAGAAACAGAGGTGCTGAAACAGAGGGGCTGAAACAGAGGGCGAGAAACAGAGGGGCTGAAACAGAGGGCGAGAAACAGAGGGTGAGAAACAGAGGGCCTGAAACAGACGGTGAGAAACAGAGGGGCTGAAACAGAGGGCGAGAAACAGAGGGGTTGAAACAGAGGGGCTGAAATAGAGGGGCTGAAACAGAGGGGCTGAATCAGAGGGGCTGAAATAGAGGGGCTGAAACAGAGGGCGAGAAACAGAGGGGCTGATTCAGAGGGGCTGAAACAGAGGGGCTGAATCAGAGGGGCTGAAACAGAGGGCGAGAAACAGAGGGGCAGAAACAGAGGGCGAGAAACAGAGGGGCTGAAACAGAGGGGCTAAATCAGAGGGGCAGAAACAGAGGGCGAGAAACCGACGGGCTGAAACAGAGGGCGAGAAACACAGGGGCTGAAACAGAGGGGCTGAAACAGAGGGGCTGAATCAGAGGGCGAGAAACAGAGGGGCTGAAACAGAGGGCGAGAAACAGAGGGGCTGAAACAGAGGGGCTGAAACAGAGGGGCTGAAACAGAGGGGCTGAAACAGAGGGCGAGAAACAGAGGGGCTGAAACAGTGGGCGAGAAACAGAGGGTGAGAAACAGAGGGGCTGAAACAGACGGTGAGAAACTGAGGGGCCTAAACAGAGGGCGAGAAACAGAGGGGCTGAAACAGAGGGGCTGAAACAGAGGGGCTGAATCAGAGGGGCTGATTCAGAGGGGTGAAACAGAGGGGCTGAATCAGAGGGGCTGAAATAGAGGGCGAAAAACAGAGGGGCAGAATCAGAGGCCGAGAAACAGAGGGGCTGAAACAGAGGGGCTGAAACAGAGAGCGCGAAACAGAGAGGCTGAAACAGAGGGCGAGAAACAGAGGGGCTGAAACGGAGGGGCTGAAACAGAGGGGCTAAATCAGAGGGGCAGAAACAGAGGGCGAGAAACAGAGGGGCTGAAACAGAGGGCGAGAAACAGAGGGGCTGAAACAGAGGGGCTGAAACAGACGGGCTGAAACAGAGGGGCTGAAACAGAGGGGCTGAAACAGAGGGCGAGAAACAGGGGGGCTGAACAGAGGGCGAGAAACAGAGGGCTGAAACAGAGGGGCTGAAACAGAGGGGCTGAAACAGAGGGCGAGAAACAGAGGGGCTGAAACAGAGGGTCTGAAACAGAGTGCGAGAAACAGAGGGGCTGAAACAGAGGACGAGAAACAGAGGGGCTGAATCAGAGGGGCTGAAACAGTGGGCGAGAAACAGAGGGGCTGAAACAGAGGGCGAGAAACAGAGGGGCTGAAACAGAGGGCGAGAAACAGAGGGGCTGAAACAGAGGGGCTGAAACAGAGGGGCTGAAACAGAGGTGCTGAAACATAGGGCGAGAAACAGAGGGGCAGAAACAGAGGGTGAGAAACAGAGGGGATGAATCAGAGGGCGAGAAACAGAGGGGCTGAAACAGAGGGGCTGAAACAGAAGGGCTGAAACAGAGGGGCTGAAACAGAGGGCGAGAAACAGAGGGGCTGAATCAGAGGGGCTGAATCAGAGGGGCTGAAATAGAGGGGCTGAAACAGAGGGCGAGAAACAGAGGGGCTGATTCAGAGGGGCTGAAACAGAGGTACTGAATCAGAGGGGCTGAAACAGAGGGGGAGAAACAGAGGGGCAGAAACAGAGGGCGAGAAACAGAGTGGCTGAAACAGAGGGGCTGAAATAGAGAGCGCGAAACAGAGGGGCTGAAACAGAGGGCGAGAAACAGAGGCGCTGAAACAGAGGGACTGAAACAGAGGGGCTAAATTAGAGGGGCAGAAACAGAGGGCGAGAAACCGACGGGCTGAAACAGAGGGCGAGAAACACAGGGGCTGAAACAGAGGGGCTGAAACAGAGGGGCTGAAACAGAGGGGCTGAAACAGAGGGCGAGAAACAGAGGGGCAGAAACAGAGGGCGAGAAACAGAGGGGATGAATCAGAGGGCGAGAAACAGAGGGGCTGAAACAGAGGGGCTGAAACAGAAGGGCTGAAACAGAGGGGCTGAAACATAGGGCGAGAAACAGAGGGGCTGAATCAGAGGGGCTGAATCAGAGGGGCTGAAGTAGAGGGGCTGAAACAGAGGGCGAGAAACAGAGGGGCTGAAACAGAGGGCGAGAAACAGAGGGCGAGAAACAGAGGGGCTGAAACAGAGGGGCTGAAACAGAGGGGCTGAAACAGAGGGGCTGATAAAGAGGGCGAGAAACAGAGGGGCTGAAACAGAGGGCGAGAAACAGAGGGGCTGAAACAGAGGGCGAGAAACAGAGGGGCTGAAATAGAGGAGCTGAAACAGAGGGGCTGAAACAGAGGGGCTGAAACAGAGGGCAAGAAACAGAGAGGCTGAAATAGAGAGCGAGAAAGAGAGGGGCTGAAACAGAGGGGTAGAAACAGAGGGTCTGAAACAGAGGGGCTGAAACAGAGGGGGAGAAAATGTGTGTCTGAAACAGAGTGCGAGAAACAGAGGGCGAGAAACAGAGGGACTGAAACAGATGGGCTGAAACAGAGGGGCTGAAACAGAGGGCGAGAAACGGAGGGGCTGAAACAGAGGGCCAGAAACAGAGGGGCTGAAATGGAGGGGCTGAATTGGAGGGGCTGAAACAGACGGGCTGAAACAGAGTGCGAGAAATAGAGGGGCTGAAACAGAGGGCGAGAAACAGAGGGGATGAAACAGAGGGCGAGAAACAGAGGGGATGAAACAGAGGGCGAGAAACAGAGAGGCTGAAACAGAGGGGCTGAAACAGAAGGGCTGAAACAGAGGGGCTGAAACAGAGGGCGAGAAACAGAGGGGCTGAATCAGAGGGGCAGAAACCGAGGGGCTGAAATAGAGGGGCTGAAACAGAGGGGCTGAAACAGAGTGCGAGAAATAGAGGGGCTGAAACAGAGGGCGAGAAACAGATCGGCTGAAACAGAGGGCGAGAAACAGATTGGCTGAAACAGAGGGCGAGAAATAGAGGTGCTGAAACAGAGGGGCTGAAACAGAGGGCGAGAAACAGAGCGGCTGAAACAGAGGGCGAGAAACAGAGAGTGAGAAACAGAGGGCCTGAAACAGACGGTGAGAAACAGAGGGGCTGAAACAGAGGGCGAGAAACAGAGGGGCTGAAACAGAGGGGCTGAAATAGAGGGGCTGAAACAGAGGGGCTGAAACAGAGGGCGAGAAATAGAGGGGCTGAAACAGAGGGCGAGACACAGAGGGGCTGAAACAGAGGGGCTGAAACAGAGGGCGAGAAACAGAGGGGCTGAAACAGAGGGCGAGAAACAGAGGGTGAGAAACAGAGGGGCTGAAACAGACGGTGAGAAACAGAGGGGCTGAAACAGAGGGCGAGAAACAGAGGGGCTGAAACAGAGGAGCTGAAATAGAGGGGCTGAAACAGAGGGGCTGAAACAGAGGGCGAGAAATAGAGGGGCTGAAACAGAGGGCGAGACACAGAGGGGCTGAATCAGAGGGTCTGAAACAGAGGGCGAGAAACAGAGGGGCAGAATCAGAGGGCGAGAAATAGAGGGGCTGAAACAGAGGGGCTGAAACAGAGAGCGCGAAACAGAGAAGTTGAAACAGAGGGCGAGAAACAGAGGGGCAGGATCAGAGGGCGAGAAACAGAGAGGCTGAAACAGAGGGGCTGAAACAGAGAGCGACAAACAGAGGGGCTGAAACAGAGGGCGAGAAACAGAGGGGCTGAAACAGAGCGGCTAAATCAGAGTGGCAGAAACAGAGGGCGAGAAACTGAGGGGCTGAATCAGAGGGGCTGATTCAGAGGGGCTGAAACAGAGGGGCTGAATCAGAGGGGCTGAAACAGAGGGCGAGAAACAGAGGGGCTGAAACAGAGGGCGAGAAACAGAGGGTCTGAAACAGAGGGGCTGAAACAGAGGGGCTGAAACGGAGGGGCTGAAACAGAGGGCGAGAAACAGAGGGGATGAAACAGAGGGCGAGAAACAGAGGGGCTGAAACAGAGGGCGAGAAACAGAGGGCGAGAAACAGAGCGACTGAAACAGAGGGGCTGAAACAGAGGGGCTGAAACAGAGGGCGAGAAACAGAGGGCGAGAAACAGAGGGACTGAAACAGAGGCGCTGAAACAGTTGAGCTGAAACAGAGGGCGAGAAACAGAGGGGCTGAATCAGAGGGGCTGAAAGAGTGGGCGAGAAACAGAGGGGCTGAAACAGAGGGCGAGAAACAGAGGGGCTGAAACAGAGGGCGAGAAACAGAGGGGCTGAAACAGAGGGGCTGAAACTGAAGGGCTGAAACAGAGGGCGAGAAACAGTGGGGCTGAATGAGAGGGGCAGAATCAGAGGGGCTGAAATAGAGGGGCTGAAACAGAGGGCGAGAAACTGAGGGGCTGACACAGTGGGCGAGAAACAGAAGGCGAGAAACAGAGGGGCTGAAACAGAGGGGCTGAAACAGAGGGGCTGAAACAGAGGGCGAGAAACAAAGGGGCTGAAACAGCGGGCGAGAAACAGAGGGCGAGAAACAGAGGGGCTGAAACAGAGGGGCTGAAACAGATGGGCTGAAACAGAGAGCCTGAAACAGAGGGCGAGAAACAGAGGGGCTGAAACAGAGGGCGAAAAACAGAGGGGCTGAAACAGAGGGCGAGAAACAGAGGTTGAGAAACAGAGGGCGAGAAACAGAGGGGATGAAACAGAGGGGCTGAAACAGAGGGGCTGAAACAGAGGGGCTGAAACAGAGGGGCTGAAACAGAGGGGCTGAATCAGAGGGGCAGAAACAGAGGGGCTGAATCAGATGGGCTGAAAAAGGGGCGAGAAACAGAGGGGCTGAAACAGAGGGCGAGAAACAGAGTGGCTTAAACAGAGGGGCTGACTCAGAGGGGCGGAAACAGAGGGGCTGAAACAGAGGGCGAGAAGCAGAGGGGCTGAATCAGTGGGGCTGAATCAGAGGGGCTGAAATAGAGGGGCTGAAACAGAGGGCGAGAAACAGAGGGACTGAAACAGAGGGCGAGAAACAGAGGGACTGAAACAGAGGGCGAGAAACAGAAGGCGAGAAACAGAGGAGCTGAAACAGAGGGGCTGAAACAGAGGGGCTGAAACAGGGATGCTGATAAAGAGGGCGAGAAACAGAGGGGCTGAAACAGAGGGCGAGAAACAGGGGGGCTGAAACAGAGGGCGAGAAACAGAGGGACTGAAACAGAGGGGCTGAAACAGAGGGGCTGAAACAGAGGGCGAGAAACAGAGGGCGAGAAACAGAGGGACTGAAACAGAGGGGAAAAAACAGAGGGGCTGAAACAGAGGGCGAGAAGCAGAGGGGCTGAATCAGTGGGGCTGAATCAGAGGGGCTGAAATAGAGGGGCTGAAACAGAGGGCGAGAAACAGAGGGACTGAAACAGAGGGCGAGAAACAGAGGGACTGAAACAGAGGGCGAGAAACAGAAGGCGAGAAACAGAGGAGCTGAAACAGAGGGGCTGAAACAGAGGGGCTGAAACAGGGATGCTGATAAAGAGGGCGAGAAACAGAGGGGCTGAAACAGAGGGCGAGAAACAGGGGGGCTGAAACAGAGGGCGAGAAACAGAGGGACTGAAACAGAGGGGCTGAAACAGAGGGGCTGAAACAGAGGGCGAGAAACAGAGGGCGAGAAACAGAGGGACTGAAACAGAGGGCGAGAAATAGATGGGCTGAAACAGAGAGCGAGAAACAGAGGGGCTGAAACAGAGGGCGAGAAACAGAGGGGCTGAAACAGAGGGGCTGAAACAGAGGGGCTGAAACAGAGGGCGAGAAACAGAGGGGCAGAAACAGACGGCGAGAAACAGTGGGGATGAAACAGAGAGGCTGAAACAGAGGGGCTGAAACAGAAGGGCTGAAACAGAGGGGCTGAAATAGATGGCGAGAAACAGAGGGGCTGAATCAGAGGGGCTGAATCAGAGGGGCTGAAATAGTGGGGCTGAAACAGAGGGCGAGAAACAGAGGGGCTGATTCAGAGGTGCTGAAGCAGAGGGGCTGAATCAGAGGGTCTGAAACAGAGGGCGAGAAACAGAGGGGCTGAACCAGAGGGGCTGAAACAGAGGGGCGGAAACAGAGGGGCTGAAACAGAGGGCGAGAAACAGAGAGGCTGAAACAGAGGGCGAGAAACAGAGGGGCTGAAAAAGAGGGCGAGAAACAGAGGGGCTGAAATAGAGGGGCTGAAACAGAGGGCGAGAAGCAGGGGGCTGAATCAGTGGGGCTGAATCAGAGGGGCTGAAATAGAGGTGCTGAAACAGAGGGCGAGAAACAGAGGGGCTGACACAGAGGGCGAGAAACAGAAGGCGAGAAACAGAGGGGCTGAAACAGAGGGGCTGAAACAGAGGGGCTGAAACAGAGGGCGAGAAACAAAGGGGCTGATACAGCGGACGAGAAACAGAGGGCGAGAAACAGAGGGGCTGAAACAGAGGGGCTGAAACAGACGGGCTGAAACAGAGAGCCTGAAACAGAGGCCGAGAAACAGAGGGGCTGAAACAGAGGGCGAAAAACAGAGGGGCTGAAACAGAGGGCGAGAAACAGAGGGTGAGAAACAGAGGGCCAGAAACAGAGGGGATGAAACAGAGGGGCTGAAACAGGGGCGAGAAACAGAGGGGCTGAAACAGAGGGCGAGAAACAGAGGGGCTGAAACAGAGGGCGAGAAACAGAGGGGCTGAAATAGAGGGGCTGAAACAGAGTGGCGGAAACAGAGGGGCTGAAACAGAGGGCGAGAAACAGAGGGACTGAAACAGAGGGGCTGAAACAGAGGGGCTGAAACAGAGGGCGAGAAACAGTGGGGCTGAAACAGAGGGGCTGAAACAGAGGGGCTGAAGCAGCGGGGCTGAAACAGAGGGCGAGAAATAGATGGGCTGAAACAGAGGGCGAGAAACAGAGGCGCTGAAACAGAGGGCGAGAAACAGAGGGGCTGAATGAGGGCGAGAAACAGAGGGGCTGAAACAGAGGGGCTGAAACAGAGGGGCTGAAACAGAGGGCGAGAAACAGAGGGGCTGAAACAGAGCGCGGGAAACAGAGGGCGAGAAACAGAGAGGCTGAAACAGAGGGGCTGAAACAGAGAGCGACAAACAGAGGGGCTGAAACAGACGGCGAGAAACAGAGGGGCTGAAACAGAGGGGCTAAATCAGAGGGGCAGAAACAGAGGGCGAGAAACAGAGGAGCTGAATCAGAGGGGCTGATTCAGAGGGGCTGAAACAGAGGGGCTGAATCAGAGGCGCTGAAACAGAGGGCAAGAAACAGAGGGGCTTAAATAGAGGGGCTGAAACAGAGGGTCTGAAACAGAGGGGCTGAAACAGAGGGGCTGAAACAGAGGGGCTGAAACAGACGGGGAGAAACTGAGAGGATGAAACAGAGGGCGAGAAACAGAGGGGCTGAAACAGAGGGCGAGAAACAGAGGGCGAGAAACAGAGGGACTGAAACAGAGGGGCTGAAACAGAGTGGCTGAAACAGAGGGCGAGAAACAGAGGGCGAGAAACAGAGGTACTGAAACAGAGGGGCTGAAACAGAGGGGCTGAAACAGAGGGCGAGAAACAGAGGGGCTGAAACAGAGGGGCTGAAACAGAGGGCGAGAAACAGAGGGGCTGAAACAGAGGGCGAGGAACAGAGGGGCTGAAACAGGGGGCGAGAAACAGAGGGGCTGAAACAGATGGGCTGAAACAGAGGGGCTGAAACTGATTGGCTGAAACAGAGGGCGAGAAATAGATGGGCTGAAACAGAGGGCGAGAAACAGAGGCGCTGAAACAGAGGGCGAGAAACAGAGGGGCTGAATGAGGGCGAGAAACAGAGGGGCTGAAACAGAGGGGCTGACACAGAGGGGCTGAAACAGAGGGCGAGAAACAGAGGGGCTGAAACAGAGGGCGAGAAACAGAGGGGCTGAATCAGAGGGGCTGAAACAGTGGGCGAGAAACAGAGGGGCTGAAACAGAGGGGCTGAAACAGAGAGCGACAAACAGAGGGGCTGAAACAGAGGGCGAGAAACAGAGGGGCTGAAAGAGAGAGGCTGAAACAGAGGGAGAGAAACAGAGGGCGAGAAACAGAGGGCGAGAAACAGAGGGACTGAAACAGAGGGGCTGAAACAGAGGGGCTGAAACAGAGGGCAAGAATCAGAGGGGCTGAAACAGAGGGCGAGAAACAGAGGGGCTGAAACAGAGGTCGTGAAACAGAGGGGCTGAAACAGAGGGGCTGAAACAGAGTGGCTGAAACAGAGGGGCTGAAACAGAGGGCGAGAAATAGATGGGCTGAAACAGAGGGCGAGAAACAGAGGGGCTGAAACAGAGGGGCTGAAACAGAGGGCGAGAAACAGAGGGGCTGAAACAGAGGGCGAGAAACAGAGAGGTTGAAACAGAGGGCGAGAAACAGAGGGGCTGAAAAAGAGGGGCTGAAACAGAGGGCGAGAAACAGAGGGGCTGAAACAGAGGGCGAGAAACAGAGAGGTTGAAACAGAGGGCGAGAAACAGAGGGGCTGAAACAGAGGGCGAGAAACAGAGGCGCTGAAACAGAGGGCGAGAAACAGCGGGGCTGACTGAGGGCGAGAAACAGAGGGGCTGAAACAGAGGGGCTGAAACAGAGGGCGAGAAACAGAGGGGCTGAATCAGAGGGGCTGAAACAGTGGGCGAGACACAGAGGGGCTGAAACAGAGGGCGAGAAACAGAGGGGATGAAACAGAGGGCGAGAAACAGAGAGGCTGAAACAGAGGGGCTGAAACAGAATGGCTGAAACAGAGGGGCTGAAACAGAGGGCGAGAAACAGAGGGGCTGAATCAGAGGCGCTGAATCAGAGGGGCTGAAATAGAGGGGCTGAAACAGAGGGCGAGAAACAGAGGGGCTGATTCAGAGGGGCTGAAGCAGAGGGGCTGAATCAGAGGGGCTGAAACAGAGGGCGAGAAACAGAGGGGCAGAAACAGAGGGCGAGAAACAGAGAGGCTGAAACAGAGGGGCTGAAACAGAGAGCGACAAACAGAGGGGCTGAAACAGAGGGCGAGAAACAGAGGGGCTGAAACAGAGGGGCTGAAACAGAGGGCTATATCAGAGGGGCAGAAACAGAGGGCGAGAAACAGAGGCGCTGAAACAGAGGGCGAGAAACAGAGGGGCTGACTGAGGGCGAGAAACAGAGGGGCTGAAACAGAGGGCGAGAAATAGAGCGGCTGAAACAGAGGGCGAGAAACAGAGGGTCTGAAACAGAGGGGCTGAAACAGAGGCGCTGAAACAGAGGGGCTGAAACAGAGGGCGAGAAACAGAGGGGATGAAACAGAGGGCGAGAAACAGAGGGGCTGAAACAGAGGGCGAGAAACAGAGGGCGAGAAACAGAGGGCGAGAAACAGAGGGGATGAAACAGAGGGCGAGAAACAGAGTAGCTGAAACAGAGGGCGAGAAACAGAGGTGCTGAAACAGAGGGGCTGAAACAGAGGGCGAGAAACAGAGGGGCTGAAACAGAGGGCGAGAAACAGAGGGCGAGAAACAGAGGGACTGAAACAGAGGGGCTGAAACAGAGGGGCTGAAACAGAGGGCGAGAAACAGAGGGGCTGAAACACAGGGGCTGAAACAGAGGGCGAGAAACAGAGGGGCTGAAACAGAGGGCGAGAAACAGAGGGGCTGAAACAGAGGGCGAGAAATAGAGGGGCTGAAACAGATGGGCTGAAACAGAGGGGCTGAAGCAGAGGGCGAGAAACAGAGGGGCTGAATCAGAGGGGCTGAAACAGTGTGCGAGAAACAGAGGGGCTGAAACAGAGGGTCAGAAACAGAGGGGCTGAAACAGAGGGCGAGAAACAGAGGGGCTGAAACAGAGGGGCTGAAACAGAGAGCGACAAACAGAGGGGCTGAAACAGAGGGCGAGAAACAGAGGGGCTGAAAGAGAGGGGCTGAAACAGAGGGAGAGAAGCTGAGGGCGAGAAGCAGAGGGCGAGAAACAGAGTGACTGAAACAGAGGGGTTGAAACAGAGGGGCTGAAACAGAGGGCGAGAATCAGAGGGGCTGAAACAGAGTGCGAGAAACAGAGGGGCTGAAAAAGAGGGGCTGAAACAGAGGGCGAGAAACAGAGGGGCTGAAACAGAGGGCGAGAAACAGAGAGGTTGAAACAGAGGGCGAGAAACAGAGGGGCTGAAACAGAGGGCGAGAAACAGAGGCGCTGAAACAGAGGGCGAGAAACAGCGGGGCTGACTGAGGGCGAGAAACAGAGGGGCTGAAACAGAGGGGCTGAAACAGAGGGCGAGAAACAGAGGGGCTGAATCAGAGGGGCTGAAACAGTGGGCGAGACACAGAGGGGCTGAAACAGAGGGCGAGAAACAGAGGGGATGAAACAGAGGGCGAGAAACAGAGAGGCTGAAACAGAGGGGCTGAAACAGAATGGCTGAAACAGAGGGGCTGAAACAGAGGGCGAGAAACAGAGGGGCTGAATCAGAGGCGCTGAATCAGAGGGGCTGAAATAGAGGGGCTGAAACAGAGGGCGAGAAACAGAGGGGCTGATTCAGAGGGGCTGAAGCAGAGGGGCTGAATCAGAGGGGCTGAAACAGAGGGCGAGAAACAGAGGGGCAGAAACAGAGGGCGAGAAACAGAGAGGCTGAAACAGAGGGGCTGAAACAGAGAGCGACAAACAGAGGGGCTGAAACAGAGGGCGAGAAACAGAGGGGCTGAAACAGAGGGGCTGAAACAGAGGGCTATATCAGAGGGGCAGAAACAGAGGGCGAGAAACAGAGGCGCTGAAACAGAGGGCGAGAAACAGAGGGGCTGACTGAGGGCGAGAAACAGAGGGGCTGAAACAGAGGGCGAGAAATAGAGCGGCTGAAACAGAGGGCGAGAAACAGAGGGTCTGAAACAGAGGGGCTGAAACAGAGGCGCTGAAACAGAGGGGCTGAAACAGAGGGCGAGAAACAGAGGGGATGAAACAGAGGGCGAGAAACAGAGGGGCTGAAACAGAGGGCGAGAAACAGAGGGCGAGAAACAGAGGGCGAGAAACAGAGGGGATGAAACAGAGGGCGAGAAACAGAGTAGCTGAAACAGAGGGCGAGAAACAGAGGTGCTGAAACAGAGGGGCTGAAACAGAGGGCGAGAAACAGAGGGGCTGAAACAGAGGGCGAGAAACAGAGGGGCTGAAACAGAGGGCGAGAAATAGAGGGGCTGAAACAGATGGGCTGAAACAGAGGGGCTGAAGCAGAGGGCGAGAAACAGAGGGGCTGAATCAGAGGGGCTGAAACAGTGTGCGAGAAACAGAGGGGCTGAAACAGAGGGTCAGAAACAGAGGGGCTGAAACAGAGGGCGAGAAACAGAGGGGCTGAAAAGGAGGGGCTGAAACAGAGAGCGACAAACAGAGGGGCTGAAACAGAGGGCGAGAAACAGAGGGGCTGAAAGAGAGGGGCTGAAACAGAGGGAGAGAAGCTGAGGGCGAGAAGCAGAGGGCGAGAAACAGAGTGACTGAAACAGAGGGGTTGAAACAGAGGGGCTGAAACAGAGGGCGAGAATCAGAGGGGCTGAAACAGAGTGCGAGAAACAGAGGGGCTGAAACAGAGGTCGAGAAACAGAGGGGCTGAAACAGAGGGGCTGAAATAGAGTGGCTGAAACAGAGGGCGAGAAATAGATTGGCTGAAACAGAGTGCGAGAAACAGAGGCGCTGAAACAGAGGGCGAGAAACAGAGGGGCTGAAAGAGAGGGGCTGAAACAGAGGGCGAGAAACAGAGGGGCTGAAACAGAGGGCGAGAAACAGAGAGGCTGAAACAGAGGGCGAGAAACAGAGGGGCTGAAAAAGAGGGCGTGAAACAGAGGGGCTGAAACAGAGGGCGAGAAACAGAGGATCTGAAACAGAGGGGCTGAAACAGAGGGTCTGAAACAGAGGGGCTGAAACAGAGGGCGAGAAACAGAGGGGTTGAAACAGAGGGCGAGAAACAGAGGGGCTGAAACATAGGGCGAGAAACAGAGGGCGAGAAACAGAGGGACTGAAACAGAGGGGCTGAAACAGAGGGGCTGAAACAGAGGGCGAGAAACAGAGGGCGAGAAACAGAGGGACTGAAACAGAGGGGCTGAAACAGAGGGGCTGAAACAGAGGGCAAGAAACAGAGGGGCTGAAACAGAGGGCGAGAAACAGAGCGGCTGAAACAGAGTGGCTGAAACAGAGGGGCTGAAGCAGAGGGGCTGAAACAGAGGGCGAGAAATAGATGGGCTAAAACAGAGGGCGAGAAACAGAGGCGCTGAAACAGAGGGCGAGAAACAGAGGGGCTGACTGAGGGCGAGAAACAGAGGGGCTGAAACAGAGGGGCTGAAACAGAGGGCGAGAAACAGAGGGGCTGAAACAGAGGGCCAGAAACAGAGGGGCTGAATCAGAGGGGCTGAAACAGTGGGCGAGACACAGAGGGGCTGAAACAGAGGGCGAGAAACAGAGAGGCTGAAACAGAGGGGCTGAAACAGAATGGCTGAAACAGAGGGGCTGAAACAGAGGGCGAGAAACAGAGGGGCTGAAACAGAGGGCGAGAAACAGAGGGACTGAAACAGAGGGGCTGAAACAGAGGGGCTGAAACAGAGGGCGTGAAACAGAGGGCGAGAAACAGAGGGACTGAAACAGAGGGGCTGAAACAGAGGGGCTGAAACAGAGGGCGAGAAACAGAGGGACTGAAACAGAGGGCGAGAAACAGAGGGGCTGAAACAGAGGGCAAGAAACAGTGGGGCTGAAACAGAGGGGCTGAAACAGAGGGGCTGAAGCAGAGGGGCTGAAACAGAGGGCGAGAAACAGAGGGGCTGAAACTGAGGGCAAGAAACAGAGGGGCAGAAACAGAGGGCGAGAAACAGAGTGGCTGAAACAGAGGGGCTGAAACAGAGAGCGCGAAACAGAGGGGCTGAAACAGAGGGCGAGAAACAGAGGGGCTGAAACAGAGGGGCTGAAACAGAGGGGCTAAATCAAAGGGGCAGAAACAGAGGGAGAGAAACAGAGGGGCTGAAACAGAGGGGCTGAAACACAGGGGCTGAAACAGAGGGGCTGAAACAGAGGGCGAGAAACAGAGGGGCAGAAACAGAGGGCGAGAAACAGAGGGGCTGAAACAGAGGGCGAGAAACAGAGGGGCTGAAACAGAGGGGCTGAAACAGAAGAGCTGAAACAGAGGGCGAGAAACAGAGGGGCTGAATGAGAGGGGCAGAATCAGAGGGGCTGAAATAGAGGGGCTGAAACAGAGGGCGATAAACAGAGGGGCTGACACAGAGGGCGAGAAACAGAAGGCGAGAAACAGAGGGGCTGAAACAGAGGGGCTGAAACAGAGGGGCTGAAACAGAGGGCGAGAAACAAAGGGGCTGAAACAGCGGACGAGAAACTGAGGGCGAGAAACAGAGGGGTTGAAACAGAGGGGCTGAAACAGACGGGCTGAAACAGAGAGCCTGAAACAGAGGGCGAGAAACAGACGGGCTGAAACAGAGGGCGAAATACAGAGGGGCTGAAACAGAGGGCGAGAAACAGAGGGTGAGAAACAGAGGGCCAGAAACAGAGGGGATGAAACAGAGGGGCTGGAACAGAGGAGCTGAAACAGAGGGGCTGAATCAGAGGGGCAGAAACAGAGGGGCTGAATCAGATGGGCTGAAACAGGGGCGAAAAACAGAGGGGCTGAAACAGAGGGCGAGAAACAGAGGGGATGAAACAGAGGGCGAGAAACAGAGGGGCTGAAACAGAGGGGCTGAAACAGAGGGGCTGAAACAGAGGGGCTGAAACAGAGAGCGAGAAACAGAGAGGCTGAAACAGAGGGCGAGAAACAGAGGGACTGAAACAGAGGGCGAGAAACAGAGGGGCTGAAACAGAGGGGCTGAAACAGAGGGCGAGAAGCAGAGGGGCTGAATCAGTGGGGCTGAATCAGAGGGGCTGAAATAGAGGGGCTGAAAGAGAGGCCGAGAAACAGAGGGGCTGAAACAGAGGGCGAGAAACAGAAGGCGAGAAACAGAGGAGCTGAAACAGAGGGGCTGAAACAGAGGGGCTGAAACAGAGATGCTGATAAAGAGGGCGAGAAACAGAGGGGCTGAAACAGAGGGCGAGAAACAGAGGGGCTGAAACAGAGGGCGAGAAACAGAGGGACTGAAACAGAGGGACTGAAACAGAGGGGCTGAAACAGAGGGCGAGAAACAGAGGGCGAGAAACAGAGGGACTGAAACAGAGGGGCTGAAACAGAGGGGCTGAAACAGAGGGCGAGAAACAGAGGGGCTGAAACAGAGGGCGAGAAACAGAGGGGCTGAAACAGAGGGCGAGAAACAGTGGGGCTGAAACAGAGAGGCTGAAACAGAGGGGCTGAAGCAGAGGGGCTGAAACAGAGGGCGAGAAATAGATGGGCTGAAACAGAGGGCGAGAAACAGAGGCGCTGAAACAGAGGGCGAGAAACAGAGGGGCTGAAACAGAGGGGATGAAACAGAGGGCGAGAAACAGAGGGGCTGAAACAGAGGGCGAGAAACAGAGGGCGAGAAACAGTGGGACTGAAACAGAGGGGCTGAAACAGAGGGGCTGAAACAGAGGGCGAGAAACAGAGGGGCTGAATGAGGGCGAGAAACATAGGGGCTGAAACAGAGGGGCTGAAACAGAGGGGCTGAAACAGAGGGGCTGAAAAAGAGGGCGAGAAACAGAGGATCTGAAACAGAGGGGCTGAAACAGAGGGGCTGAAACAGAGGGGTTGAAACAGAGGGCGAGAAACAGAGGGCGAGAAACAGAGGGACTGAAACAGAGGGGCTGAAACAGAGGGGCTGAAACAGAGGGCGAGAATCAGAGGGGCTGAAACAGAGCGCGAGAAACAGAGGGGCTGAAACAGAGGTCGAGAAACAGAGGGGCTGAAACAGAGGGGCTGAAACAGAGTGGCTGAAACAGAGGGGCTGAAACAGAGGGCGAGAAATAGATGGGCTGAAACAGAGGGACTGAAACAGAGGGGCTGAAACAGAGGGGCTGAAACAGAGGGCGAGAAACAGAGGGGCTGAAACAGAGGGCGAGAAACAGAGGGCGAGAAACAGTGGGACTGAAACAGAGGGGCTGAAACAGAGGGGCTGAAACAGAGGGCGAGAAACAGAGGGCGAGAAACAGAGGGACTGAAACAGAGGGGCTGAAACAGAGGGGCTGAAACAGAGGGCGAGAAACAGAGGAGCTGAAACAGAGGGCGAGAAACAGAGGGGCTGAAACAGAGGGCGAGAAACAGAGGGGCTGAAACAGAGGGGCTGAAACAGAGAGGCTGAAGCAGAGGGGCTGAAACAGGGGGCGAGAAATAGATGGGCTGAAACAGAGGGAAAGAAACATAGGGGCTGAATGAGGGCGAGAAACAGAGGGGCTGAAACAGAGGGGCTGAAACAGAGGGGCTGAAACAGAGGGCGAGAAACAGAGGGGCTGAAACAGAGGGCGAGAAACAGAGGGGCTGAATCAGAGGGGCTGAAACAGTGGGCGAGAAACAGAGGGGCTGAAACAGAGGGCGAGAAACAGAGGAGCTGAAACAGTGGGCGAGAAACAGAGGGGCTGAAACAGAGGGGCTGGAACAGAGGGGCTGAAACAGAGGGCGAGAAACAGAGGGGCAGAAACAGAGGGCGAGAAACAGAGGGGATGAAACAGATGGCGAGAAACAGAGAGGCTGAAACAGAGGGGCTGAAACAGAATGGCTGAAACAGAGGGGCTGAAACAGAGGGCGAGAAACAGAGGGGCTGAATCAGAGGGGCTGAATCAGAGGGGCTGAAATAGAGGGGCTGAAACAGAGGGCGAGAAACAGAGGGGCTGATTCAGAGGGGCTGAAGCAGAGGGGCTGAATCAGAGGGGCTGAAACAGAGGGCGAGAAACAGAGGGGCAGAAACAGAGGGCGAGAAACAGAGAGGCTGAAACAGAGGGGCTGAAACAGAGAGCGACAAACAGAGGGGCTGAAACAGAGGGCGAGAAACAGAGGGGCTGAAACAGAGGGGCTGAAACAGAGGGCGAGAAACAGAGGGGCTGAAACAGAGGGCGAGAAACAGAGAGGCTGAAACAGAGGGCGAGAAACAGAGGGGCTGAAAAAGAGGGCGAGAAACAGAGGATCTGAAACAGAGGGGCTGAAACAGAGGAGCTGAAACAGAGGGGTTGAAACAGAGGGCGAGAAACAGAGGGGATGAAACAGAGGGCGAGAAACAGTGGGGCTGAAACAGAGGGCGAGAAACAGAGGGCGAGAAACAGTGGGACTGAAACAGAGGGGCTGAAACAGAGGGGCTGAAACAGAGGGCGAGAAACAGAGGGCGAGAAACAGAGGGACTGAAACAGAGGGGCTGAAACAGAGGGCGAGAAACAGAGGGGCTGAAACAGAGGGCGAGAAACAGAGGGGTTGAAACAGAGGGGCTGAAACAGAGAGGCTGAAGCAGAGGGGCTGAAACAGAGGGCGAGAAATAGATGGGCTGAAACAGAGGGCGAGAAACAGAGGGGCTGAAACAGAGGTGCTGAAACAGAGGGCGAGAAACAGAGGGGATGAAACAGAGGGCGAGAAACAGAGGGACTGAAACAGAGGGGCTGAAACAGAGGGGCTGAAACAGAGGGCGAGAAACAGAGGGCGAGAAACAGAGGGACTGAAACAGAGGGGCTGAAACAGAGTGGCTGAAACAGAGGGCGAGAAACAGAGGGACTGAAACAGAGGGCGAGAAACAGAGGGGCTGAAACAGATGGCAAGAAACAGTGGGGCCTCAAACAGAGGGGCTGAAGCAGAGGGGCTGAAACAGAGGGCGAGAAACAGAGGGGCTGAAACTGAGGGCGAGAAACAGAGGGGCAGAAACAGAGGGCGAGAAACAGAGTGGCTGAAACAGAGGGGCTGAAACAGAGAGCGCGAAACAGAGGGGCTGAAACAGAGGGCGAGAAACAGAGGGGCTGAAACAGGGGGGCTGAAACAGAGGGGCTAAATCAAAGGGGCAGAAACAGAGGGCGAGAAACAGAGGGGCTGAAACAGAGGGGCTGAAACACAGGGGCTGAAACAGAGGGGCTGAAACAGAGGGCGAGAAACAGAGGGGCAGAAACAGAGGGCGAGAAACAGAGGGGCTGAAACAGAGGGCGAGAAACAGAGGGGCTGAAACAGAGGGGCTGAAACAGAAGGGCTGAAACAGAGGGCGAGAAACAGAGGGGCTGAATGAGAGGGGCAGAATCAGAGGGGCTGAAATAGAGGATCTGAAACAGAGGGCGAGAAACAGAGGGGCTGACACAGAGGGCGAGAAACAGAAGGCGAGAAACAGAGGGGCTGAAACAGAGGGGCTGAAACAGAGGGGCTGAATCAGAGGGCGAGAAACAAAGGGGCTGAAACAGCGGACGAGAAACTGAGGGCGAGAAACAGAAGGGCTGAAACAGAGGGGCTGAAACAGACGGGCTGAAACAGAGAGCCTTAAACAGAGGGCGAGAAACAGAGGGGCTGAAACAGAGGGCGAAATACAGAGGGGCTGAAACAGAGGGCGAGAAACAGAGGGTGAGAAACAGAGGGCCAGAAACAGAGGGGATGAAACAGAGGGGCTGAAACAGAGGTGCTGGAACAGAGGGGCTGAAACAGAGGGGCTGAATCAGAGGGGCAGAAACAGAGGGGCTGAATCAGATGGGCTGAAACAGGGGCGAAAAACAGAGGGGCTGAAACAGAGGGCGAGAAACAGAGGGGATGAAACAGAGGGCGAGAAACAGAGGGGCTGAAACAGAGGGGCTGAAACAGAGGGGCTGAAACAGAGGGGCTGAAACAGAGGGCGAGAAACAGAGAGGCTGAAACAGAGGGCGAGAAACAGAGGGGCTGAAACAGAGGGCGAGAAACAGAGGGGCTGAAACAGAGGGGCTGAAACAGAGGGCGAGAAGCAGAGGGGCTGAATCAGTGGGGCTGAATCAGAGGGGCTGAAATAGAGGGGCTGAAACAGAGGGCGAGAAACAGAGGGGCTGAAACAGAGGGCGAGAAACAGAAGGCGAGAAACAGAGGACCAGAAACAGAGGGGCTGAAACAGAGGGGCTGAAACAGAGATGCTGATAAAGAGGGCGAGAAACAGAGGGGCTGAAACAGAGGGCGAGAAACAGAGGGGCTGAAACAGAGGGCGAGAAACAGAGGGACTGAAACAGAGGGGCTGAAACAGAGGGGCTGAAACAGAGGGCGAGAAACAGAGGGCGAGAAACAGAGGGACTGAAACAGAGGGGCTGAAACAGTGGGCGAGAAACAGAGGGCGAGAAACAGAGGGACTGAAACAGAGGGGCTGAAACAGAGGGGCTGAAACAGAGGTCGAGAAACAGAGGGGCTGAAACAGAGGGCGAGAAACAGAGGGGCTGAAACAGAGGGCGAGAAACAGTGGGGCTGAAACAGAGGGGCTGAAACAGAGGGGCTGAAGCAGAGGGGCTGAAACAGAGGGCGAGAAATAGATGGGCTGAAACAGAGGGCGAGAAACAGAGGGGCTGAATGAGGGGGAGTTTCAGAGGGGCTGAAACAGAGGGGCTGAAACAGAGGGGCTGAAACAGAGGGCGAGAAACAGAGGGGCTGAAACAGAGGGCGAGAAAAAGAGGGGCTGAAACAGAGGGGCTGAAACAGAGGGAGAGAAACAGAGGGCGAGAAACAGAGGGACTGAAACAGAGGGGCTGAAACAGAGGGGCTGAAACAGAGGGCGAGAATCAGAGGGGCTGAAACAGAGCGCGAGAAACAGAGGGGCTGAAACAGAGGTCGAGAAACAGAGGGGCTGAAACAGAGGGGCTGAAATAGAGGGCGAGAAACAGAGGGGCTGAAACAGAGGGCGAGAAATAGATGGGCTGAAACAGAGGGCGAGAAACAGAGGCGCTGAAACAGAGGGCGAGAAACAGAGGGGCTGAAACAGAGGGGATGAAACAGAGGGCGAGAAACAGAGGGGCTGAAACAGAGGGCGAGAAACAGAGGGCGAGAAACAGTGGGACTGAAACAGAGGGGCTGAAACAGAGGGGCTGAAACAGAGGGCGAGAAACAGAGGGCGAGTAACAGAGGGACTGAAACAGAGGGGCTGAAACAGAGGGGCTGAAACAGAGGGCGAGAAACAGAGGAGCTGAAACAGAGAGGCTGAAGCAGAGGGGCTGAAACAGAGGGCGAGAAATAGATGGACTGAAACAGAGGGTGAGAAACATAGGGGCTGAATGAGGGCGAGAAACAGAGGGGCTAAACAGAGGGGCTGAAACAGAGGGGCTGAAACAGAGGGCGAGAAACAGAGGGGCTGAAACAGAGGGCGAGAAACAGAGGGGCTGAATCAGAGGGGCTGAAACAGTGGGCGAGAAACAGAGGGGCTGAAACAGAGGGCGAGAAACAGAGGAGCTGAAACAGAGGGCGAGAAACAGAGGGGCTGAAACAGAGGGGCTGGAACAGAGGGGCTGAAACAGAGGGCGAGAAACAGAGGGGCAGAAACAGAGGGCGAGAAACAGAGGGGATGAAACAGATGGCGAGAAACAGAGAGGCTGAAACAGAGGGGCTGAAACAGAATGGCTGAAACAGAGGGGCTGAAACAGAGGGCGAGAAACAGAGGGGCTGAATCAGAGGGGCTGAATCAGAGGGGCTCAGATAGAGGGGCTGAAACAGAGGGCGAGAAACAGAGGGGCTGATTCAGAGGGGCTGAAGCAGAGGGGCTGAATCAGAGGGGCTGAAACAGAGGGCGAGAAACAGAGGGGCAGAAACAGAGGGCGAGAAACAGAGAGGCTGAAACAGAGGGGCTGAAACAGAGAGCGACAAACAGAGGGGCTGAAACAGAGGGCGAGAAACAGAGGGGCTGAAACAGAGGGGCTGAAACAGAGGGCGAGAAACAGAGGGGCTGAAACAGAGGGCGAGAAACAGAGAGGCTGAAACAGAGGGCGAGAAACAGAGGGGCTGAAAAAGAGGGCGAGAAACAGAGGATCTGAAACAGAGGGGCTGAAACAGACGGGCTGAAACAGAGGGGTTGAAACAGAGGGCGAGAAACAGAGGGGATGAAACAGAGGGCGAGAAACAGTGGGGCTGAAACAGAGGGCGAGAAACAGAGGGCGAGAAACAGTGGGACTGAAACAGAGGGGCTGAAACAGAGGGGCTGAAACAGAGGGCGAGAAACAGAGGGCGAGAAACAGAGGGACTGAAACAGAGGGGCTGAAACAGAGGGCGAGAAACAGAGGGGCTGAAACAGAGGGCGAGAAACAGAGGGGTTGAAACAGAGGGGCTGAAACAGAGAGGCTGAAGCAGAGGGGCTGAAACAGAGGGCGAGAAATAGATGGGCTGAAACAGATGGCGAGAAACAGAGGGGCTGAATGAGGGCGAGAAACAGAGGGGCTGAAACAGAGGGGCTGAAACAGAGGGGCTGAAACAGAGGGGGAGAAACAGAGGGGCTGAAACAGAGGGCGAGAAACAGAGGGGCTGAATCAGAGGGGCTGAAACAGTGGGCGAGAAACAGAGGGGCTGAAACAGAGGGCGAGAAACAGAGGAGCTGAAACAGAGGGCGAGAAACAGAGGGGCTGAAACAGAGGGGCTGAAACAGAGGGGCTGAAACAGAGGGCGAGAAACAGAGGGGCAGAAACAGAGGGCGAGAAACAGAGGGGATGAAACAGATGGCGAGAAACAGAGAGGCTGAAACAGAGGGGCTGAAAAAGAATGGCTGAAACAGAGGGACTGAAACAGAGTGCGAGAAACAGAGGGGCTGAATCAGAGGGGCTGAATCAGAGGGGCTGAAATAGAGGGGCTGAAACAGAGGGCGAGAAACAGAGGGGCTGATTCAGAGGGGCTGAAGCAGAGGGGCTGAATCAGAGGGGCTGAAACAGAGGGCGAGAAACAGAGGGGCAGAAACAGAGGGCGAGAAACAGAGAGGCTGAAACAGAGGGGCTGAAACAGAGAGCGACAAACAGAGGGGCTGAAACAGAGGGCGAGAAACATAGGGGATGAAACAGAGGGGCTGAAACAGAGGGGCTAAATCAGAGGGGCAGAAACAGAGGGCGAGAAACAGAGGGGCTGAATCAGAGGGGCTGATTCAGAGGGGCTGAAACAGAGGTGCTGAATCAGAGGGGCTGAAGCAGTGGGCGAGAAACTGAGGGGCTGAAACAGAGGGCGAGAAACAGAGGGTCTGAAACAGAGGGGCTGAAACAGAGTGGCTGAAACAGACGGGCTGAAACAGAGGGCGAGAAACAGAGGGGGTGAAACAGAGGGCGAGAAACAGAGGGGCTGAAACAGAGGGCGAGAAACAGAGGGCGAGAAACAGAGGGACTGAAACAGAGGGGCTGAAACTGAGGGGCTGAAACAGAGGGCGAGAAACAGAGGGCGAGAAACAGAGGGACTGAAACAGAGGGGCTGAAACAGAGGGGCTGAAACAGAGGGCAAGAAACAGAGGGGCTGAAACAGAGTGCGAGAAACAGAGGGGCTGAAACAGAGGGCGAGAAACAGATGGGCTGAAACAGAGGGTGAGAAACAGAGGGGCTGAATCAGAGGGGCTGAAACAGAGGGCGAGTATTAGATGGGCTGAAACAGAGGGCGAGAAACAGAGGCGCTGAAACAGAGGGCAAGAAACAGAGGGGCTGAATAAGGGCGAGAAACAGAGGGGCTGAAACAGAGGGGCTGAAACAGAGGGGCTGAAACAGAGGGCGAGAAATAGAGGGGCTGAAACAGAGGGAGAGAAACAGAGGGGCTGAATCAGAGGGGCTGAAACAGTGGGTGAGAAACAGAGGGGCTGAAACAGAGGGCGAGAAACAGAGGGGCTGAAACAGAGGGCGATAAACAGAGGGGCTGAAACAGAGGGGATGAAACAGAGGGCGAGAAACAGAGGGGCACAAACAGAGGGCGAGAAACAGAGGGGATGAAACAGAGGGCGAGAAACAGACAGGCTGAAACAGAGGGGCTGAAACAGAAGGGCTGAAACAGAGGGGCTGAAACAGAGGGCGAGAAACAGAGGGGCTGAATCAGAGGGGCTGAATCAGAGGGGCTGAAATAGAGGGGCTGAAAAAGAGGGCGAGAAACAGAGGGGCTGATTCAGAGGGGCTGAAGCAGAGGGGCTGAATCAGAGGGGCTGAAACAGAGGGCGAGAAACAGAGGGGCAGAAACAGAGGGCGAGAAACAGAGAGGCTGAAACAGAGGGGCTGAAACAGAGAGCGACAAACAGAGGGGCTGAAACAGAGGGCGAGAAACAGAGGGGCTGAAACAGAGGGGCTGAAACAGAGGGGCTAAATCAGAGGGGCAGAAACAGAGGGCGAGAAACAGAGGGGCTGAATCAGAGGGGCTGATTCAGAGGGGCTGAAACAGAGGGGCTGAATTGGAGGGGCTGAAACAGAGGGCGAGAAACAGAGGGGCTGAAACTGAGGGCGAGAAACAGGGGGGCAGAAACAGAGGGCGAGAAACAGAGTGGCTGAAACAGAGGGGCTGACACAGAAGCGCGAAACAGAGGGGCTGAAACAGAGGGCGAGAAACAGAGGGGCTGAAACAGAGGGGCTGAAACAGAGGGGCTAAATCAGAGGGGCAGAAACAGAGGGCGAGAAACAGAGGGGCTGAAACAGAGGGCGAGAAACAGAGGGGCTGAAACAGAGGGGCTGAAACAGAGGGGCTGAAACAGAGGGGCTGAAACAGAGGGCGAGAAACAGAGGGGCAGAAACATAGGGCGAGAAACAGAGGGGATGAAACAGATGGCGAGAAACAGAGAGGCTGAAACAGAGGGGCTGAAACAGAATGGCTGAAACAGAGGGGCTGAAACAGAGGGCGAGAAACAGAGGGGCTGAATCAGAGGGGCTGAATCAGAGTGGCTGAAATAGAGGGGCTGAAACAGAGGGCGAGAAAGAGAGGGGCTGATTCAGAGGGGCTGAAGCAGAGGGGCTGAATCAGAGGGGCTGAAACAGAGGGCGAGAAACAGAGGGGCAGAAACAGAGGGCGAGAAACAGAGAGGCTGAAACAGAGGGGCTGAAACAGAGAGCGACAAACAGAGGGGCTGAAACAGAGGGCGAGAAACAGAGGGGCTGAAACAGAGGGGCTGAAACAGAGGGCGAGAAACAGAGGGGCTGAAACAGAGGGCGAGAAACAGAGAGGCTGAAACAGAGGGCGAGAAACAGAGGGGCTGAAAAAGAGGGCGAGAAACAGAGGATCTGAAACAGAGGGGCTGAAACAGAGGAGCTGAAACAGAGGGGTTGAAACAGAGGGCGAGAAACAGAGGGGATGAAACAGAGGGCGAGAAACAGTGGGGCTGAAACAGAGGGCGAGAAACAGAGGGCGAGAAACAGTGGGACTGAAACAGAGGGGCTGAAACAGAGGGGCTGAAACAGAGGGCGAGAAACAGAGGGCGAGAAACAGAGGGACTGAAACAGAGGGGCTGAAACAGAGGGCGAGAAACAGAGGGGCTGAAACAGAGGGCGAGAAACAGAGGGGTTGAAACAGAGGGGCTGAAACAGAGAGGCTGAAGCAGAGGGGCTGAAACAGAGGGCGAGAAATAGATGGGCTGAAACAGAGGGCGAGAAACAGAGGGGCTGAAACAGAGGTGCTGAAACAGAGGGCGAGAAACAGAGGGGCTGAAACAGAGGGCGAGAAACAGAGGGACTGAAACAGAGGGGCTGAAACAGAGGGGCTGAAACAGAGGGCGAGAAACAGAGGGCGAGAAACAGAGGGACTGAAACAGAGGGGCTGAAACAGAGTGGCTGAAACAGAGGGCGAGAAACAGAGGGACTGAAACAGAGGGCGAGAAACAGAGGGGCTGAAACAGATGGCAAGAAACAGTGGGGCTGAAACAGAGGGGCTGAAACAGAGGGGCTGAAGCAGAGGGGCTGAAACAGAGGGCGAGAAACAGAGGGGCTGAAACTGAGGGCGAGAAACAGAGAGGCAGAAACAGAGGGCGAGAAACAGAGTGGCTGAAACAGAGGGGCTGAAACAGAGAGCGCGAAACAGAGGGGCTGAAACAGAGGGCGAGAAACAGAGGGGCTGAAACAGGGGGGCTGAAACAGAGGGGCTAAATCAAAGGGGCAGAAACAGAGGGCGAGAAACAGAGGGGCTGAAACAGAGGGGCTGAAACACAGGGGCTGAAACAGAGGGGCTGAAACAGAGGGCGAGAAACAGAGGGGCAGAAACAGAGGGCGAGAAACAGAGGGGCTGAAACAGAGGGCGAGAAACAGAGGGGCTGAAACAGAGGGGCTGAAACAGAAGGGCTGAAACAGAGGGCGAGAAACAGAGGGGCTGAATGAGAGGGGCAGAATCAGAGGGGCTGAAATAGAGGGGCTGAAACAGAGGGCGAGAAACAGAGGGGCTGACACAGAGGGCGAGAAACAGAAGGCGAGAAACAGAGGGGCTGAAACAGAGGGGCTGAAACAGAGGGGCAGAAACAGAGGGCGAGAAACAAAGGGGCTGAAACAGGGGACGAGAAACTGAGGGCGAGAAACAGAGGGGCTGAAACAGAGGGGCTGAAACAGACGGGCTGAAACAGAGAGCCTTAAACAGAGGGCGAGAAACAGAGGGGCTGAAACAGAGGGCGAAATACAGAGGGGCTGAAACAGAGGGCGAGAAACAGAGGGTGAGAAACAGAGGGCCAGACACAGAGGGGATGAAACAGAGGGGCTGAAACAGAGGGGCTGGAACAGAGGGGCTGAAACAGAGGGGCTGAATCAGAGGGGCAGAAACAGAGGGGCTGAATCAGATGGGCTGAAACAGGGGCGAAAAACAGAGGGGCTGAAACAGAGGGCGAGAAACAGAGGGGATGAAACAGAGGGCGAGAAACAGAGGGGCTGAAACAGAGGGGCTGAAACAGAGGGGCTGAAACAGAGGGGCTGAAACAGAGGGCGAGAAACAGAGAGGCTGAAACAGAGGGCGAGAAACAGAGGGGCTGAAACAGAGGGCGAGAAACAGAGGGGCTGAAACAGAGGGGCTGAAACAGAGGGCGAGAAGCAGAGGGGCTGAATCAGTGGGGCTGAATCAGAGGGGCTGAAATAGAGGGGCTGAAACAGAGGGCGAGAAACAGAGGGGCTGAAACAGAGGGCGAGAAACAGAAGGCGAGAAACAGAGGACCAGAAACAGAGGGGCTGAAACAGAGGGGCTGAAACAGAGATGCTGATAAAGAGGGCGAGAAACAGAGGGGCTGAAACAGAGGGCGTGAAACAGAGGGGCTGAAACAGACGGCGAGAAACAGAGGGACTGAAACAGAGGGGCTGAAACAGAGGGGCTGAAACAGAGGGCGAGAAACAGAGGGCGAGAAACAGAGGGACTGAAACAGAGGGGCTGAAACAGTGGGCGAGAAACAGAGGGCGAGAAACAGAGGGACTGAAACAGAGGGGCTGAAACAGAGGGGCTGAAACAGAGGTCGAGAAACAGAGGGGCTGAAACAGAGGGCGAGAAACAGAGGGGCTGAAACAGAGGGCGAGAAACAGTGGGGCTGAAACAGAGGGGCTGAAACAGAGGGGCTGAAGCAGAGGGGCTGAAACAGAGGGCGAGAAATAGATGGGCTGAAACAGAGGGCGAGAAACAGAGGGGCTGAATGAGGGGGAGAAACAGAGGGGCTGAAACAGAGGGGCTGAAACAGAGGGGCTGAAACAGAGGGCGAGAAACAGAGGGGCTGAAACAGAGGGCGAGAAAAAGAGGGGCTGAAACAGAGGGGCTGAAACAGAGGGAGAGAAACAGAGGGCGAGAAACAGAGGGACTGAAACAGAGGGGCTGAAACAGAGGGGCTGAAACAGAGGGCGAGAATCAGAGGGGCTGAAACAGAGCGCGAGAAACAGAGGGGCTGAAACAGAGGGCGAGAAACAGAGGGGCTGAAACAGAGGGGCTGAAATAGAGGGCGAGAAACAGAGGGGCTGAAACAGAGGGCGAGAAATAGATGGGCTGAAACAGAGGGCGAGAAACAGAGGCGCTGAAACAGAGGGCGAGAAACAGAGGGGCTGAAACAGAGGGGATGAAACAGAGGGCGAGAAACAGAGGGGCTGAAACAGAGGGCGAGAAACAGAGGGCGAGAAACAGTGGGACTGAAACAGAGGGGCTGAAACAGAGGGGCTGAAACAGAGGGCGAGAAACAGAGGGCGAGTAACAGAGGGACTGAAACAGAGGGGCTGAAACAGAGGGGCTGAAACAGAGGGCGAGAAACAGAGGAGCTGAAACAGAGAGGCTGAAGCAGAGGGGCTGAAACAGAGGGCGAGAAATAGATGGACTGAAACAGAGGGTGAGAAACATAGGGGCTGAATGAGGGCGAGAAACAGAGGGGCTAAACAGAGGGGCTGAAACAGAGGGGCTGAAACAGAGGGGCTGAAACAGAGGGCGAGAAACAGAGGGGCTGAAACAGAGGGCGAGAAACAGAGGGGCTGAATCAGAGGGGCTGAAACAGTGGGCGAGAAACAGAGGGGCTGAAACAGAGGGCGAGAAACAGAGGAGCTGAAACAGAGGGCGAGAAACAGAGGGGCTGAAACAGAGGGCGAGAAACAGAGGGCGAGTAACAGAGGGACTGAAACAGAGGGGCTGAAACAGAGGGGCTGAAACAGAGGGCGAGAAACAGAGGAGCTGAAACAGAGAGGCTGAAGCAGAGGGGCTGAAACAGAGGGCGAGAAATAGATGGACTGAAACAGAGGGTAAGAATCATAGGGGCTGAATGAGGGCGAGAAACAGAGGGGCTGAAACAGAGGGGCTGAAACAGAGGGGCTGAAACAGAGGGCGAGAAACAGAGGGGCTGAAACAGAGGGCGAGAAACAGAGGGGCTGAATCAGAGGGGCTGAAACAGTGGGCGAGAAACAGAGGGGCTGAAACAGAGGGCGAGAAACAGAGGAGCTGAAACAGAGGGCGAGAAACAGAGGGGCTGAAACAGAGGGGCTGGAACAGAGGGGCTGAAACAGAGGGCGAGAAACAGAGGGGCAGAAACAGAGGGCGAGAAACAGAGGGGATGAAACAGATGGCGAGAAACAGAGAGGCTGAAACAGAGGGGCTGAAACGGAATGGCTGAAACAGAGGGGCTGAAACAGAGGGCGAGAAACAGAGGGGCTGAATCAGAGGGGCTGAATCAGAGGGGCTCAGATAGAGGGGCTGAAACAGAGGGCGAGAAACAGAGGGGCTGATTCAGAGGGGCTGAAGCAGAGGGGCTGAATCAGAGGGGCTGAAACAGAGGGCGAGAAACAGAGGGGCAGAAACAGAGGGCGAGAAACAGAGAGGCTGAAACAGAGGGGCTGAAACAGAGAGCGACAAACAGAGGGGCTGAAACAGAGGGCGAGAAACAGAGGGGCTGAAACAGAGGGGCTGAAACAGAGGGCGAGAAACAGAGGGGCTGAAACAGAGGGCGAGAAACAGAGAGGCTGAAACAGAGGGCGAGAAACAGAGGGGCTGAAAAAGAGGGCGAGAAACAGAGGATCTGAAACAGAGGGGCTGAAACAGAGGGGCTGAAACAGAGGGGTTGAAACAGAGGGCGAGAAACAGAGGGGATGAAACAGAGGGCGAGAAACAGTGGGGCTGAAACAGAGGGCGAGAAACAGAGGGCGAGAAACAGTGGGACTGAAACAGAGGGGCTGAAACAGAGGGGCTGAAACAGAGGGCGAGAAACAGAGGGCGAGAAACAGAGGGACTGAAACAGAGGGGCTGAAACAGAGGGCGAGAAACAGAGGGGCTGAAACAGAGGGCGAGAAACAGAGGGGTTGAAACAGAGGGGCTGAAACAGAGAGGCTGAAGCAGAGGGGCTGAAACAGAGGGCGAGAAATAGATGGGCTGAAACAGAGGGCGAGAAACAGAGGGGCTGAATGAGGGCGAGAAACAGAGGGGCTGAAACAGAGGGGCTGAAACAGAGGGGCTGAAACAGAGGGGGAGAAACAGAGGGGCTGAAACAGAGGGCGAGAAACAGAGGGGCTGAATCAGAGGGGCTGAAACAGTGGGCGAGAAACAGAGGGGCTGAAACAGAGGGCGAGAAACAGAGGAGCTGAAACAGAGGGCGAGAAACAGAGGGGCTGAAACAGAGGGGCTGAAACAGAGGGGCTGAAACAGAGGGCGAGAAACAGAGGGGCAGAAACAGAGGGCGAGAAACAGAGGGGATGAAACAGATGGCGAGAAACAGAGAGGCTGAAACAGAGGGGCTGAAAAAGAATGGCTGAAACAGAGGGACTGAAACAGAGTGCGAGAAACAGAGGGGCTGAATCAGAGGGGCTGAATCAGAGGGGCTGAAATAGAGGGGCTGAAACAGAGGGCGAGAAACAGAGGGGCTGATTCAGAGGGGCTGAAGCAGAGGGGCTGAATCAGAGGGGCTGAAACAGAGGGCGAGAAACAGAGGGGCAGAAACAGAGGGCGAGAAACAGAGAGGCTGAAACAGAGGGGCTGAAACAGAGAGCGACAAACAGAGGGGCTGAAACAGAGGGCGAGAAACATAGGGGATGAAACAGAGGGGCTGAAACAGAGGGGCTAAATCAGAGGGGCAGAAACAGAGGGCGAGAAACAGAGGGGCTGAATCAGAGGGGCTGATTCAGAGGGGCTGAAACAGAGGGGCTGAATCAGAGGGGCTGAAGCAGTGGGCGAGAAACTGAGGGGCTGAAACAGAGGGCGAGAAACAGAGGGTCTGAAACAGAGGGCGAGAAACAGAGGGCGAGAAACAGAGGGACTGAAACAGAGGGGCTGAAACTGAGGGGCTGAAACAGAGGGCGAGAAACAGAGGGCGAGAAACAGAGGGACTGAAACAGAGGGGCTGAAACAGACGGGCTGAAACAGAGGGCAAGAAACAGAGGGGCTGAAACAGAGGGCGAGAAACAGAGGGGCTGAAACAGAGGGCGAGAAACAGAGGGGCTGAAACAGAGGGTGATAAACAGAGGGGCTGAATCAGAGGGGCTGAAATAGAGGGCGAGTATTAGATGGGCTGAAACAGAGGGCGAGAAACAGAGGCGCTGAAACAGAGGGCGAGAAACAGAGGGGCTGAATAAGGGCGAGAAACAGAGGGGCTGAAACAGAGGGGCTGAAACAGAGGGGCTGAAACAGAGGGCGAGAAATAGAGGGGCTGAAACAGAGGGCGAGAAACAGAGGGGCTGAATCAGAGGGGCTGAAACAGTGGGTGAGAAACAGAGGGGCTGAAACAGAGGGCGAGAAACAGAGGGGCTGAAACAGAGGGCGATAAAGAGAGGGGCTGAAACAGAGGGGCTGAAACAGAGGGCGAGAAACAGAGGGGCACAAACAGAGGGCGAGAAACAGAGGGGATGAAACAGAGGGCGAGAAACAGACAGGCTGAAACAGAGGGGCTGAAACAGAAGGGCTGAAACAGAGGGGCTGAAACAGAGGGCGAGAAACAGAGGGGCTGAATCAGAGGGGCTGAATCAGAGGGGCTGAAATAGAGGGGCTGAAAAAGAGGGCGAGAAACAGAGGGGCTGATTCAGAGGGGCTGAAGCAGAGGGGCTGAATCAGAGGGGCTGAAACAGAGGGCGAGAAACAGAGGGGCAGAAACAGAGGGCGAGAAACAGAGAGGCTGAAACAGAGGGGCTGAAACAGAGAGCGACAAACAGAGGGGCTGAAACAGAGGGCGAGAAACAGAGGGGCTGAAACAGAGGGGCTGAAACAGAGGGGCTAAATCAGAGGGGCAGAAACAGAGGGCGAGAAACAGAGGGGCTGAATCAGAGGGGCTGATTCAGAGGGGCTGAAACAGAGGGGCTGAATTAGAGGGGCTGAAACAGAGGGCGAGAAACAGAGGGGCTGAAACTGAGGGCGAGAAACAGGGGGGCAGAAACAGAGGGCAAGAAACAGAGTGGCTGAAACAGAGGGGCTGACACAGAAGCGCGAAACAGAGGGGCTGAAACAGAGGGCGAGAAACAGAGGGGCTGAAACAGAGGGGCTGAAACAGAGGGGCTAAATCAGAGGGGCAGAAACAGAAGGCGAGAAACAGAGGGGCTGAAACAGAGGGCGAGAAACAGAGGGGCTGAAACAGAGGGGCTGAAACAGAGGGGCTGAAACAGAGGGGCTGAAACAGAGGGCGAGAAACAGAGGGGCAGAAACATAGGGCGAGAAACAGAGGGGCTGAAACAGAGGGCGAGAAACAGAGGGGCTGAAACAGAGGGGCTGAAACAGAAGGGCTGAAAAAGAGAGGCTGAAACAGAGGGCGAGAAACAGAGGGGCTGAATGAGAGGGGCAGAATCAGAGGGGCTGAAATAGAGGGGCTGAAACAGAGGGCGAGAAACAGAGGGGCTGAAACAGAGGGCGAGAAACAGAGAGGCTGAAACAGAGGGCGAGAAACAGAGGGGCTGAAAAAGAGGGCGAGAAACAGAGGATCTGAAACAGAGGGGCTGAAACAGTGGGGCTGAAACAGAGGGGTTGAAACAGAGGGCGAGAAACAAAGGGGATGAAACAGAGGGCGAGAAACAGTGGGGCTGAAACAGAGGGCGAGAAACAGAGGGCAAGAAACAGTGGGACTGAAACAGAGGGGCTGAAACAGAGGGGCTGAAACAGAGGGACTGAAACAGAGGGGCTGAAACAGAGGGGCTGAAACAGAGGGCGAGAAACAGAGGGACTGAAACAGAGGGGCTGAAACAGAGGGGCTGAAACAGAGGGCGAGAAACAGAGGGGCTGAAACAGAGGGCGAGAAACAGAGGGGTTGAAACAGAGGGGCTGAAACAGAGAGGCTGAAGCAGAGGTGCTGAAACAGAGGGCGAGAAATAGATGGGCTGAAACAGAGGGCGAGAAACAGAGTGGCTGAATGAGGGCGAGAAACAGAGGGGCTGAAACAGAGGGGCTGAAACAGAGGGCGAGAAACAGAGGGGCTGAAACAGAGGGCGAGAAACAGAGGGGCTGAATCAGAGGGGCTGAAACAGTGGGCGAGAAACAGAGGGGATGAAACAGAGGGCGAGAAACAGAGGAGCTGAAACAGAGGGCGAGAAACAGAGGGGCTGAAACAGAGGGGCTGAAACAGAGGGGCTGAAACAGAGGGCGAGAAACAGAGGGGCAGAAACAGAGGGCGAGAAACAGAGGGGATGAAACAGAGGGCGAGAAACAGTGGGGCTGAAACAGAGGGACTGAAAGAGAGGGGCTGAAACAGAGGGGCTGAAACAGAGGGCGAGAAACAGAGGGACTGAAACAGAGGGGCTGAAACAGAGGGCGAGAAACAGAGGGACTGAAACAGAGGGGCTGAAACAGAGGGGCTGAAACAGAGGGTTAGAAACAGAGGGGCTGAAACAGAGGGCGAGAAACAGAGGGGTTGAAACAGAGTGGCTGAAACAGGGAGGCTGAAGCAGAGGGGCTGAAACAGAGGGCGAGAAATAGATGGGCTGAAACAGAGGGCGTGAAACAGAGGGGCTGAATGAGGGCGAGAAACAGAGGGGCTGAAACAGAGGGGCTGAAACAGATGGGCTGAAACAGAGGTCGAGAAACAGAGGGGCTGAAACAGAGGGCGAGAAACAGAGGGGCTGAATCAGTGGAGCTGAAACAGTGGGCGAGAAACAGAGGGGCTGAAACAGAGGGCGAGAAACAGAGGAGCTGAAACAGAGGGCGAGAAACAGAGGGGCTGAAACAGAGGGGCTGAAACAGAGGGCGAGAAACAGAGGGGCAGAAACAGAGGGCGAGAAACAGAGGGGATGAAACAGATGGCGAGAAACAGAGAGGCTGAAACAGAGGGGCTGAAACAGAATGGCTGAAACAGTGGGGCTGAAACAGAGTGCGAGAAACAGAGGGGCTGAATCAGAGGGGCTGAATCAAAGGGGCTGAAATAGATGGGCTGAAACAGAGGGCGAGAAACAGAGGGGCTGATTCAGAGGGGCTGAAGCAGAGGGGCTGAATCAGAGGGGCTGAAACAGAGGGCGAGAAACAGAGGGGCTGAAACAGAGGGCGAGAAACAGAGGGGATGAAACAGAGGGGCTGAAACAGAGGGGCTAAATCAGATGGGCAGAAACAGAGGGCGAGAAACAGAGGGGCTGAATCAGAGGGGCTGATTCAGAGGGGCTGAAACAGAGGGGCTGAATCAGAGGGGCTGAAGCAGTGGGCAAGAAACTGAGGGGCTGAAACAGAGGGCGAGAAACAGAGGGTCTGAAACAGAGGGGCTGAAACAGAGGGGCTGAAACAGAGGGGCTGAAACAGAGGGCGAGAAACAGAGGGGATGAAACATAGGGCGAGAAACAGAGGGCGAGAAACAGAGGGACTGAAACAGAGGGGCTGAAACAGAGGGGCTGAAACAGAGGGCGAGAAACAGAGGGCGAGAAACAGAGGGACTGAAACAGAGGGGCTGAAACAGAGGGGCTGAAACAGAGGGCGAGTAACAGAGGGGCTGAAACAGAGGGCGAGAAACAGAGGGGCTGAAACAGAGGGCGAGAAACAGAGGGGCTGAAACAGAGGGGCTGAAACAGAGGGGCTGAAGCAGAGGGGCTGAAACAGAGGGCGAGTATTAGATAGGCTGAAACAGAGGGCGAGAAACAGAGGCGCTGAAAGAGAGGGCGAGAAACAGAGGGGCTGAATAAGGGCGAGAAACAGAGGGGCTGAAACAGTGGGGCTGAAACAGAGGTCGAGAAATAGAGGGGCTGAAACAGAGGGCGAGAAACAGAGGGGCTGAATCAGAGGGGCTGAAACAGTGGGTGAGAAACAGAGGGGCTGAAACAGAGGGCGAGAAACAGAGGGGCTGAAACAGAGGGCGATAAACAGAGGGGCTGAAACAGAGGGGCTGAAACAGAGGGGCTGAAACAAAGGGCGAGAAACAGAGGGGCAGAAACAGAGGGCGAGAAACAGAGGGAATGAAACAGAGGGGCTGAAACAGAGGGGCTGAAACAGAGGGCGAGAAACAGAGGGGCTGAAACAGAGGGCGAGAAACAGAGGGGCTGAATCAGAGGGGCTGAAACAGTGGGCGAGAAACAGAGGGGCTGAAACAGAGGGCGAGAAACAGAGGAGCTGAAACAGAGGGCGAGAAACAGAGGGGCTGAAACAGAGGGCGAGAAACAGAGGGGCAGAAACAGAGGGCGAGAAACAGAGGGGATGAAACAGAGGGCGAGAAACAGTGGGGCTGAAACAGAGGGACTGAAAGAGAGGGGCTGAAACAGAGGGGCTGAAACAGAGGGCGAGAAACAGAGGGACTGAAACAGAGGGGCTGAAACAGAGGGCGAGAAACAGAGGGACTGAAACAGAGGGGCTGAAACAGAGGGGCTGAAACAGAGGGCGAGAAACAGAGGGGCTGAAACAGAGGGCGAGAAACAGAGGGGTTGAAACAGAGTGGCTGAAACAGAGAGGCTGAAGCAGAGGGGCTGAAACAGAGGGCGAGAAATAGATGGGCTGAAACAGAGGGCGAGAAACAGAGGGGCTGAATGAGGGCGAGAAACAGAGGGGCTGAAACAGAGGGGCTGAAACAGAGGGGCTGAAACAGAGGGCGAGAAACAGAGGGGCTGAAACAGAGGGCGAGAAACAGAGGGGCTGAATCAGAGGAGCTGAGACAGTGGGCAAGAAACAGAGGGGCTGAAACAGAGGGCGAGAAACAGAGGAGCTGAAACAGAGGGCGAGAAACAGAGGGGCTGAAACAGAGGGGCTGAAACAGAGGGCGAGAAACAGAGGGGCAGAAACAGAGGGCGAGAAACAGAGGGGATGAAACAGATGGCGAGAAACAGAGAGGCTGAAACAGAGGGGCTGAAACAGAATGGCTGAAACAGAGGGGCTGAAACAGAGTGCGAGAAACAGAGGGGCTGAATCAGAGGGGCTGAAACAGAGGGGCTGAAACAGAGGGCGAGAAACAGAGGGGCTGAAACAGAGGGCGAGAAACAGAGGGGCTGAATCAGAGGGGCTGAAACAGTGGGCGAGAAACAGAGGGGCTGAAACAGAGGGCGAGAAACAGCGGAGCTGAAACAGAGTGCGAGAAACAGAGGGGCTGAAACAGAGGGCGAGAAACAGAGGGGCAGAAACAGAGGGCGAGAAACAGAGGGGATGAAACAGAGGGCGAGAAACAGTGGGGCTGAAACAGAAGGACTGAAAGAGAGGGGCTGAAACAGAGGGGCTGAAACAGAGGGCGAGAAACAGAGGGACTGAAACAGAGGGGCTGAAACAGAGGGCGAGAAACAGAGGGACTGAAACAGAGGGGCTGAAACAGAGGGGCTGAAACAGAGGGCGAGAAAGAGAGGGGCTGAAACAGAGGGCGAGAAACAGAGGGGTTGAAACAGAGTGGCTGAAACAGAGAGGCTGAAGCAGAGGGGCTGAAACAGAGGGCGAGAAATAGATGGGCTGAAACAGAGGGCGAGAAACAGAGGGGCTGAATGAGGGCGAGAAACAGAGGGGCTGAAACAGAGGGGCTGAAACAGAGGGGCTGAAACAGAGGGCGAGAAACAGAGGGGCTGAAACAGAGGGCGAGAAACAGAGGGGCTGAATCAGAGGAGCTGAGACAGTGGGCGAGAAACAGAGGGGCTGAAACAGAGGGCGAGAAACAGAGGAGCTGAAACAGAGGGCGAGAAACAGAGGGGCTGAAACAGAGGGGCTGAAACAGAGGGCGAGAAACAGAGGGGCAGAAACAGAGGGCGAGAAACAGAGGGTATGAAACAGATGGCGAGAAACAGAGAGGCTGAAACAGAGGGGCTGAAACAGAATGGCTGAAACAGAGGGGCTGAAACAGAGTGCGAGAAACAGAGGGGCTGAATCAGAGGGGCTGAATCAGAGGGGCTGAAATAGATGGGCTGAAACAGAGGGCGAGAAACAGAGGGGCTGATTCAGCGGGGCTGAAGCAGAGGGGCTGAATCAGAGGGGCTGAAACAGAGGGCGAGAAACAGAGGGGCTGAAACAGAGGGCGAGAAACAGAGGGGATGAAACAGAGGGGCTGATTCAGAGGGGCTGAAACAGAGGGGCTGAATCAGAGGGGCTGATTCAGAGGGGCTGAAACAGAGGGGCTGAATCAGAGGGGCTGAAGCAGTGGGCGAGAAACTGAGGGGCTGAAACAGAGGGCGAGAAACAGAGGGTCTGAAACAGAGGGGCTGAAACAGAGGGGCTGAAACAGAGGGGCTGAAACAGAGGGCGAGAAACAGAGGGGATGAAACATAGGGCGAGAAACAGAGGGGCTGAAACAGAGAGCGAGAAACAGAGGGCGAGAAACAGAGGGACTGAAACAGAGGGGCTGAAACAGAGGGGCTGAAACAGAGGGCGAGAAACAGAGGGCGAGAAACAGAGGGACTGAAACAGAGGGGCTGAAACAGAGGGGCTGAAACAGAGGGCGAGTAACAGAGGGGCTGAAACAGAGGGCGAGAAACAGAGGGGCTGAAACAGAGGGCGAGAAACAGAGGGGCTGAAACAGAGGGGCTGAAACAGAGGGGCTGAAGCAGAGGGGCTGAAACAGAGGGCGAGAAAAAAATGGGCTGAAACAGAGGGCGAGAAACAGAGGCGCTGAAACAGAGGGCGAGAAACAGAGGGGCTGAATAAGGGCGAGAAACAGAGGGGCTGAAACAGAGGGGCTGAAACAGAGGGGCTGAAACAGAGGTCGAGAAATAGAGGGGCTGAAACAGAGGGGCTGAAACAGAAGGGCTGAAACAGAGGGGCTGAAACAGAGCGCGAGAAACAGAGGGGCTGAATCAGAGGGGCTGAATCAGAGGGGCTGAAATAGAGGGGCTGAAAAAGAGGGCGAGAAACAGAGGGGCTGATTCAGAGGGGCTGAAGCAGAGGGGCTGAATCAGAGGGGCTGAAAAAGAGGGCGACAAACAGAGGGGCTGAAACAGAGGGGCTGGAACAGAGGGGCTAAATCAGAGGGGCAGAAACAGAGGGCGAGAAACAGAGGGGCTGAATCAGAGGGGCTGATTCAGAGGGGCTGAAACAGAGGGGCTGAATCAGAGGGGCTGAAACAGAGGGCGAGAAACAGAGGGGCTGAAACTGAGGGCGAGAAACAGGGGGGCAGAAACAGAGGGCGAGAAACAGAGTGGCTGAAACAGAGGGGCTGAAACAGAGAGCGCGAAACAGAGGGGCTGAAACAGAGGGGCTGAAACAGAGGGCGAGAAACAGAGGGGCTGAAACAGAGGGGCTGAAACAGAGGGGCTAAATCAGAGGGGCAGAAACAGAGGGCGAGAAACAGAGGGGCTGAAACAGAGGGCGAGAAACAGAGGGGCTGAAACAGAGGGGCTGAAACAGAGGGGCTGAAACAGAGGGGCTGAAACAGAGTGCGAGAAACAGAGGGGCAGAAACAGAGGGCGAGAAACAGAGGGGCTGAAACGGAGGGCGAGAAACAGAGGGGCTGAAACAGAGGGGCTGAAACAGAAGGGCTGAAAAAGAGAGGCTGAAACAGAGGGCGAGAAACAGAGGGGCTGAATGAGAGGGGCAGAATCAGAGGGGCTGAAATAGAGGGGCTGAAACAGAGGGCGAGAAACAGAGGGGCTGACACAGAGGGCGAGAAACCGAAGGCAAGAAACAGAGGGACTGAAACAGAGGGGCTGAAACAGAGGGGCTGAAACAGAGGGGCTGAAACAGAGGGCGAGAAACAAAGGGTCTGAAACAGCGGGCGAGAAACAGAGGGCGAGAAACAGAGGGGCTGAAACAGAGGGGCTGAAACAGACGGGCTGAAACAGAGAGCCTGACACAGAGGGCGAGAAACAGAGGGCGAAAAACAGAGGGGCTGAAACAGAGAGCGAGAAAGAGAGGGTGAGAAACAGAGGACGAGAAACAGAGGGGATGAAATAGAGGGGCTGAAACAGAGGGGCTGAAACAGAGGGGCTGAAACAGAGGGGCAGAAACAGAGGGGCTGAATCAGATGGGCTGAAACAGAGGGCGAGAAACAGAGGGGCTGAAACAGAGGGCGAGAAACAGAGGGGCTGAAACAGAGGGCGAGAAACAGAGGGGCTGGAACAGAGGGGCTGAAACAGAGGGGCGGAAACAGAGGGGCTGAAACAGAGGGCGAGAAACAGAGAGGCTGAAACAGAGGGCGAGAAACAGAGGGGCTGAAACAGAGGGCGAGAAACAGAGGGGCTGAAACAGAGGGGCTGAAACAGAAGGGCTGAAACAGAGGGTCTGAAACAGAGGGCGAGAAGCAGAGGGGCTGAATCAGAGGGGATTAATCAGAGGGGCTGAAATAGAGTGGCTGAAACAGAGGGCGAGAAACAGAGGGGCTGAAACAGAGGGCGAGAAACAGAAGGCGAGAAACAGAGGAGCTGAAACAGAGGGGCTGAAACAGAGGGGCTGAAACAGAGATGCTGATAAAGAGAGCGAGAAACAGAGGGGCTGAAACAGAGGGCGAGAAACAGAGGGACTTAAACAGAGGGGCTGAAACAGAGGGGCTGAAACAGAGGGCGAGAAACAGAGGGCGAGAAACAGAGGGACTGAAACAGAGGGGCTGAAACAGAGGGGCGGAAACAGAGGGCGAGAAACAGAGGGGCTGTAACAGAGGGCGAGAAACAGAGGGGCTGAAACAGAGGGCGAGAAACAGAGGGGCTGAAACAGAGGGCGAGAAATAGATGGCCTGAAACAGAGGGCGAGAAACAGAGGCGTTGAAACAGAGGGCGAGAAACAGAGGGGCTGAATGAGGGCGAGAAACAGAGGGGCTGAAACAGAGGGGCTGAAACAGAGGGCGAGAAACAGAGGCGCTGAAACAGAGGGCGAGAAACAGAGGGGCTGAATCAGAGGGGCTGAAACAGTGGGCGAGAAACAGAGGGGCTGAAACAGAGGGCGAGAAACAGAGGGGCTGAAGCAGAGGGCGAGAAACAGAGGGGCTGAAACAGAGGGGCTGAAACAGAGGGGCTGAAACAGAGGGCAAGAAACAGAGGGGCAGAAACAGAGGGCGAGAAACAGAGGGGATGAAACAGAGGGCGAGAAACAGAGAGGCTGAAACAGAGGGGCTGAAACAGAAGGGCTGAAAGAGAGGGGCTGGAACAGAGGGGCTGAAACAGAGGGCGAGAAACAGAGGGACTGAAACAGAGGGGCTGAAACAGAGGGCGAGAAACAGAGGGACTGAAACAGAGGGGCTGAAACAGAGGGGCTGAAACAGAGGGCGAGAAACAGAGGGGCTGAAACAGAGGGCGAGAAACAGAGGGGTTGAAACAGAGTGGCTGAAACAGAGAGGCTGAAGCAGAGGGGCTGAAACAGAGGGCGAGAAATAGATGGGCTGAAACAGAGGGCGAGAAACAGAGGGGCTGAATGAGGGCGAGAAACAGAGGGGCTGAAACAGAGGGGCTGAAACAGAGGGGCTGAAACAGAGGGCGAGAAACAGAGGGGCTGAAACAGAGGGCGAGAAACAGAGGGGCTGAATCAGAGGAGCTGAGACAGTGGGCAAGAAACAGAGGGGCTGAAACAGAGGGCGAGAAACAGAGGAGCTGAAACAGAGGGCGAGAAACAGAGGGGCTGAAACAGAGGGGCTGAAACAGAGGGCGAGAAACAGAGGGGCAGAAACAGAGGGCGAGAAACAGAGGGGATGAAACAGATGGCGAGAAACAGAGAGGCTGAAACAGAGGGGCTGAAACAGAATGGCTGAAACAGAGGGGCTGAAACAGAGTGCGAGAAACAGAGGGGCTGAATCAGAGGGGCTGAAACAGAGGGGCTGAAACAGAGGGCGAGAAACAGAGGGGCTGAAACAGAGGGCGAGAAACAGAGGGGCTGAATCAGAGGGGCTGAAACAGTGGGCGAGAAACAGAGGGGCTGAAACAGAGGGCGAGAAACAGAGGAGCTGAAACAGAGGGCGAGAAACAGAGGGGCTGAAACAGAGGGCGAGAAACAGAGGGGCAGAAACAGAGGGCGAGAAACAGAGGGGATGAAACAGAGGGCGAGAAACAGTGGGGCTGAAACAGAAGGACTGAAAGAGAGGGGCTGAAACAGAGGGGCTGAAACAGAGGGCGAGAAACAGAGGGACTGAAACAGAGGGGCTGAAACAGAGGGCGAGAAACAGAGGGACTGAAACAGAGGGGCTGAAACAGAGGGGCTGAAACAGAGGGCGAGAAACAGAGGGGCTGAAACAGAGGGCGAGAAACAGAGGGGTTGAAACAGAGTGGCTGAAACAGAGAGGCTGAAGCAGAGGGGCTGAAACAGAGGGCGAGAAATAGATGGGCTGAAACAGAGGGCGAGAAACAGAGGGGCTGAATGAGGGCGAGAAACAGAGGGGCTGAAACAGAGGGGCTGAAACAGAGGGGCTGAAACAGAGGGCGAGAAACAGATGGGCTGAAACAGAGGGCGAGAAACAGAGGGGCTGAATCAGAGGAGTTGAGACAGTGGGCGAGAAACAGAGGGGCTGAAACAGAGGGCGAGAAACAGAGGAGCTGAAACAGAGGGCGAGAAACAGAGGGGCTGAAACAGAGGGGCTGAAACAGAGGGCGAGAAACAGAGGGGCAGAAACAGAGGGCGAGAAACAGAGGGTATGAAACAGATGGCGAGAAACAGAGAGGCTGAAACAGAGGGGCTGAAACAGAATGGCTGAAACAGAGGGGCTGAAACAGAGTGCGAGAAACAGAGGGGCTGAATCAGAGGGGCTGAATCAGAGGGGCTGAAATAGATGGGCTGAAACAGAGGGCGAGAAACAGAGGGGCTGATTCAGCGGGGCTGAAGCAGAGGGGCTGAATCAGAGGGGCTGAAACAGAGGGCGAGAAACAGAGGGGCTGAAACAGAGGGCGAGAAACAGAGGGGATGAAACAGAGGGGCTGATTCAGAGGGGCTGAAACAGAGGGGCTGAATCAGAGGGGCTGATTCAGAGGGGCTGAAACAGAGGGGCTGAATCAGAGGGGCTGAAGCAGTGGGCGAGAAACTGAGGGGCTGAAACAGAGGGCGAGAAACAGAGGGTCTGAAACAGAGGGGCTGAAACAGAGGGGCTGAAACAGAGGGGCTGAAACAGAGGGCGAGAAACAGAGGGGATGAAACATAGGGCGAGAAACAGAGGGGCTGAAACAGAGAGCGAGAAACAGAGGGCGAGAAACAGAGGGACTGAAACAGAGGGGCTGAAACAGAGGGGCTGAAACAGAGGGCGAGAAACAGAGGGCGAGAAACAGAGGGACTGAAACAGAGGGGCTGAAACAGAGGGGCTGAAACAGAGGGCGAGTAACAGAGGGGCTGAAACAGAGGGCGAGAAACAGAGGGGCTGAAACAGAGGGCGAGAAACAGAGGGGCTGAAACAGAGGGGCTGAAACAGAGGGGCTGAAGCAGAGGGGCTGAAACAGAGGGCGAGAAAAAAATGGGCTGAAACAGAGGGCGAGAAACAGAGGCGCTGAAACAGAGGGCGAGAAACAGAGGGGCTGAATAAAGGCGAGAAACAGAGGGGCTGAAACAGAGGGGCTGAAACAGAGGGGCTGAAACAGAGGTCGAGAAATAGAGGGGCTGAAACAGAGGGGCTGAAACAGAAGGGCTGAAACAGAGGGGCTGAAACAGAGCGCGAGAAACAGAGGGGCTGAATCAGAGGGGCTGAATCAGAGGGGCTGAAATAGAGGGGCTGAAAAAGAGGGCGAGAAACAGAGGGGCTGATTCAGAGGGGCTGAAGCAGAGGGGCTGAATCAGAGGGGCTGAAAAAGAGGGCGACAAACAGAGGGGCTGAAACAGAGGGGCTGGAACAGAGGGGCTAAATCAGAGGGGCAGAAACAGAGGGCGAGAAACAGAGGGGCTGAATCAGAGGGGCTGATTCAGAGGGGCTGAAACAGAGGGGCTGAATCAGAGGTGCTGAAACAGAGGGCGAGAAACAGAGGGGCTGAAACTGAGGGCGAGAAACAGGGGGGCAGAAACAGAGGGCGAGAAACAGAGTGGCTGAAACAGAGGGGCTGAAACAGAGAGCGCGAAACAGAGGGGCTGAAACAGAGGGGCTGAAACAGAGGGCGAGAAACAGAGGGGCTGAAACAGAGGGGCTGAAACAGAGGGGCTAAATCAGAGGGGCAGAAACAGAGGGCGAGAAACAGAGGGGCTGAAACAGAGGGCGAGAAACAGAGGGGCTGAAACAGAGGGGCTGAAACAGAGGGGCTGAAACAGAGGGGCTGAAACAGAGTGCGAGAAACAGAGGGGCAGAAACAGAGGCCGAGAAACAGAGGGGCTGAAACGGAGGGCGAGAAACAGAGGGGCTGAAACAGAGGGGCTGAAACAGAAGGGCTGAAAAAGAGAGGCTGAAACAGAGGGCGAGAAACAGAGGGGCTGAATGAGAGGGGCAGAATCAGAGGGGCTGAAATAGAGGGGCTGAAACAGAGGGCGAGAAACAGAGGGGCTGACACAGAGGGCGAGAAACAGAAGGCAAGAAACAGAGGGACTGAAACAGAGGGGCTGAAACAGAGGGGCTGAAACAGAGGGGCTGAAACAGAGGGCGAGAAACAAAGGGTCTGAAACAGCGGGCGAGAAACAGAGGGCGAGAAACAGAGGGGCTGAAACAGAGGGGCTGAAACAGACGGGCTGAAACAGAGAGCCTGACACAGAGGGCGAGAAACAGAGGGCGAAAAACAGAGGGGCTGAAACAGAGAGCGAGAAAGAGAGGGTGAGAAACAGAGGACGAGAAACAGAGGGGATGAAATAGAGGGGCTGAAACAGAGGGGCTGAAACAGAGGGGCTGAAACAGAGGGGCAGAAACAGAGGGGCTGAATCAGATGGGCTGAAACAGAGGGCGAGAAACAGAGGGGCTGAAACAGAGGGCGAGAAACAGAGGGGCTGAAACAGAGGGCGAGAAACAGAGGGGCTGGAACAGAGGGGCTGAAACAGAGGGGCGGAAACAGAGGGGCTGAAACAGAGGGCGAGAAACAGAGAGGCTGAAACAGAGGGCGAGAAACAGAGGGGCTGAAACAGAGGGCGAGAAACAGAGGGGCTGAAACAGAGGGGCTGAAACAGAAGGGCTGAAACAGAGGGTCTGAAACAGAGGGCGAGAAGCAGAGGGGCTGAATCAGAGGGGATTAATCAGAGGGGCTGAAATAGAGTGGCTGAAACAGAGGGCGAGAAACAGAGGGGCTGAAACAGAGGGCGAGAAACAGAAGGCGAGAAACAGAGGAGCTGAAACAGAGGGGCTGAAACAGAGGGGCTGAAACAGAGATGCTGATAAAGAGAGCGAGAAACAGAGGGGCTGAAACAGAGGGCGAGAAACAGAGGGACTTAAACAGAGGGGCTGAAACAGAGGGGCTGAAACAGAGGGCGAGAAACAGAGGGCGAGAAACAGAGGGACTGAAACAGAGGGGCTGAAACAGAGGGGCGGAAACAGAGGGCGAGAAACAGAGGGGCTGTAACAGAGGGCGAGAAACAGAGGGGCTGAAACAGAGGGCGAGAAACAGAGGGGCTGTAACAGAGGGCGAGAAACAGAGGGGCTGTAACAGAGGGCGAGAAACAGAGGGGCTGAATGAGGGCGAGAAACAGAGGGGCTGAAACAGAGGGGCTGAAACAGAGGGCGAGAAACAGAGGCGCTGAAACAGAGGGCGAGAAACAGAGGGGCTGAATCAGAGGGGCTGAAACAGTGGGCGAGAAACAGAGGGGCTGAAACAGAGGGCGAGAAACAGAGGGGCTGAAGCAGAGGGCGAGAAACAGAGGGGCTGAAACAGAGGGGCTGAAACAGAGGGGCTGAAACAGAGGGCAAGAAACAGAGGGGCAGAAACAGAGGGCGAGAAACATAGGGGATGAAACAGAGGGCGAGAAACAGAGAGGCTGAAACAGAGGGGCTGAAACAGAAGGGCTGAAACAGAGGGGCTGAAACAGAGGGCGAGAAACAGAGGGGCTGAATCAGAGGGGCTGAAATAGAGGGGCTGAAACAGAGGGCGAGAAACAGAGGGGCTGATTCTGAGGGGCTGAAGCAGAGGGGCTGAATCAGAGGGGCTGAAACAGAGGGCGAGAAACAGAGGGGCAGAAACAGACGTCGAGAAACAGAGAGGCTGAAACAGAGGGGCTGAAACAGAGAGCGACAAACAGAGGGGCTGAAACAGAGGGCGAGAAACAGAGGGGCTGAAACAGAGGGGCTGAAACAGAGGGGCTAAATAAGAGGGGCAGAAACAGAGGGCGAGAAACAGAGGGGCTGAATCAGAGGGGCTGAAACAGAGGGGCTGAAACAGAGGGGCTGAATCAAAGGGGCTGAAACAGAGTGCGAGAAACAGAGGGGCTGAAACAGAGGGCGAGAAACAGAGGGTCTGAAACAGAGGGGCTGAAACAGAGGGGCTGAAACAGAGGGGCTGAAACAGAGGGCGAGAAACAGAGGGGATGAAACAGAGGGCGAGAAACAGAGGGGCTGAAACAGAGGGCGAGAAACAGAGGGCGAGAAACAGAGGGACTGAAACAGAGGGGCTGAAACAGAGGGGCTGAAACAGAGGGCGAGAAACAGAGGGTGAGAAACAGAGGGGCTGAAACAGAGGGCGAGAAACAGAGGGGCTGAAACAGAGGGGCTGAAACAGAGGGGCTGAAGCAGAGGGGCTGAAACAGAGGGCGAGAAACAGAGGGACTGAAACAGAGGGGCTGAAACAGAGGGGCTGAAACAGAGGGCGAGAAACAGAGGGTGAGAAACAGAGGGGCTGAAACAGAGGGCGAGAAACAGAGGGGCTGAAACAGAGGGGCTGAAACAGAGGGGCTGAAGCAGAGGGGCTGAAACAGAGGGCGAGAAATAGATGGGCTGAAACAGAGGGCGAGAATCAGAGGCGCTGAAACAGAGGGCGAGAAACAGAGGGGCTGAATGAGGGCGAGAAACAGAGGGGCTGAAACAGCGGAGCTGAAACAGAGGGGCTGAAACAGAGGGCAAGAAACAGAGTGGCTGAAACACAGGGCGAGAAACAGAGGGGCTGAATCAGAGGGGCTGAAACAGTGGGCGAGAAACAGAGGGGCTGAAACAGAGGGCGAGAAACAGAGGGGCTGAAACAGAGGGGCTGAAACAGAGAGCGACAAACAAAGGGGCTGAAACAGAGGGCGAGAAACAGAGGGGCTGAAACAGAGGGGCTGAAACAGAGGGAAAGAAACAGAGGGCGAGAAACAGAGGGTGAGAAACAGAGGGACTGAAACAGAGGGGCTGAAACAGAGTGGCTGAAACAGAGGGCGAGAATCAGAGGGGCTGAAACAGAGGGCGAGATACAGAGGGGCTGAAACAGAGGTCCAGAAACAGAGGGGCTGAAACAGAGGGGCTGAAACAGAGATGCTGAAACAGAGGGGCTGAAACAGAGGGCGAGAAATAGATGGGCTGAAACAGAGGGCGAGAAACAGCGGCGCTGAAACAGAGGGCGAGAAACAGAGGGGCTGAAACAGAGGGGCTGAAACAGAGGGCGAGAAACAGAGGGGCTGAAACAGAGGGCGAGAAACAGAGAGGCTGAAACAGAGGGCGAGAAACAGAGGGGCTGAAAAAGAGGGCGAGAAACAGAGGGGCTGAAACAGAGGGCGAGAAACAGAGGGTCTGAAACAGAGGGGCTGAAACAGAGGCGCTGAAACAGAGGGGCTGAAACAGAGGGCGAGAAACAGAGGGGATGAAAGAGAGGGCGAGAAACAGAGGGCGAGAAACAGAGGGACTGAAACAGAGGGGCTGAAACAGAGGGGCTGAAACAGAGGGCGAGAAACAGAGGGCGAGAAACAGAGGGACTGAAACAGAGGGGCTGAAACAGAGAGGCTGAAACAGAGGGCGAGAAACAGAGGGGCTGAAACAGAGGGCGAGAAACAGAGGGTCTGAAACAGAGGGGCTGAAACAGAGGGGCTGAAACAGAGGGGCTGAAACAGAGGGCGAGAAACAGAGGGGATGAAACAGAGGGCGAGAAACAGAGGGCGAGAAACAGAGGGACTGAAACAGAGGGGCTGAAACAGAGGGGCTGAAACAGAGGGCGAGAAACAGAGGGCGAGAAACAGAGGGACTGAAACAGAGGGGCTGAAACAGAGGGGCTGAAACAGAGGGCGAGAAACAGAGGGGCTGAAACAGAGGGCGAGAAACAGAGGGGCTGAAAAAGAGGGCGAGAAACAGAGGGGCTGAAACAGAGGGCGAGAAACAGAGGGTCTGAAACAGAGGGGCTGAAACATAGGGGCTGAAACAGAGTGGCTGAAACAGAGGTCGAGAAACAGAGGGGATGAAACAGAGGGCGAGAAACAGAGGGCGAGAAACAGAGGGACTGAAACAGAGGGGCTGAAACAGAGGGGCTGAAACAGAGGGCGAGAAACAGAGAGCGAGAAACAGGGGGACTGAAACAGAGGGGCTGAAACAGAGGGGCTGAAACAGAGGGCGAGAAACAGAGGGGCTGAAACAGAGGGCGAGAAACAGAGGGTCTGAAACAGAGGGCGAGAAACAGAGGGGATGAAACAGAGGGTGAGAAACAGAGGGCGATAAACAGAGGGACTGAAACAGAGGGGCTGAAACAGAGGGGCTGAAACAGAGGGCGATAAACAGAGGGCGAGAAACAGAGGGACTGAAACAGAGGGGCTGAAACAGAGGGGCTGAAACAGAGGGCGAGAAACAGAGGAGCTGAAACAGAGGGCGAGAAACAGAGGGTCTGAAACAGAGGGCGAGAAACAGAGGGGCTGAAACAGAGGGGCTGAAACAGAGGGGCTGAAGCAGAGGGGCTGAAACAGAGGGCGAGAAATAGATGGGCTGAAACAGAGGGCGAGAAACAGAGGCGCTGAAACAGAGGGCGAGAAACAGAGGGGCTGAATGAGGGCGAGAAACAGAGGGGCTGAAACAGAGGGGCTGAAACAGAGGGCGAGAAACAGAGGGGCTGAAACAGAGGGCGAGAAACAGAGGGGCTGAAACAGAGGGCGAGAAACAGAGGGGCTGAAACAGAGGGGCTGAAACAGAGGGGCTGAAACAGAGGGCGAGAAACAGAGGGGCAGAAGCAGAGGGCGAGAAACAGAGGGGATGAAACAGAGGGCAAGAAACAGAGAGGCTGAAACAGAGGGGCTGAAACAGAATGGCTGAAACAGAGGGGCTGAAACAGAGGGCGAGAAACAGAGGGGCTGAATCAGAGGGGCTGAATCAGAGGGGCTGAAATAGAGGGGCTGAAACAGAGGGCGAGAAACAGAGGGGCTGATTCAGAGGGGCTGAAGCAGAGGGGCTGAATCAGACGGGCTGAAACAGAGGGCGAGAAACAGAGGGGCAGAAACAGAGGGCGAGAAACAGAGAGGCTGAAACAGAGGGGCTGAAACATAGAGAGACAAACAGAGGGGCTGAAACAGAGGGCGAGAAACAGAGGGGCTGAAACAGAAGGGCTGAAACAGAGGGGCTAAATCAGAGGGGCAGAAAGAGATGGCGAGAAACAGAGGGGCTGAATCAGAGGGGCTGATTCAGAGGGGCTGAAACAGAGGGGCTGAATCAGAGGGGCTGAAACAGAGGGCAAGAAACAGAGGGGCTGAAACAGAGGGCGAGAAACAGAGGGTCTGAAACAGAGGGGCTGAAACAAAGGGCGAGAAACAGAGGGGCTGAAACAGAGGGCGAGAAACAGAGGGGATGAAACAGAGGGCGAGAAACAGAGGGGCTGAAACAGAGGGCGAGAAACAGAGGGCGAGAAACAGAGGGACTGAAACAGATGGGCTGAAACAGAGGGGCTGAAACAGAGGGCGAGAAACAGAGGGCGAGAAGCAGAGGGACTGAAACAGAGGGGCTGAAACAAAGGGGCTGAAACAGAGGGCGAGAAACAGAGGGGCTGAAATAGAGGGCGAGAAACAGAGGGGCTGAAACTGAGGGGCTGAAACAGAGGGGCTGAAACACAGGGGCTGAAACAGAGGGGCTGAAGCAGAGGGGCTGAAACAGAGGGCGAGAAATAGATGGGCTGAAACAGAGGGCGAGAAACAGAGGCGCTGAAACAGAGGGCGAGAAACAGAGGGGCTGAATGAGGGCGAGAAACAGAGGAGCTGAAACAGAGGGGCTGAAACAGAGGGGCTGAAACAGCGGGCGAGAAATAGAGGGGCTGAAACAGAGGGGCTGAAACAGAGGGGCTGAAACAGAGGGCGAGAAACAGATGGCGAGAAACAGAGGGACTGAAACAGAGGGGCTGAAACAGAGGGGCTGAAACAGAGGGCGAGAAACAGTGGGGCTGAAACAGAGGGGCTGAATCAGAGGGGCTGAAACAGAGGGCGAGAAACAGAGGCGCTGAAACAGAGGGCGAGAAACAGAGGAGCTGAAACAGAGGGGCTGAAACAGATGGCGAGAAATAGATGGGCTGAAACAGAGGGCGAGAAACAGAGGCGCTGAAACAGAGGGCGAGAAACAGAGGGGCTGAAACAGAGGGGCTAAATCAGAGGGGCAGAAACAGAGGGCGAGAAACAGAGGGGCTGAATCAGAGGGGCTGATTCAGAGGGGCTGAAACAGAGGGGCTGAATCAGAAGGGTTGAAACAGAGGGCGAGAAACAGAGGGGCTGAAACAGAGGGCGAGAAACAGAGGGTCTGAAACAGAGGGTCTGAATCAGAGGGGCTGAAACAGAGGGGCTGAAACAGAGGGCGAGAAACAGAGGGGATGAAACAGAGGGCGAGAAACAGAGGGGCTGAAACAGAGGGCGAGAAACAGAGGTACTGAAACAGAGGGGCTGAAACAGAGGGGCTGAAACAGAGGGCGAGAAACAGAGGGCGAGAAACAGAGGGACTGAAACAGAGGGGCTGAAACAGAGGAGTTGAAACAGAGGGCGAGAAACAGAGGGGCTGAAACAGAGGGCGAGAAACAGAGGGGCTGAAACAGAGGGGCTGAAACAGAGGGCGAGAAACAGAGGGGCTGAAACAGAGGGCGAGAAACAGAGGGGCTGAAAAAGAGGGCGAGAAACAGAGGGGCTGAAACAGAGGGCGAGAAACAGAGGGTCTGAAACAGAGGGGCTGAAACATAGGGGCTGAAACAGAGTGGCTGAAACAGAGGGCGAGAAACAGAGAGGATGAAACAGAGGGCGAGAAACAGAGGGCGAGAAACAGAGGGACTGAAACAGAGGGGCTGAAACAGAGGGGCTGAAACAGAGGGCGAGAAACAGAGAGCGAGAAACAGGGGGACTGAAACAGAGGAGCTGAAACAGAGGGGCTGAAACAGTGGGCGAGAAACAGAGGGGCTGAAACAGAGGGCGAGAAACAGTGGGTCTGAAACAGAGGGCGAGAAACAGAGCGGATGAAACAGAGGGCGAGAAACAGAGGGCGATAAACAGAGGGACTGAAACAGAGGGGCTGAAACAGAGGGGCTGAAACAGGGCGAGAAACAGAGGGCGAGAAACAGAGGGACTGAAACAGAGGGGCTGAAACAGAGGGGCTGAAACAGAGGGCGAGAAACAGAGGGGCTGAAACAGAGGGCGAGAAACAGAGGGGCTGAAACAGAGGGCGAGAAACAGAGGGGCTGAAACAGAGGGGCTGAAACAGAGGGGCTGAAGCAGAGGGGCTGAAACAGAGGGCGAGAAATAGATGGGCTGAAACAGAGGGCGAGAAACAGAGGCGCTGAAACAGTGGGCGAGAAACAGAGGGGCTGAATGAGGGCGAGAAACAGAGGGGCTGAAACAGAGGGGCTGAAACAGAGGGGCTGAAACAGAGGGCGAGAAACAGAGGGGCTGAAACAGAGGGCGAGAAACAGAGGGGCTGAAACAGAGGGCGAGAAACAGAGGGGCTGAAACAGAGGGGCTGAAACAGAGTGGCTGAAACAGAGGGCGAGAAACAGAGGGGCAGAAACAGAGGGCGAGAAACAGAGGGGATGAAAAAGAGGGCGAGAAACAGAGAGGCTGAAACAGAGGGGCTGAAACAGAATGGCTGAAACAGAGGGGCTGAAACAGAGGGCGAGAAACAGAGGGGCTGAATCAGAGGGGCAGAATCAGAGGGGCTGAAATAGAGGGGCTGAAACAGAGGGCGAGAAACAGAGGGGCTGATTCAGAGGGGCTGAAGCAGAGGGGCTGAATCAGACGGGCTGAAACAGAGGGCGAGAAACAGAGGGGCAGAAACAGAGGGCGAGAAACAGAGAGGCTGAAACAGAGGGGCTGAAACATAGAGAGACAAACAGAGGGGCTGAAACAGAGGGCGAGAAAAAGAGGGGCTGAAACAGAAGGGCTGAAACAGAGGGGCTAAATCAGAGGGGCAGAAACAGATGGCGAGAAACAGAGGGGCTGAATCAGAGGGCGAGAAACAGAGGGTCTGAAACAGAGGGGCTGAAACAGAGGGGCTGAAACAGAGGGGCTGAAACAGAGGGCGAGAAACAGAGGGGATGAAACAGAGGGCGAGAAACAGAGGGGCTGAAACAGAGGGCGAGAAACAGAGGGCGAGAAACAGAGGGACTGAAACAGAGTGGCTGAAACAGAGGGGCTGAAACAGAGGGCGAGAAACAGAGGGCGAGAAGCAGAGGGACTGAAACAGAGGGGCTGAAACAAAGGGGCTGAAACAGAGGGCGAGAAACAGAGGGGCTGAAATAGAGGGCGAGAAACAGAGGGGCTGAAACTGAGGGGCTGAAACAGAGGGGCTGAAACAGAGGGGCTGAAACAGAGGGGCTGAAGCAGAGGGGCTGAAACAGAGGGCGAGAAATAGATTGGCTGAAACAGAGGGCGAGAAACAGAGGCGCTGAAACAGAGGGCGAGAAACAGAGGGGCTGAATGAGGGCGAGAAACAGAGGAGCTGAAACAGAGGGGCTGAAACAGAGGGGCTGAAACAGAGGGCGAGAAATAGAGGGGCTGAAACAGAGGGGCTGAAACAGAGGGGCTGAAACAGAGGGCGAGAAACAGATGGCGAGAAACAGAGCGACTGAAACAGAGGGGCTGAAACAGAGGGGCTGAAACAGAGGGCGAGAAACAGTGGGGCTGAAACAGAGGGGCTGAATCAGAGGGGCTGAAACAGAGGGCGAGAAACAGAGGGGCTGAAACAGAGGGCGAGAAACAGAGGAGCTGAAACAGAGGGGCTGAAACAGATGGCGAGAAATAGATGGGCTGAAACAGAGGGCGAGAAACAGAGGCGCTGAAACAGAGGGCGAGAAACAGAGTGCTGAAACAGAGGGGCTAAATCAGAGGGGCAGAAACAGAGGGCGAGAAACAGAGGGGCTGAATCAGAGGGGCTGATTCAGAGAGGCTGAAACAGAGGGGCTGAATCAGAAGGGTTGAAACAGAGGGCGAGAAACAGAGGGGCTGAAACAGAGGGGCTGAAACAGGGCGAGAAACAGAGGGCGAGAAACAGAGGGACTGAAACAGAGGGGCTGAAACAGAGGGGCTGAAACAGAGGGCGAGAAACAGAGGGGCTGAAACAGAGGGCGAGAAACAGAGGGGCTGAAACAGAGGGCGAGAAACAGAGGGGCTGAAACAGAGGGGCTGAAACAGAGGGGCTGAAACAGAGGGCGAGAAACAGAGGGGCAGAAACAGAGGGCGAGAAACAGAGGCGCTGAATGAGGGCGAGAAACAGAGGGGCTGAATGAGGGCGAGAAACAGAGGGGCTGAAACAGAGGGGCTGAAACAGAGGGGCTGAAACAGAGGGCGAGAAACAGAGGCGTTGAAACAGAGGGCGAGAAACAGAGGGGCTGAATGAGGGCGAGAAACAGAGGGGCTGAAACAGAGGGGCTGAAACAGAGGGCGAGAAACAGAGGCGCTGAAACAGAGGGCGAGAAACAGAGGGGCTGAATCAGAGGGGCTGAAACAGTGGGCGAGAAACAGAGGGGCTGAAACAGAGGGCGAGAAACAGAGGGGCTGAAGCAGAGGGCGAGAAACAGAGGGGCTGAAACAGAGGGGCTGAAACAGAGGGGCTGAAACAGAGGGCAAGAAACAGAGGGGCAGAAACAGAGGGCGAGAAACAGAGGGGATGAAACAGAGGGCGAGAAACAGAGAGGCTGAAACAGAGGGGCTGAAACAGAAGGGCTGAAACAGAGGGGCTGAAACAGAGGGCGAGAAACAGAGGGGCTGAATCAGAGGGGCTGAAATAGAGGAGCTGAAACAGAGGGCGAGAAACAGAGGGGCTGATTCTGAGGGGCTGAAGCAGAGGGGCTGAATCAGAGGGGCTGAAACAGAGGGCGAGAAACAGAGGGGCAGAAACAGACGTCGAGAAACAGAGAGGCTGAAACAGAGGGGCTGAAACAGAGAGCGACAAACAGAGGGGCTGAAACAGAGGGCGAGAAACAGAGGGGCTGAAACAGAGGGGCTGAAACAGAGGGGCTAAATAAGAGGGGCAGAAACAGAGGGCGAGAAACAGAGGGGCTGAATCAGAGGGGCTGAAACAGAGGGGCTGAAACAGAGGGGCTGAATCAAAGGGGCTGAAACAGAGTGCGAGAAACAGAGGGGCTGAAACAGAGGGCGAGAAACAGAGGGTCTGAAACAGAGGGGCTGAAACAGAGGGGCTGAAACAGAGGGGCTGAAACAGAGGGCGAGAAACAGAGGGGATGAAACAGAGGGCGAGAAACAGAGGGGCTGAAACAGAGGGCGAGAAACAGAGGGCGAGAAACAGAGGGACTGAAACAGAGGGGCTGAAACAGAGGGGCTGAAACAGAGGGCGAGAAACAGAGGGTGAGAAACAGAGGGGCTGAAACAGAGGGCGAGAAACAGAGGGGCTGAAACAGAGGGGCTGAAACAGAGGGGCTGAAGCAGAGGGGCTCAAACAGAGGGCGAGAAATAGATGGGCTGAAACAGAGGGCGAGAAACAGAGGCGCTGAAACAGAGGGCGAGAAACAGAGGGGCTGAAACAGAGGGGCTGAAACAGAGGGGCTGAAGCAGAGGGGCTGAAACAGAGGGCGAGAAATAGATGGGCTGAAACAGAGGGCGAGAATCAGAGGCGCTGAAACAGAGGGCGAGAAACAGAGGGGCTGAATGAGGGCGAGAAACAGAGGGGCTGAAACAGCGGAGCTGAAACAGAGGGGCTGAAACAGAGGGCAAGAAACAGAGTGGCTGAAACACAGGGCGAGAAACAGAGGGGCTGAATCAGAGGGGCTGAAACAGTGGGCGAGAAACAGAGGGGCTGAAACAGAGGGCGAGAAACAGAGGGGCTGAAACAGAGGGGCTGAAACAGAGAGCGACAAACAAAGGGGCTGAAACAGAGGGCGAGAAACAGAGGGGCTGAAACAGAGGGGCTGAAACAGAGGGAAAGAAACAGAGGGCGAGAAACAGAGGGTGAGAAACAGAGGGACTGAAACAGAGGGGCTGAAACAGAGTGGCTGAAACAGAGGGCGAGAATCAGAGGGGCTGAAACAGAGGGCGAGATACAGAGGGGCTGAAACAGAGGTCCAGAAACAGAGGGGCTGAAACAGAGGGGCTGAAACAGAGATGCTGAAACAGAGGGGCTGAAACAGAGGGCGAGAAATAGATGGGCTGAAACAGAGGGCGAGAAACAGCGGCGCTGAAACAGAGGGCGAGAAACAGAGGGGCTGAAACAGAGGGGCTGAAACAGAGGGCGAGAAACAGAGGGGCTGAAACAGAGGGCGAGAAACAGAGAGGCTGAAACAGAGGGCGAGAAACAGAGGGGCTGAAAAAGAGGGCGAGAAACAGAGGGGCTGAAACAGAGGGCGAGAAACAGAGGGTCTGAAACAGAGGGGCTGAAACAGAGGCGCTGAAACAGAGGGGCTGAAACAGAGGGCGAGAAACAGAGGGGATGAAAGAGAGGGCGAGAAACAGAGGGCGAGAAACAGAGGGACTGAAACAGAGGGGCTGAAACAGAGGGGCTGAAACAGAGGGCGAGAAACAGAGGGCGAGAAACAGAGGGACTGAAACAGAGGGGCTGAAACAGAGAGGCTGAAACAGAGGGCGAGAAACAGAGGGGCTGAAACAGAGGGCGAGAAACAGAGGGTCTGAAACAGAGGGGCTGAAACAGAGGGGCTGAAACAGAGGGGCTGAAACAGAGGGCGAGAAACAGAGGGGATGAAACAGAGGGCGAGAAACAGAGGGCGAGAAACAGAGGGACTGAAACAGAGGGGCTGAAACAGAGGGGCTGAAACAGAGGGCGAGAAACAGAGGGCGAGAAACAGAGGGACTGAAACAGAGGGGCTGAAACAGAGGGGCTGAAACAGAGGGCGAGAAACAGAGGGGCTGAAACAGAGGGCGAGAAACAGAGGGGCTGAAAAAGAGGGCGAGAAACAGAGGGGCTGAAACAGAGGGCGAGAAACAGAGGGTCTGAAACAGAGGGGCTGAAACATAGGGGCTGAAACAGAGTGGCTGAAACAGAGGGCGAGAAACAGAGGGGATGAAACAGAGGGCGAGAAACAGAGGGCGAGAAACAGAGGGACTGAAACAGAGGGGCTGAAACAGAGGGGCTGAAACAGAGAGCGAGAAACAGAGAGCGAGAAACAGGGGGACTGAAACAGAGGGGCTGAAACAGAGGGGCTGAAACAGAGGGCGAGAAACAGAGGGGCTGAAACAGAGGGCGAGAAACAGAGGGTCTGAAACAGAGGGCGAGAAACAGAGGGGATGAAACAGAGGGTGAGAAACAGAGGGCGATAAACAGAGGGACTGAAACAGAGGGGCTGAAACAGAGGGGCTGAAACAGAGGGCGATAAACAGAGGGCGAGAAACAGAGGGACTGAAACAGAGGGGCTGAAACAGAGGGGCTGAAACAGAGGGCGAGAAACAGAGGAGCTGAAACAGAGGGCGAGAAACAGAGGGTCTGAAACAGAGGGCGAGAAACAGAGGGGCTGAAACAGAGGGGCTGAAACAGAGGGGCTGAAGCAGAGGGGCTGAAACAGAGGGCGAGAAATAGATGGGCTGAAACAGAGGGCGAGAAACAGAGGCGCTGAAACAGAGGGCGAGAAACAGAGGGGCTGAATGAGGGCGAGAAACAGAGGGGCTGAAACAGAGGGGCTGAAACAGAGGGCGAGAAACAGAGGGGCTGAAACAGAGGGCGAGAAACAGAGGGGCTGAAACAGAGGGCGAGAAACAGAGGGGCTGAAACAGAGGGGCTGAAACAGAGGGGCTGAAACAGAGGGCGAGAAACAGAGGGGCAGAAACAGAGGGCGAGAAACAGAGGGGATGAAACAGAGGGCAAGAAACAGAGAGGCTGAAACAGAGGGGCTGAAACAGAATGGCTGAAACAGAGGGGCTGAAACAGAGGGCGAGAAACAGAGGGGCTGAATCAGAGGGGCTGAATCAGAGGGGCTGAAATAGAGGGGCTGAAACAGAGGGCGAGAAACAGAGGGGCTGATTCAGAGGGGCTGAAGCAGAGGGGCTGAATCAGACGGGCTGAAACAGAGGGCGAGAAACAGAGGGGCAGAAACAGAGGGCGAGAAACAGAGAGGCTGAAACAGAGGGGCTGAAACATAGAGAGACAAACAGAGGGGCTGAAACAGAGGGCGAGAAACAGAGGGGCTGAAACAGAAGGGCTGAAACAGAGGGGCTAAATCAGAGGGGCAGAAAGAGATGGCGAGAAACAGAGGGGCTGAATCAGAGGGGCTGATTCAGAGGGGCTGAAACAGAGGGGCTGAATCAGAGGGGCTGAAACAGAGGGCAAGAAACAGAGGGGCTGAAACAGAGGGCGAGAAACAGAGGGTCTGAAACAGAGGGGCTGAAACAAAGGGCGAGAAACAGAGGGGCTGAAACAGAGGGCGAGAAACAGAGGGGATGAAACAGAGGGCGAGAAACAGAGGGGCTGAAACAGAGGGCGAGAAACAGAGGGCGAGAAACAGAGGGACTGAAACAGATGGGCTGAAACAGAGGGGCTGAAACAGAGGGCGAGAAACAGAGGGCGAGAAGCAGAGGGACTGAAACAGAGGGGCTGAAACAAAGGGGCTGAAACAGAGGGCGAGAAACAGAGGGGCTGAAATAGAGGGCGAGAAACAGAGGGGCTGAAACTGAGGGGCTGAAACAGAGGGGCTGAAACACAGGGGCTGAAACAGAGGGGCTGAAGCAGAGGGGCTGAAACAGAGGGCGAGAAATAGATGGGCTGAAACAGAGGGCGAGAAACAGAGGCGCTGAAACAGAGGGCGAGAAACAGAGGGGCTGAATGAGGGCGAGAAACAGAGGAGCTGAAACAGAGGGGCTGAAACAGAGGGGCTGAAACAGCGGGCGAGAAATAGAGGGGCTGAAACAGAGGGGCTGAAACAGAGGGGCTGAAACAGAGGGCGAGAAACAGATGGCGAGAAACAGAGGGACTGAAACAGAGGGGCTGAAACAGAGGGGCTGAAACAGAGGGCGAGAAACAGTGGGGCTGAAACAAAGGGGCTGAATCAGAGGGGCTGAAACAGAGGGCGAGAAACAGAGGGGCTGAAACAGAGGGCGAGAAACAGAGGAGCTGAAACAGAGGGGCTGAAACAGATGGCGAGAAATAGATGGGCTGAAACAGAGGGCGAGAAACAGAGGCGCTGAAACAGAGGGCGAGAAACAGAGGGGCTGAAACAGAGGGGCTAAATCAGAGGGGCAGAAACAGAGGGCGAGAAACAGAGGGGCTGAATCAGAGGGGCTGATTCAGAGGGGCTGAAACAGAGGGGCTGAATCAGAAGGGTTGAAACAGAGGGCGAGAAACAGAGGGGCTGAAACAGAGGGCGAGAAACAGAGGGTCTGAAACAGAGGGTCTGAATCAGAGGGGCTGAAACAGAGGGGCTGAAACAGAGGGCGAGAAACAGAGGGGATGAAACAGAGGGCGAGAAACAGAGGGGCTGAAACAGAGGGCGAGAAACAGAGGTACTGAAACAGAGGGGCTGAAACAGAGGGGCTGAAACAGAGGGCGAGAAACAGAGGGCGAGAAACAGAGGGACTGAAACAGAGGGGCTGAAACAGAGGAGTTGAAACAGAGGGCGAGAAACAGAGGGGCTGAAACAGAGGGCGAGAAACAGAGGGGCTGAAACAGAGGGGCTGAAACAGAGGGCGAGAAACAGAGGGGCTGAAACAGAGGGCGAGAAACAGAGGGGCTGAAAAAGAGGGCGAGAAACAGAGGGGCTGAAACAGAGGGCGAGAAACAGAGGGTCTGAAACAGAGGGGCTGAAACATAGGGGCTGAAACAGAGTGGCTGAAACAGAGGGCGAGAAACAGAGAGGATGAAACAGAGGGCGAGAAACAGAGGGCGAGAAACAGAGGGACTGAAACAGAGGGGCTGAAACAGAGGGGCTGAAACAGAGGGCGAGAAACAGAGAGCGAGAAACAGGGGGACTGAAACAGAGGAGCTGAAACAGAGGGGCTGAAACAGTGGGCGAGAAACAGAGGGGCTGAAACAGAGGGCGAGAAACAGTGGGTCTGAAACAGAGGGCGAGAAACAGAGGGGATGAAACAGAGGGCGAGAAACAGAGGGCGATAAACAGAGGGACTGAAACAGAGGGGCTGAAACAGAGGGGCTGAAACAGGGCGAGAAACAGAGGGCGAGAAACAGAGGGACTGAAACAGAGGGGCTGAAACAGAGGGGCTGAAACAGAGGGCGAGAAACAGAGGGGCTGAAACAGAGGGCGAGAAACAGAGCGGCTGAAACAGAGGGCGAGAAACAGAGGGGCTGAAACAGAGGGGCTGAAACAGAGGGGCTGAAGCAGAGGGGCTGAAACAGAGGGCGAGAAATAGATGGGCTGAAACAGAGGGCGAGAAACAGAGGCGCTGAAACAGTGGGCGAGAAACAGAGGGGCTGAATGAGGGCGAGAAACAGAGGGGCTGAAACAGAGGGGCTGAAACAGAGGGGCTGAAACAGAGGGCGAGAAACAGAGGGGCTGAAACAGAGGGCGAGAAACAGAGGGGCTGAAACAGAGGGCGAGAAACAGAGGGGCTGAAACAGAGGGGCTGAAACAGAGTGGCTGAAACAGAGGGCGAGAAACAGAGGGGCAGAAACAGAGGGCGAGAAACAGAGGGGATGAAAAAGAGGGCGAGAAACAGAGAGTCTGAAACAGAGGGGCTGAAACAGAATGGCTGAAACAGAGGGGCTGAAACAGAGGGCGAGAAACAGAGGGGCTGAATCAGAGGGGCAGAATCAGAGGGGCTGAAATAGAGGGGCTGAAACAGAGGGCGAGAAACAGAGGGGCTGATTCAGAGGGGCTGAAGCAGAGGGGCTGAATCAGACGGGCTGAAACAGAGGGCGAGAAACAGAGGGGCAGAAACAGAGGGCGAGAAACAGAGAGGCTGAAACAGAGGGGCTGAAACATAGAGAGACAAACAGAGGGGCTGAAACAGAGGGCGAGAAACAGAGGGGCTGAAACAGAAGGGCTGAAACAGAGGGGCTAAATCAGAGGGGCTGAAACAGATGGCGAGAAACAGAGGGGCTGAATCAGAGGGCGAGAAACAGAGGGTCTGAAACAGAGGGGCTGAAACAGAGGGGCTGAAACAGAGGGGCTGAAACAGAGGGCGAGAAACAGAGGGGATGAAACAGAGGGCGAGAAACAGAGGGGCTGAAACAGAGGGCGAGAAACAGAGGGCGAGAAACAGAGGGACTGAAACAGAGTGGCTGAAACAGAGGGGCTGAAACAGAGGGCGAGAAACAGAGGGCGAGAAGCAGAGGGACTGAAACAGAGGGGCTGAAACAAAGGGGCTGAAACAGAGGGCGAGAAACAGAGGGGCTGAAATAGAGGGCGAGAAACAGAGGGGCTGAAACTGAGGGGCTGAAACAGAGGGGCTGAAACAGAGGGGCTGAAACAGAGGGGCTGAAGCAGAGGGGCTGAAACAGAGGGCGAGAAATAGATTGGCTGAAACAGAGGGCGAGAAACAGAGGCGCTGAAACAGAGGGCGAGAAACAGAGGGGCTGCATGAGGGCGAGAAACAGAGGAGCTGAAACAGAGGGGCTGAAACAGAGGGGCTGAAACAGAGGGCGAGAAATAGAGGGGCTGAAACAGAGGGGCTGAAACAGAGGGGCTGAAACAGAGGGCGAGAAACAGATGGCGAGAAACAGAGCGACTGAAACAGAGGGGCTGAAACAGAGGGGCTGAAACAGAGGGCGAGAAACAGTGGGGCTGAAACAGAGGGGCTGAATCAGAGGGGCTGAAACAGAGGGCGAGAAACAGAGGGGCTGAAACAGAGGGCGAGAAACAGAGGAGCTGAAACAGAGGGGCTGAAACAGATGGCGAGAAATAGATGGGCTGAAACAGAGGGCGAGAAACAGAGGCGCTGAAACAGAGGGCGAGAAACAGAGGGGCTGAAACAGAGGGGCTAAATCAGAGGGGCAGAAACAGAGGGCGAGAAACAGAGGGGCTGAATCAGAGGGGCTGATTCAGAGAGGCTGAAACAGAGGGGCTGAATCAGAAGGGTTGAAACAGAGGGCGAGAAACAGAGGGGCTGAAACAGAGGGGCTGAAACAGGGCGAGAAACAGAGGGCGAGAAACAGAGGGACTGAAACAGAGGGGCTGAAACAGAGGGGCTGAAACAGAGGGCGAGAAACAGAGGGGCTGAAACAGAGGGCGAGAAACAGAGGGGCTGAAACAGAGGGCGAGAAACAGAGGGGCTGAAACAGAGGGGCTGAAACAGAGGGGCTGAAACAGAGGGCGAGAAACAGAGGGGCAGAAACAGAGGGCGAGAAACAGAGGCGCTGAATGAGGGCGAGAAACAGAGGGGCTGAATGAGGGCGAGAAACAGAGGGGCTGAAACAGAGGGGCTGAAACAGAGGGGCTGAAACAGAGGGCGAGAAACAGAGGGGCTGAAACAGAGGGCGAGAAACAGAGGGGCTGAAACAGAGGGCGAGAAACAGAGGGGCTGAAACAGAGGGGCTGAAACAGAGTGGCTGAAACAGAGGGCGAGAAACAGGGGGCAGAAACAGAGGGCGAGAAACAGAGGGGATGAAAAAGAGGGCGAGAAACAGAGAGGCTGAAACAGAGGGGCTGAAACAGAATGGCTGAAACAGAGGGGCTAAAACAGAGGGCGAGAAACAGAGGGGCTGAATCAGAGGGGCAGAATCAGAGGGGCTGAAATAGAGGGGCTGAAACAGAGGGCGAGAAACAGAGGGGCTGATTCAGAGGGGCTGAAGCAGAGGGGCTGAATCAGACGGGCTGAAACAGAGGGCGAGAAACAGAGGGGCAGAAACAGAGGGCGAGAAACAGAGAGGCTGAAACAGAGGGGCTGAAACAGAGAGAGACAAACAGAGGGGCTGAAACAGAGGGCGAGAAACAGAGGGGATGAAACAGAAGGGCTGAAACAGAGGGGCTAAATCAGAGGGGCAGAAACAGATGGCGAGAAACAGAGGGGCTGAATCAGAGGGCGAGAAACAGAGGGTCTGAAACAGAGGGGCTGAAACAGAGGGGCTGAAACAGAGGGGCTGAAACAGAGGGCGAGAAACAGAGGGGATGAAACAGAGGGCGAGAAACAGAGGGGCTGAAACAGAGGGCGAGAAACAGAGGGCGAGAAACAGAGGGACTGAAACAGAGGGGCTGAAACAGAGGGGCTGAAACAGAGGGCGAGAAACAGAGGGCGAGAAGCAGAGGGACTGAAACAGAGGGGCTGAAACAAAGGGGCTGAAACAGAGGGCGAGAAACAGAGGGGCTGAAATAGAGGGCGAGAAACAGAGGGGCTGAAACTGAGGGGCTGAAACAGAGGGGCTGAAACAGAGGGGCTGAAACAGAGGGGCTGAAGCAGAGGGGCTGAAACAGAGGGCGAGAAATAGATTGGCTGAAACAGAGGGCGAGAAACAGAGGCGCTGAAACAGAGGGCGAGAAACAGAGGGGCTGAATGAGGGCGAGAAACAGAGGAGCTGAAACAGAGGGGCTGAAACAGAGGGGCTGAAACAGAGGGCGAGAAATAGAGGGGCTGAAACAGAGGGGCTGAAACAGAGGGGCTGAAACAGAGGGCGAGAAACAGATGGCGAGAAACAGAGCGACTGAAACAGAGGGGCTGAAACAGAGGGGCTGAAACAGAGGGCGAGAAACAGTGGGGCTGAAACAGAGGGGCTGAATCAGAGGGGCTGAAACAGAGGGCGAGAAACAGAGGGGCTGAAACAGAGGGCGAGAAACAGAGGAGCTGAAACAGAGGGGCTGAAACAGATGGCGAGAAATAGATGGGCTGAAACAGAGGGCGAGAAACAGAGGCGCTGAAACAGAGGGGCTGAAACAGATGGCGAGAAACAGAGGGGCTGAAACAGAGGGGCTAAATCAGAGGGGCAGAAACAGAGGGCGAGAAACAGAGGGGCTGAATCAGAGGGGCTGATTCAGAGAGGCTGAAACAGAGGGGCTGAATCAGAAGGGTTGAAACAGAGGGCGAGAAACAGAGGGGCTGAAACAGAGGGCGAGAAACAGAGGGTCTGAAACAGAGGGGCTGAATCAGAGGGGCTGAAACAGAGGGGCTGAAACAGAGGGCGAGAAACAGAGGGGATGAAACAGAGGGCGAGAAACAGAGGGGCTGAAACAGAGGGCGAGAAACAGAGGTACTGAAACAGAGGGGCTGAAACAGAGGGGCTGAAACAGAGGGCGAGAAACAGAGGGCGAGAAACAGAGGGACTGAAACAGAGGGGCTGAAACAGAGGGGCTGAAACAGAGGGCGAGAAACAGAGGAGTTGAAACAGAGGGCGAGAAACAGAGGGTCTGAAACAGAGGGCGAGAAACAGAGGGGCTGAAACAGAGGGGCTGAAACAGAGGGGCTGAAGCAGAGGGGCTGAAACAGAGGGCGAGAAATAGATGGGCTGAAACAGAGGGCGAGAAACAGAGGCGCTGAAACAGAGGGCGAGAAACAGAGGGGCTGAATGAGGGCGAGAAACAGAGGGGCTGAAACAGAGGGGCTGAAACAGAGGGCGAGAAACAGAGGGGCTGAATCAGAGGGGCTGAATCAGTGGGCGAGAAACAGAGGGGCTGAAACAGAGGGCTAGAAACAGAGGGGATGAAACAGAGGGCGAGAAACAGAGGGTCTGAAACAGAGGGGCTGAAACAGAGGGGCTGAAACAGAGGGGCTGAAACAGAGGGCGAGAAACAGAGGTGATGAAACAGAGGGCGAGAAACAGAGGGCGAGAAACAGAGGGACTGAAACAGAGGGGCTGAAACAGAGGGGCTGAAACAGAGGGCGAGAAACAGAGGGCGAGAAACAGAGGGACTGAAACAGAGGGTCTGAAACAGAGGGGCTGAAACAGAGGGCGAGAAACAGAGGGCGAGAAACAGAGGGACTGAAACAGAGGGGCTGAAACAGAGGGGCTGAAACAGAGGGCGAGAAACAGAGGGGCTGAAACAGAGGGCGAGAAACAGAGGGTCTGAAACAGAGGGGCTGAAACAGAGGGGCTGAAACAGAGGGGCTGAAACAGAGGGCGAATAACAGAGGGGATGAAACAGAGGGCGAGAAACAGAGGGCGAGAAACAGAGGGACTGAAACAGAGGGGCTGAAACAGAGGGGCTGAAACAGAGGGCGAGATACAGAGGGCGAGAAACAGAGGGACTGAAACAGAGGGGCTGAAACAGAGGGGCTGAAACAGAGGGCGAGAAACAGAGGGGCTGAAACAGAGGGCGAGAAACAGAGGGGCTGAAAAAGAGGGCGAGAAACAGAGGGGCTGAAACAGAGGGCGAGAAACAGAGGGTCTGAAACAGAGGGGCTGAAACAGAGGGGCTGAAACAGAGTGGCCGAAACAGAGGGCGAGAAACAGAGGGGATGAAACAGAGGGCGAGAAACAGAGGGCGAGAAACAGAGGGACTGAAACAGAGGGGCTGAAACAGAGGGGCTGAAACAGAGGGCGAGAAACAGAGAGCGAGAAACAGGGGGACTGAAACAGAGGGGCTGAAACAGAGGGGCTGAAACAGAGGGCGAGAAACAGAGGGGCTGAAACAGAGGGCGAGAAACAGAGGGTCTGAAACAGAGGGGCTGAAACAGAGGGGCTGAAACAGAGGGGCCGAAACAGAGGGCGAGAAACAGAGGGGATGAAACAGAGGGCGAGAAACAGAGGGCGAGAAACAGAGGGACTGAAACAGAGGGGCTGAAACAGAGGGGCTGAAACAGAGGGCGAGAAACAGAGGGCGAGAAACAGAGGGACTGAAACAGAGGGGCTGAAACAGAGGGGCTGAAACAGAGGGCGAGAAACAGAGGGGCTGAAACAGAGGGCGAGAAACAGAGGGGCTGAAACAGAGGTGCTGAAACAGAGGGGCTGAAACAGAGGGCGAGAAACAGAGGGGCAGAAACAGAGGGCGAGAAACAGAGGGGATGAAACAGAGGGCGAGAAACAGAGGGGCTGAATCAGAGGGGCAGAATCAGAGGGGCTGAAATAGAGGGGCTGAAACAGAGGGCGAGAAACAGAGGGGCTGATTCAGAGGGGCTGAAGCAGAGGGGCTGAATCAGAGGGGCTGAAACAGAGGCGAGAAACAGAGGGGCAGAAACAGAGGGCGAGAAACAGAGAGGCTGAAACAGAGGGGCTGAAACAGAGAGAGACAAACAGAGGGGCTGAAACAGAGGGCGAGAAACAGAGGGGCTGAAACAGAAGGGCTGAAACAGAGGGGCTAAATCAGAGGGGCAGAAACAGATGGCGAGAAACAGAGGGGCTGAATCAGAGGGGCTGATTCAGAGGGGCTGAAACAGAGGGGCTGAATCAGAGGGGCTGAAACAGAGGGCAAGAAACAGAGGGGCTGAAACAGACGGCGAGAAACAGAGGGTCTGAAACAGAGGGGCTGAAACAGAGGGGCTGAAACAGAGGGGCTGAAACAGAGGGCGAGAAACAGAGGGGATGAAACAGAGGGCGAGAAACAGAGGGGCTGAAACAGAGGGCGAGAAACAGAGGGCGAGAAACAGAGGGACTGAAACAGAGGGGCTGAAACAGAGGGGCTGAAACAGAGGGCGAGAAACAGAGGGCGAGAAGCAGAGGGACTGAAACAGAGGGGCTGAAACAAAGGGGCTGAAACAGAGGGCGAGAAACAGAGGGGATGAAATAGAGGGCGAGAAACAGAGGGCGTGAAACTGAGGGGCTGAAACAGACGGGCTGAAACAGAGGGCGAGAAATAGATGGGCTAAAACAGAGGGCGAGAAACAGAGGCGCTGAAACAGAGGGCGAGAAACAGAGGGGCTGAATGAGGGCGAGAAACAGAGGAGCTGAAACAGAGGGGCTGAAACAGAGGGGCTGAAACAGAGGGCGAGAAATAGAGGGGCTGAAACAGAGGGGCTGAAACAGAGGGGCTGAAACAGAGGGCGAGAAACAGAGGGCGACAAACAGAGGGACTGAAACAGAGGGGCTGAAACAGAGGGGCTGAAACAGAGGGCGAGAAACAGTGGGGCTGAAACAGAGGGGCTGAATCAGAGGGGCTGAAACAGAGGGCGAGGAACAGAGGGGTAGAAACAGAGGGCGAGAAACAGAGGAGCTGAAACAGAGGGGCTGAAACAGAGGGCGAGAAATAGATGGGCTGAAACAGAGGGCGAGAAACAGAGGCGCTGAAACAGAGGGCGAGAAACAGAGGGGCTGAAACAGAGGGGCTAAATCAGAGGGGCAGAAACAGAGGGCGAGAAACAGAGGGGCTGAATCAGAGGGGCTGATTCAGAGGGGCTGAAACAGAGGGGCTGAATCAGAAGGGTTGAAACAGAGGGCGAGAAACAGAGGGGCTGAAACAGAGGGCGAGAAACAGAGGGTCTGAAACAGAGGGGCTGAATCAGAGGGGCTGAAACAGAGGGGCTGAAACAGAGGGCGAGAAACAGAGGGGATGAAACAGAGGGCGAGAAACAGAGGGGCTGAAACAGAGGGCGAGAAACAGAGGGACTGAAACAGAGGGGCTGAAACAGAGGGGCTGAAACAGAGGGCGAGAAACAGAGGGCGAGAAACAGAGGGACTTAAACAGAGGGGCTGAAACAGAGGGGCTGAAACAGAGGGCGAGAAACAGAGGAGCTGAAACAGAGGGCGAGAAACAGAGGGGCTGAAACAGAGGGCGAGAAACAGAGGGGCTGAAACAGAGGGGCTGAAACAGAGGGGCTGAAGCAGAGGGGCTGAAACAGAGGGCGAGAAATAGATGGGCTGAAACAGAGGGCGAGAAACAGAGGGGCTGAAACAGAGGGCGAGAAACAGAGGGGCTGAATGAGGGCGAGAAACAGAGGGGCTGAAACAGAGGGGCTGAAACAGAGGGCGAGAAACAGAGGGGCTGAATCAGAGGGGCTGAAACAGTGGGCGAGAAACAGAGGGGCTGAAACAGAGGGCGAGAAACAGAGAGGCTGAAACAGAGGGGCTGAAACAGAATGGCTGAAACAGAGGGGCTGAAACAGAGGGCGAGAAACAGAGGGGCTGAATCAGAGGGGCTGAATCAGAAGGGCTGAAATAGAGGGGCTGAAACAGAGGGGGAGAAACAGAGGGGCTGATTCAGAGGGGCTGAAGCAGAGGGGCTGAATCAGAGGGGCTGAAACAGATGGCGAGAAACAGAGGGACAGAAACAGAGGGCGAGAAACAGAGAGGCTGAAACAGAGAGCGACAAACAGAGGGGCTGAAACAGAGGGCGAGAAACAGAGGGGCTGAAACAGAAGGGCTGAAACAGAGTGGCTAAATCAGAGGGGCAGAAACAGAGGGCGAGAAACAGAGGGGCTGAATCAGAGGGGCTGATTCAGAGGTGCTGAAACAGAGGGGCTGAATCAGAGGGGCTGAAACAGAGGGCAAGAAACAGAGGGTCTGAAACAGAGGGGCTGAAACAGAGGGGCTGAAACAGAGGGGCTGAAACCGAGGGCGAGAAACAGAGGGGATGAAACAGAGGGCGAGAAACAGAGGGGCTGAAACAGAGGGCGAGAAACAGAGGGCGAGAAACAGAGGGACTGAAACAGAGGGGCTGAAACAGAGGGGCTGAAACAGAGGGAAGAAACAGAGGGCGAGAAGCAGAGGGACTGAAACAGAGGGGCTGAAACAGAGGGGCTGAAGCAGAGGGGCTGAAACAGAGGGCGAGAAATAGATGGGCTGAAACAGAGGGCGAGAAACAGAGGCGCTGAAACAGACGGCGAGAAACAGAGGGGCTGAATGAGGGCGAGAAACAGAGGAGTTGAAACAGAGGGGCTGAAACAGAGGGGCTGAAACAGAGGGCGAGAAATAGAGGGGCTGAATCAGAGGGGCTGAAACAGAGGGGCTGAAACAGAGGGCGAGAAACAGAGGGCGAGAAACAGAGGGACTGAAACAGAGGGGCTGAAACAGAGGGGCTGAAACAGAGGGCGAGAAACAGAGGGGCTGAAACAGAGGGGCTGAATCAGAGGGTCTGAAACAGAGGGCGAGAAACAGAGGGGCTGAAACAGAGGGCGAGAAACAGAGGAGCTGAAACAGAGGGGCTGAAACAGAGGGCGAGAAATAGATGGGCTGAAACAGAGGGCGAGAAACAGAGGCGCTGAAACAGAGGGCGAGAAACAGAGGGGCTGAAACAGAGGGGCTAAATCAGAGGGGCAGAAACAGAGGGCGAGAAACAGAGGGGCTGAATCAGAGGGGCTGATTCAGAGGAGCTGAAACAGAGGGGCTGAATCAGAGGGGCTGAAACAGAGGTCGAGAAACAGAGGGGCTGAAACAGAGGGCGAGAAACGGAGGGTCTGAAACAGAGGGGCTGAAACAGAGGGGCTGAAACAGAGGGGCTGAAACAGAGGGCGAGAAAGAGAGGGGCTGAAACAGAGGGCGAGAAACAGAGGGACTGAAACAGAGGGGCTGAAACAGAGGGGCTGAAACAGAGGGCGAGAAACAGAGGGAGAGAAACAGAGGGACTGAAACAGAGGGGCTGAAACAGAGGGGCTGAAACAGAGGGGGAGAAACAGAGGGGCTGAAACAGAGGGCGAGAAACAGAGGGGCTGAAACAGAGGGCGAGAATCAGAGGGGCTGAAACAGAGTGGCTGAAACAGAGGGGCTGAAGCAGAGGGGCTGAAACAGAGGGCGAGAAATAGATGGGCTGAAACAGAGGGCGAGAAACAGAGGCGCTGAAACAGAGGGCGAGAAACAGAGGGGCTGAATGAGGGCGAGAAACAGAGGGGCTGAAACAGAGGGCGAGAAACAGAGGGGCTGAATCAGTGGGGCTGAAACAGTGGGCGAGAAACAGATGGGCTGAAACAGAGGGCGAGAAACAGAGGGGCTGAAACAGAGGGCGAGAAACAGAGGGGCTGAAACAGAGGGGCTGAAACAGAGAGCGACAAACAGAGGGGCTGAAACAAAGGGCGAGAAACAGAGGGGCTGAAACAGAGGGAGAGAAACAGAGGGCGAGAAACAGAGGGCGAGAAACAGAGGGACTGAAACAGAGGGGCTGAAACAGAGGGTCTGAAACAGAGGGCAAGAATCAGAGGGGCTGAAACAGAGGGCGAGAAACAGAGGGGCTGAAACAGAGGTCGAGAAACAGAGGGGCTGAAACAGAGGGGCTGAAACAGAGTGGCTGAAACAGAGGGGCTGAAACAGAGGGCGAGAAATAGAGGGGCTGAAACAGAGGCGCTGAAACAGAGGGCGAGATACAGAGGGGCTGAAACAGAGGGCGAGAAACAGAGAGGCTGAAACAGAGGGCGAGAAACAGAGGGGCTGAAAAAGACGGCGAGAAACAGAGGGGCTGAAACAGAGGGCGAGAAACAGAGGATCTGAAACAGAGGGGCTGAAACAGAGGGGCTGAAACAGAAGGGCTGAAACAGAGGGGCTAAATCAGAGGGGCAGAAACAGAGGGCGAGAAACAGAGGGGCTGAATCAGAGGGGCTGATTCAGAGGGGCTGAAACAGAGGGGCTGAATCAGAGGGGCTGAAACAGAGGGCAAGAAACAGAGGGGCTGAAACAGAGGGCGAGAAACAGAGGGTCTGAAACAGAGGGGCTGAAACAGAGGGGCTGAAACAGAGGGGCTGAAACAGAGGGCGAGAAACAGAGGGGATGAAACAGAGGGCGAGAAACAGAGGGGCTGAAACAGAGGGCGAGAAACAGAGGGCGAGAAACAGAGGGACTGAAACAGAGGGGCTGAAACAGAGGGGCTGAAACAGAGGGCGAGAAACAGAGGGCGAGAAGCAGAGGGACTGAAACAGAGGGGCTGAAACAGAGGGGCTGAAACAGAGGGCGAGAAACAGAGTGGCTGAAACTGAGGGCGAGAAACAGAGGGGCTGAAACAGAGGGGCTGAAACAGAGGGGCTGAAGCAGAGGGGCTGAAACAGAGGGCGAGAAATAGATAGGCTGAAACAGAGGGCGAGAAACAGAGGCGCTGAAACAGAGGGCGAGAAACAGAGGGGCTGAATGAGGGCGAGAAACAGAGGAGCTGAAACAGAGGGGCTGAAACAGAGGGGCTGGAACAGAGGGCGAGAAATAGAGGGGCTGAAACAGAGGGGCTGAAACAGAGGGGCTGAAACAGAGGGCGAGAAACAGAGGGCGAGAAACAGAGGGACTGAAACAGAGGGGCTGAAACAGAGGGGCTGAAACAGAGGGCGAGAAACAGAGGGGCTGAAACAGAGGGGCTGAATCAGAGGGGCTGAAACAGAGGGCGAGAAACAGAGGGGCTGAAACAGAGGGGCTGAATCAGAGGGACTGAAACAGAGGGGCTGAAACAGAGGGGCTGAAACAGAGGGCGAGAAACAGAGGAGCTGAAACAGAGGGGCTGAAACAAAGGGCGAGAAATAGATGAGCTGAAACAGAGGGCGAGAAACAGAGGCGCTGAAACAGAGGGCGAGAAACAGAGGGGCTGAAACAGAGGGGCTGAATCAGAGGGGCTGAAACAGAGGGCGAGAAACAGAGGGGCTGAAACAGAGGGCGAGAAACAGAGGAGCTGAAACAGAGGGGCTGAAACAAAGGGCGAGAAATAGATGAGCTGAAACAGAGGGCGAGAAACAGAGGCGCTGAAACAGAGGGCGAGACACAGAGGGGCTGAATCAGAGGGGCTGATTCAGAGGAGCTGAAACAGAGGGGCTGAATCAAAGGGGCTGAAACAGAGGGCGAGAAACAGAGTGGCTGAAACAGAGGGCGAGAAACAGAGGGTCTGAAACAGAGGGGCTGAAACAGAGGGGCTGAAACAGAGGGGCTGAAACAGAGGGCGAGAAACAGAGGGGATGAAACAGAGGGCGAGAAAGAGAGGGGCTGAAACAGAGGGCGAGAAACAGAGGGACTGAAACAGAGGGGCTGAAACAGAGGGCGAGAAACAGAGGGCGAGAAACAGAGGGACTGAAACAGAGGGGCTGAAACAGAGGGGCTGAAACAGAGGGCGAGAAACAGAGGGGCTAAAACAGAGGGCGAGAAACAGAGGGGCTGAAACAGAGGGCGAGAATCAGAGGGGCTGAAACAGAGGGGCTGAAACAGAGGGGCTGAAGCAGAGGGGCTGAAACAGAGGGCAAGAAATAGATGGGCTGAAACAGAGGGCGAGAAACAGAGGCGCTGAAACAGAGGGCGAGAAACAGAGGGGCTGAATGAGGGCGAGAAACAGAGGGGCTGAAACAGAGGGGCTGAAACAGAGGGGCTGAAACAGAGGGCGAGAAACAGAGGGGCTGAATCAGAGGGGCTGAAACAGTGGGCGAGAAACAGAGGGTCTGAAACAGAGGGCGAGAAACAGAGGGGCTGAAACAGAGGGCGAGAAACAGAGGGGCTGAAACAGAGGGGCTGAAACAGAGAGCGACAAACAGAGGGGCTGAAACTTAGGGCGAGAAACAGAGGGGCTGAAACAGAGGGAGAGAAACAGAGGGCGAGAAACAGAGGGCGAGAAACAGAGGGACTGAAACAGAGGGGCTGAAACAGAGGGTCTGAAACAGAGGGCGAGAATCAGAGGGGCTGAAACAGAGGGCGAGAAACAGAGGGGCTGAAACAGAGGTCGAGAAACAGAGGGGCTGAAACAGAGGGGCTGAAACAGAGTGGCTGGAACAGAGGGGCTGAAACAGAGGGCGAGAAATAGATGGGCTGAAACAGAGGGCGAGAAACAGAGGCGCTGAAACAGAGGGCGAGGAACAGAGGGGCTGAAACAGAGGCGCTGAAACAGAGGGGCTGAAACAGAGGGCGAGAAACAGAGGGGCTGAATAAGGGCGAGAAACAGAGGGGCTGAAACAGAGGGGCTGAAACAGAGGGGCTGAAACAGAGGGCGAGAAATAGAGGGGCTGAAACAGAGGGCGATAAACAGAGGGGCTGAATCAGAGGGGCTGAAACAGTGGGCGAGAAACAGAGGGGCTGATACAGAGGGCGAGAAACAGAGGGGCTGAAACAGAGGGCGCTATACAGAGGGGCTGAAACAGAGGGGCTGAAACAGAGGGGCTGAAACAGAGGGCGAGAAACAGAGGGGCAGGAACAGAGGGCGAAAAACAGAGGGGATGAAACAGAGGGCGAGAAACAGACAGGCTGAAACAGAGGGGCTGAAACAGAAGGGCTGAAACAGAGGGGCTGAAACTGAGTGCGAGAAACAGAGGGGCTGAATCAGAGGGGCTGAATCAGAGGGGCTGAAATAGATGGGCTGAAGCAGAGGGCGAGAAACAGAGGGGCTGATTCAGAGGGGCTGACGCAGAGGGGCTGAATCAGAGGGGCTGAAATAGAGGGCGAGAAACAGAGGGGCAGAAACAGAGGGCGAGAAACAGAGAGGCTGAAACAGAGGGGCTGAAACAGAGAGCGACAAACAGAGGGGTTGAAACAGAGAGCGAGAAACAGAGGGGCTAAATCAGAGGGGCAGAAACAGAGGCGAGAAACAGAGCGGCTGAATCAGAGGGGCTGATTCAGAGGGGCTGAAACAGAGGGGCTGAATCAGAGGGGCTGAAACAGAGGGCGAGAAACAGAGGGGCAGAAACTGAGGGCGAGAAACAGAGGGGCAGAAACAGAGGGCGAGAAACAGAGTGGCTGAAACAGAGGGGCTGAAACAGAGAGCGCGAAACAGAGGGGCTGAAACAGAGGGCGAGAAACAGAGGGGCTGAAACAGAGGGGCTGAAACAGAGGGGCTAAATCAGAGGGGCAGAAACAGAGGGCGAGAAACAGAGGGGCTGAAACAGAGGGCGAGAAACAGAGGGCGAGAAACAGAGGGGCTGAAACAGAGGGCGAGAAACAGAGGGGCTGAAACAGAGGGGCTGAAACAGAAGGGCTGAAAAAGAGGGGCTGAAACAGAGGGCGAGAAACAGAGGGGCTGAATGAGAGGGGCAGAATCAGAGGGGCTGAAATAGAGGGGCTGAAACAGAGGGCGAGAAACAGAGGTGCTGACACAGAGGGCGAGAAACAGAAGGCAAGAAACAGAGGGGCTGAAACAGAGGGGCTGAAACAGAGGGGCTGAAACAGAGGGGCTGAAACAGAGGGCGAGAAACAAAGGGGCTGAAACAGCGGGCGAGAAACAGAGGGCGAGAAACAGAGTGGCTGAAACAGAGGGGCTGAAACAGACGGGCTGAAGCAGAGAGCCTGAAACAGAGGGCGAGAAACAGAGGGGCTGAAACAGAGGGCGAAAAACAGAGGGGCTGAAACAGAGGTCGAGAAACAGAGCGTGAGAAACATAGGGCGAGAAACAGAGGGGATGAAGCAGAGGGGCTGAAACAGAGGGGCTGAAACAGAGGTGCTGAATCAGAGGGGCAGAAACAGAGGGGCTGAATCAGATGGGCTGAAACAGGGCGAGAAACAGAGGGGCAGAAACAGAGGGCGAGAAACAGAGGGGCTGAAACAGAGGGCGAGAAACATTGGGGCTGAAACAGAGGGGCTGAAACAGAGGGGCGGAAACAGAGGGGCTGAAACAGAGGGCGAGAAACAGAGGGGCTGAAACAGAGGCGCTGAAACAGAGGGCGAGATACAGAGGGGCTGAAACAGAGGGCGAGAAACAGAGAGGCTGAAACAGAGGGCGAGAAACAGAGGGGCTGAAAAAGACGGCGAGAAACAGAGGGGCTGAAACAGAGGGCGAGAAACAGAGGATCTGAAACAGAGGGACTGAAACAGAGGGGCTGAATCAGAAGGGCTGAAACAGAGGGGCTAAATCAGAGGGGCAGAAACAGAGGGCGAGAAACAGAGGGGCTGAATCAGAGGGGCTGATTCAGAGGGGCTGAAACAGAGGGGCTGAATCAGAGGGGCTGATACAGAGGGCAAGAAACAGAGGGGCTGAAACAGAGGGCGAGAAACAGAGGGTTTGAAACAGAGGGGCTGAAACAGAGGGGCTGAAACAGAGGGGCTGAAACAGAGGGTGAGAAACAGAGGGGATGAAACAGAGGGCGAGAAACAGAGGGGCTGAAACAGAGGGCGAGAAACAGAGGGCGAGAAACAGAGGGAATGAAACAGAGGGGCTGAAACAGAGGGGCTGAAACAGAGGGCGAGAAACAGAGGGCGAGAAGCAGAGGGACTGAAACAGAGGGGCTGAAACAGAGGGGCTGAAACAGAGGGCGAGAAACAGAGTGGCTGAAACTGAGGGCGAGAAACAGAGGGGCTGAAACAGAGGGGCTGAAACAGAGGGGCTGAAGCAGAGGGGCTGAAACAGAGGGCGAGAAATAGATGGGCTGAAACAGAGGGCGAGAAACAGAGGCACTGAAACAGAGGGCGAGAAACAGAGGGGCTGAATGAGGGCGAGAAACAGAGGAGCTGAAACAGAGGAGCTGAAACAGAGGGGCTGAAACAGAGGGCGAGAAATAGAGGGGCTGAAACAGAGGGGCTGAAACAGAGGGCGAGAAACAGATGGCGAGAAACAGAGGGACTGAAACAGAGGGGCTGAAACAGAGGGGCTGAAACAGAGGGCGAGAAACAGAGGGGCTGAAACAGAGGGGCTGAATCAGAGGGGCTGAAACAGAGGGCGAGAAACAGAGGGGCTGAAACAGAGGGCGAGAAACAGAGGAGCTGAAATAGAGGGGCTGAAACAAAGGGCGAGAAATAGATGAGCTGAAACAGAGGGCGAGAAACAGAGGCGCTGAAACAGAGGGCGAGAAACAGAGGGGCTGAAACAGAGGGGCTAAATCAGATGGGCAGAAACAGAGGGCGAGACACAGAGGGGCTGAATCAGAGGGGCTGATTCAGAGGAGCTGAAACAGAGGGGCTGAATCAAAGGGGCTGAAACAGAGGGCGAGAAACAGAGTGGCTGAAACAGAGGGCGAGAAACAGAGCGTCTGAAACAGAGGGGCTGAAACAGAGGGGCTGAAACAGAGGGGCTGAAACAGAGGGCGAGAAACAGAGGGGATGAAACAGAGGGCGAGAAAGAGAGGGGCTGAAACAGAGGGCGAGAAACAGAGGGACTGAAACAGAGGGGCTGAAACAGAGGGCGAGAAACAGAGGGCGAGAAAGAGAGGGACTGAAACAGAGGGGCTGAAACCGAGGGGCTGAAACTGAGGGCGAGAAACAGAATGCGAGAAACAGAGGGGCTGAAACAGAGGGGCTGAAACAGATGGGCTGAAACAGAGGGGCTGATAAAGAGGGCGAGAAACAGAGGGGCTGAAACAGAGGGCGAGAAACAGAGGGGCTGAAACAGAGGGCGAGAAACAGAGGGGTTGAAATAGAGGGGCTGAAACAGAGGAGCTGAAACAGAGGGGCTGAAACAGAGGGCGAGAAACAGAGGGGCTGAACAGAGGGCGAGAAACAGAGGGGCTGAAACAGAGGGCGAGAAACAGAGGGGCTGAAACAGAGGGGCTGAAACAGAGGGGCTGAAACAGAGGGGCTGAAACAGAGGGCGAGAAGCTGAGGGTCTGAAACAGAGGGAGAGAGACAGAGGGCGAGAAACAGAGGGACTGAAACAGAGGGGCTGAAACAGGGGGGCTGAAACAGAGGGCGCGAAACAGAGGGGCTGAAACAGAGGGCGAGAAACAGAGGGGCTGAAACAGAGGGGCTGAAACAGAGGGCGAGAAACAGAGGGGCTGAAACAGAGGGCGAGAAACAGAGGGGCTGAAACAGAGGGCGAGAAACAGAGGGGCTGAAACAGAGGGCGAGAAACAGAGGGGTTGAAATAGAGGGGCTGAAACAGAGGAGCTGAAACAGAGGGGCTGAAACAGAGAGCGAGAAACAGAGAGGCTGAAACAGAGGGCGAGAAAGAGAGGGGCTGAACAGAGGGCGAGAAACAGAGGGGCTGAAACAGAGGGGCTGAAACAGAGTGGCTGAAACAGAGGGGCTGAAACAGAGGGCGAGAAGCTGAGGGTCTGAAACAGAGGGAGAGAAACAGAGGGCGAGAAACAGAGGGACTGAAACAGAGGGGCTGAAACAGAGGGGCTGAAACAGAGGGCGAGAAACAGAGGGGCTGAAACAGAGGGGCTGAAACAGAGGGCGAGAAACAGAGGGGCTGAAACAGAGGGGCTGAAACAGAGGGCGAGAAACAGAGGGGCTGAAACAGAGGGCGAGAAACAGAGGGGCTGAAACAGAGGGCGAGAAACAGAGGGGCTGAAACAGAGGGCGAGAAACAGAGGGGTTGAAATAGAGGGGCTGAAACAGAGGAGCTGAAACAGAGGGGCTGAAACAGAGAGCGAGAAACAGAGGGGCTGAAACAGAGGGCGAGAAACAGAGGGGCTGAACAGAGGGCGAGAAACAGAGGGGCTGAAACAGAGGGGCTGAAACAGAGGGGCTGAAACAGAGGGGCTGAAACAGAGGGCGAGAAGCTGAGGGTCTGAAACAGAGGGAGAGAAACAGTGGGCGAGAAACAGAGGGACTGAAACAGAGGGGCTGAAACAGAGGGGCTGAAACAGAGGGGAGAAACAGAGGGGCTGAAACAGAGGGCGAGAAACAGAGGGGCTGAAACAGAGGGGCTGAAACAGAGGGCGAGAAACAGAGGGGCTGAAACAGAGGGCGAGAAACAGAGAGGTTGAAACAGAGGGCGAGAAACAGAGGGGCTGAAAAAGAGGGCGAGAAACAGAGGGGCTGAAACAGAGGGCGAGAAACAGAGGGTCTGAAACAGAGGGGCTGAAACAGAGGGGCTGAAACAGAGGGCAAGAAACAGAGGGGATGAAACAGAGGGCGAGAAACAGAGGGCGAGAAACAGAGGGACTGAAACAGAGGGGCTGAAACAGAGGGGCTGAAACAGAGGGCGAGAAACAGAGGGCGAGAAAAAGAGGGACTGAAACAGAGGGGCTGAAACAGAGGGGCTGAAACAGAGGGCGAGAAACAGAGGGGCTGAAACAGAGGGCGAGAAACCGAGGGGCTGAAACAGAGGGCGAGAAACAGAGGGTCTGAAACAGATGGGCTGAAACAGAGGGCGAGAAATAGATGGGCTGAAACAGAGGGCGAGAAACAGAGGGACTGAAACAGAGGGGCTGAAACAGAGGGGCTGAAACAGAGGGCGAGAAACAGAGGGGCTGAAACAGAGGGCGAGAAACAGAGGGGCTGAAACAGAGGGCGAGAAACAGAGGGGCTGAAACAGAGGGGCTGAAACAGAGGGGCTGAAACAGAGGGCGAGAAATAGATGGGCTGAAACAGAGGGCGAGAAACAGAGGCGCTGAAACAGAGGGCGAGAAACAGAGGGGCTGAACAGAGGGCGAGAAACAGAGGGGCTGAAACAGAGGAGCTGATACAGAGGGGCTGAAACAGAGGGCGAGAAACAGAGGGTCTGAAACAGAGGGCGAGAAACAGAGGGGCTGAATCAGAGGGGCTGAATCAGAGGGGCTGAAATAGAGGGGCTGAAACAGAGGGCGAGAAACAGAGGGGCTGAAACTGAGGGCGAGAAACAGAATGCGAGAAACAGAGGGGCTGAAACAGAGGGGCTGAAACAGACGGGCTGAAACAGAGGGGCTGATAAAGAGGGCGAGAAACAGAGGGGCTGAAACAGAGGGCGAGAAACAGAGGGGCTGAAACAGAGGGCGAGAAACAGAGGGGTTGAAATAGAGGGGCTGAAACAGAGGAGCTGAAACAGAGGGGCTGAAACAGAGGGCGAGAAACAGAGGGGCTGAACAGAGGGCGAGAAACAGAGGGGCTGAAACAGAGGGGCTGAAACAGAGGGCGAGAAGCTGAGTGTCTGAAACAGAGGGAGAGAAACAGAGGGCGAGAAACAGAGGGCCTGAAACAGAGGGGCTGAAACAGAGGGGCTGAAACAGAGGGCGAGAAACAGAGGGGCTGAAACAGAGGGCGAGAAACAGAGGGGCTGAAACAGAGGGGCTGAAACAGAGGACGAGAAACAGAGGGGCTGAAACAGAGGGCGAGAAACAGAGAGGTTGAAACAGAGGGCGAGAAACAGAGGGGCTGAAAAAGAGGGCGAGAAACAGAGGGGCTGAAACAGAGGGCGAGAAACAGAGGGTCTGAAACAGAGGGGCTGAAACAGAGGGGCTGAAACAGAGGGGCTGAAACAGAGGGCGAGAAACAGAGGTGATGAAACAGAGGGCGAGAAACACAGGGGCTGAAACAGAGGGAGAGAAACAGAGGGCGAGAAACAGAGGGACTGAAACAGAGGGGCTGAAAGAGAGCGGCTGAAACAGAGGGCGAGAAACAGAGGGACTGAAACAGAGGGGCTGAAACAGAGGGGCTGAAACAGAGGGCGAGAAACAGAGGGGCTGAAACAGAGGGCGAGAAACAGAGTGTCTGAAAGAGATGGGCTGAAACAGAGGGCGAGAAATAGATGGGCTGAAACAGAGGGCGAGAAACAGAGGGACTGAAATAGAGGGGCTGAAACAGAGGAGCTGAAACAGAGGGGCTGAAACAGAGGGCGAGAAACAGAGGGGCTGAACAGAGGGCGAGAAACAGAGGGGCTGAATCAGAGGGGCTGAATCAGAGGGGCTGAAACAGAGGGGCTGAAACAGAGGGGCTGAAACAGAGGGGCTGAAACAGAGGGCGAGAAATAGATGGGCTGAAACAGAGGGCGAGAAACAGAGGCGCTGAAACAGAGGGCGAGAAACAGAGGGGCTGAATGAGGGCGAGAAACAGAGGGGCTGAAACAGAGGAGCTGAAACAGAGGGGCTGAAACAGAGGGCGAGAAACAGAGGGGCTGAATCAGAGGGGCTGAATCAGAGGGGCTGAAATAGAGGGGCTGAAACAGAGGGCGAGAAACAGAGGGGCTGAAACTGAGGGCGAGAAACAGAATGCGAGAAACAGAGGGGCTGAAACAGAGGGGCTGAAACAGATGGGCTGAAACAGAGGGGCTGATAAAGAGGGCGAGAAACAGAGGGGCTGAAACAGAGGGCGAGAAACAGAGGGGCTGAAACAGAGGGCGAGAAACAGAGGGGTTGAAATAGAGGGGCTGAAACAGAGGAGCTGAAACAGAGGGGCTGAAACAGAGGGCGAGAAACAGAGGGGCTGAAACAGAGGGGCTGAAACAGAGGGCGAGAAGCTGAGGGTCTGAAACAGAGGGAGAGAAACAGAGGGCGAGAAACAGAGGGCCTGAAACAGAGGGGCTGAAACAGAGGGGCTGAAACAGAGGGCGAGAAACAGAGGGGCTGAAACAGAGGGCGAGAAACAGAGGGGCTGAAACAGAGGGGCTGAAACAGAGGACGAGAAACAGAGGGGCTGAAACAGAGGGCGAGAAACAGAGAGGTTGAAACAGAGGGCGAGAAACAGAGGGGCTGAAAAAGAGGGCGAGAAACAGAGGGGCTGAAACAGAGGGCGAGAAACAGAGGGTCTGAAACAGAGGGGCTGAAACAGAGGGGCTGAAACAGAGGGGCTGAAACAGAGGGCGAGAAACAGAGGTGATGAAACAGAGGGCGAGAAACACAGGGGCTGAAACAGAGGGAGAGAAACAGAGGGCGAGAAACAGAGGGACTGAAACAGAGGGGCTGAAACAGAGCGGCTGAAACAGAGGGCGAGAAACAGAGGGACTGAAACAGAGGGGCTGAAACAGAGGGGCTGAAACAGAGGGCGAGAAACAGAGGGGCTGAAACAGAGGGCGAGAAACAGAGTGTCTGAAAGAGATGGGCTGAAACAGAGGGCGAGAAATAGATGGGCTGAAACAGAGGGCGAGAAACAGAGGGACTGAAATAGAGGGGCTGAAACAGAGGAGCTGAAACAGAGGGGCTGAAACAGAGGGCGAGAAACAGAGGGGCTGAACAGAGGGCGAGAAACAGAGGGGCTGAATCAGAGGGGCTGAATCAGAGGGGCTGAAACAGAGGGGCTGAAACAGAGGGGCTGAAACAGAGGGGCTGAAACAGAGGGCGAGAAATAGATGGGCTGAAACAGAGGGCGAGAAACAGAGGCGCTGAAACAGAGGGCGAGAAACAGAGGGGCTGAATGAGGGCGAGAAACAGAGGGGCTGAAACAGAGGAGCTGAAACAGAGGGGCTGAAACAGAGGGCGAGAAACAGAGGGGCTGAATCAGAGGGGCTGAATCAGAGGGGCTGAAATAGAGGGGCTGAAACAGAGGGCGAGAAACAGAGGGGCTGAAACTGAGGGCGAGAAACAGAATGCGAGAAACAGAGGGGCTGAAACAGAGGGGCTGAAACAGATGGGCTGAAACAGAGGGGCTGATAAAGAGGGCGAGAAACAGAGGGGCTGAAACAGAGGGCGAGAAACAGAGGGGCTGAAACAGAGGGCGAGAAACAGAGGGGTTGAAATAGAGGGGCTGAAACAGAGGAGCTGAAACAGAGGGGCTGAAACAGAGGGCGAGAAACAGAGGGGCTGAACAGAGGGCGAGAAACAGAGGGGCTGAAACAGAGGGCGAGAAACAGAGGGGCTGAAACAGAGGGGCTGAAACAGAGGGGCTGAAACAGAGGGCGAGAAGCTTTGGGTCTGAAACAGAGGGAGAGAAACAGAGGGCGAGAAACAGAGGGACTGAAACAGAGGGGCTGAAACAGAGGGGCTGAAACAGAGGGCGCGAAACAGAGGGGCTGAAACAGAGGGCGAGAAACAGAGGGGCTGAAACAGAGGGGCTGAAACAGAGCGCGAGAAACAGAGGGGCTGAAACAGAGGGCGAGAAACAGAGGGGCTGAAACAGAGGGCGTGAAACAGAGGGGCTGAAACAGAGGGCGAGAAACAGAGGGGTTGAAATAGAGGGGCTGAAACAGAGGAGCTGAAACAGAGGGGCTGAAACAGAGAGCGAGAAACAGAGAGGCTGAAACAGAGGGCGAGAAACAGAGGGGCTGAACAGAGGGCGAGAAACAGAGGGGCTGAAACAGAGGGCGAGAAACAGAGGGGCTGAAACAGAGGGGCTGAAACAGAGTGGCTGAAACAGAGGGGCTGAAACAGAGGGCGAGAAACAGAGGGGCTGAAACAGAGGGCGAGAAACAGAGGGGTTGAAATAGAGGGGCTGAAACAGAGGGACTGAAACAGAGGGGCTGAAACAGAGAGCGAGAAACAGAGAGGCTGAAACAGAGGGCGAGAAACAGAGGGGCTGAACAGAGGGCGAGAAACAGAGGGGCTGAAACAGAGGGCGAGAAACAGAGGGGCTGAAACAGAGGGGCTGAAACAGAGTGGCTGAAACAGAGGGGCTGAAACAGAGGGCGAGAAGCTGAGGGTCTGAAACAGAGGGAGAGAAACAGAGGGCGAGAAACAGAGGGACTGAAACAGAGGGCGAGAAACAGAGGGGCTGAAACAGAGGGCGAGAAACAGAGGGGCTGAAACAGAGGGCGAGAAACAGAGGGGCTGAAACAGAGGGGCTGAAACAGAGGGCGAGAAACAGAGGGGCTGAAACAGAGGGCAAGAAACAGAGAGGTTGAAACAGAGGGCGAGAAACAGAGGGGCTGAAAAAGAGGGCGAGAAACAGAGGGGCTGAAACAGAGGGCGAGAAACAGAGGGTCTGAAACAGAGGGGCTGAAACAGAGGGGCTGAAACAGAGGGCGAGAAACAGAGGGGATGAAACAGAGGGCGAGAAACAGAGGGCGAGAAACAGAGGGACTGAAACAGAGGGGCTGAAACAGAGGGGCTGAAACAGAGGGCGAGAAACAGAGGGCGAGAAACAGAGGGACTGAAACAGAGGGGCTGAAACAGAGGGGCTGAAACAGAGGGCGAGAAACAGAGGGGCTGAAACAGAGGGCGAGAAACCGAGGGGCTGAAACAGAGGGCGAGAAACAGAGGGTCTGAAACAGATGGGCTGAAACAGAGGGCGAGAAATAGATGGGCTGCAACAGAGGGCGAGAAACAGAGGGACTGAAACAGAGGGGCTGAAACAGAGGGGCTGAAACAGAGGGCGAGAAACAGAGGGGCTGAAACAGAGGGCGAGAAACAGAGGGGCTGAAACAGAGGGCGAGAAACAGAGGGGCTGAAACAGAGGGGCTGAAACAGAGGGGCTGAAACAGAGGGCGAGAAATAGATGGGCTGAAACAGAGGGCGAGAATCAGAGGCGCTGAAACAGAGGGCGAGAAACAGAGGGGCTGAATGAGGGCGAGAAACAGAGGGGCTGAAACAGAGGAGCTGATACAGAGGGGCTGAAAGAGAGGGCGAGAAACAGAGGGTCTGAAACAGAGGGCGAGAAACAGAGGGGCTGAATCAGAGGGGCTGAATCAGAGGGGCTGAAATAGAGGGGCTGAAACAGAGGGCGAGAAACAGAGGGGCTGAAACTGAGGGCGAGAAACAGAATGCGAGAAACAGAGGGGCTGAAACAGAGGGGCTGAAACAGACGGGCTGAAACAGAGGGGCTGATAAAGAGGGTGAGAAACAGAGGGGCTGAAACAGAGGGCGAGAAACAGAGGGGCTGAAACAGAGGGCGAGAAACAGAGGGGTTGAAATAGAGGGGCTGAAACAGAGGAGCTGAAACAGAGGGGCTGAAACAGAGGGCGAGAAACAGAGGGGCTGAACAGAGGGCGAGAAACAGAGGGGCTGAAACAGAGGGCGAGAAACAGAGGGGCTGAAACAGAGGGGCTGAAACAGAGGGGCTGAAACAGAGGGGCTGAAACAGAGGGCGAGAAGCTGAGGGTCTGAAACAGAGGGAGAGAAACAGAGGGCGAGAAACAGAGGGACTGAAACAGAGGGGCTGAAACAGAGGGGCTGAAACAGAGGGCGAGAAACAGAGGGGCTGAAACAGAGGGCGAGAAACAGAGGGGCTGAAACAGAGGGGCTGAAACAGAGGGCGAGAAACAGAGGGGCTGAAACAGTGGGCGAGAAACAGAGAGGTTGAAACAGAGGGCGAGAAACAGAGGGGCTGAAAAAGAGGGCGAGAAACAGAGGGGCTGAAACAGAGGGCGAGAAACAGAGGGTCTGAAACAGAGGGGCTGAAACAGAGGGGCTGAAACAGAGGGGCTGAAACAGAGGGCGAGAAACAGAGGGGATGAAACAGAGTGCGAGAAACACAGGGGCTGAAACAGAGGGAGAGAAACAGAGGGCGAGAAACAGAGGGACTGAAACAGAGGGGCTGAAACAGAGCGGCTGAAACAGAGGGCGAGAAACAGAGGGGCTGAAACAGAGGGGCTGAAACAGAGGGGCTGAAACAGAGGGCGAGAAACAGAGGGGCTGAAACAGAGGGCGAGAAACAGAGGGGCTGAAACAGAGGGCGAGAAACAGAGTGTCTGAAACAGATGGGCTGAAACAGAGGGAGAGAAATACATGGGCTGAAACAGAGGGCGAGAAACAGAGGGACTGAAATAGAGGGGCTGAAACAGAGGAGCTGAAACAGAGGGGCTGCAACAGAGGGCGAGAAACAGAGGGGCTGAACAGAGGGCGAGAAACAGAGGGGCTGAAACAGAGGGCGAGAAACAGAGGGGCTGAAACTGAGGGTCTGAAACAGAGGGGCTGAAACAGAGGGGCTGAAACAGAGGGCGAGAAATAGATGGGCTGAAACAGAGGGCGAGAAACAGAGGCGCTGAAACAGAGGGCGAGAAACAGAGGGGCTGAATGAGGGCGAGAAACAGAGGGGCTGAAACAGAGGAGCTGAAACAGAGGGGCTGAAACAGAGGGCGAGAAACAGAGGGGCTGAATCAGAGGGGCTGAATCAGAGGGGCTGAAATAGAGGGGCTGAAACAGAGGGCGAGAAACAGAGGGGCTGAAACTGAGGGCGAGAAACAGAATGCGAGAAACAGAGGGGCTGAAACAGAGGGGCTGAAACAGATGGGCTGAAACAGAGGGGCTGAAACAGAGGGCGAGAAACAGAGGGGCTGAAACAGAGGGCGAGAAACAGAGGGGCTGAAACAGAGGGCGAGAAACAGAGGGGCTGAAACAGAGGGGCTGAAACAGAGGGGCTGAAACAGAGGGGCTGAAACAGAGGGCGAGAAGCTTTGGGTCTGAAACAGAGGGAGAGAAACGAGGGCGAGAAACAGAGGGACTGAAACAGAGGGGCTGAAACAGAGGGGCTGAAACAGAGGGCGCGAAACAGAGGGGCTGAAACAGAGGGCGAGAAACAGAGGGGCTGAAACAGAGGGGCTGAAACAGAGTGGCTGAAACAGAGGGGCTGAAACAGAGGGCGAGAAGCTGAGGGTCTGAAACAGAGGGAGAGAATCAGAGGGCGAGAAACAGAGGGACTGAAACAGAGGGCGAGAAACAGAGGGGCTGAAACAGAGGGCGAGAAACAGAGGGGCTGAAACAGAGGGCGAGAAACAGAGGGGCTGAAACAGAGGGGCTGAAACAGAGGGCGAGAAACAGAGGGGCTGAAACAGAGGGCAAGAAACAGAGAGGTTGAAACAGAGGGCGAGAAACAGAGGGGCTGAAAAAGAGGGCGAGAAACAGAGGGGCTGAAACAGAGGGCGAGAAACAGAGGGTCTGAAACAGAGGGGCTGAAACAGAGGGGCTGAAACAGAGGGCGAGAAACAGAGGGGATGAAACAGAGGGCGAGAAACAGAGGGCGAGAAACAGAGGGACTGAAACAGAGGGGCTGAAACAGAGGGGCTGAAACAGAGGGCGAGAAACAGAGGGCGAGAAACAGAGGGACTGAAACAGAGGGGCTGAAACAGAGGGGCTGAAACAGAGGGCGAGAAACAGAGGGGCTGAAACAGAGGGCGAGAAACCGAGGGGCTGAAACAGAGGGCGAGAAACAGAGGGTCTGAAACAGATGGGCTGAAACAGAGGGCGAGAAATAGATGGGCTGAAACAGAGGGCGAGAAACAGAGGGACTGAAACAGAGGGGCTGAAACAGAGGGGCTGAAACAGAGGGCGAGAAACAGAGGGGCTGAAACAGAGGGCGAGAAACAGAGGGGCTGAAACAGAGGGCGAGAAACAGAGGGGCTGAAACAGAGGGGCTGAAACAGAGGGGCTGAAACAGAGGGCGAGAAATAGATGGGCTGAAACAGAGGGCGAGAATCAGAGGCGCTGAAACAGAGGGCGAGAAACAGAGGGGCTGAATGAGGGCGAGAAACAGAGGGGCTGAAACAGAGGAGCTGATACAGAGGGGCTGAAAGAGAGGGCGAGAAACAGAGGGTCTGAAACAGAGGGCGAGAAACAGAGGGGCTGAATCAGAGGGGCTGAATCAGAGGGGCTGAAATAGAGGGGCTGAAACAGAGGGCGAGAAACAGAGGGGCTGAAACTGAGGGCGAGAAACAGAATGCGAGAAACAGAGGGGCTGAAACAGAGGGGCTGAAACAGACGGGCTGAAACAGAGGGGCTGATAAAGAGGGTGAGAAACAGAGGGGCTGAAACAGAGGGCGAGAAACAGAGGGGCTGAAACAGAGGGCGAGAAACAGAGGGGTTGAAATAGAGGGGCTGAAACAGAGGAGCTGAAACAGAGGGGCTGAAACAGAGGGCGAGAAACAGAGGGGCTGAACAGAGGGCGAGAAACAGAGGGGCTGAAACAGAGGGCGAGAAACAGAGGGGCTGAAACAGAGGGGCTGAAACAGAGGGGCTGAAACAGAGGGGCTGAAACAGAGGGCGAGAAGCTGAGGGTCTGAAACAGAGGGAGAGAAACAGAGGGCGAGAAACAGAGGGACTGAAACAGAGGGGCTGAAACAGAGGGGCTGAAACAGAGGGCGAGAAACAGAGGGGCTGAAACAGAGGGCGAGAAACAGAGGGGCTGAAACAGAGGGCGAGAAACAGAGGGCGAGAAACAGAGGGGCTGAAACAGTGGGCGAGAAACAGAGAGGTTGAAACAGAGGGCGAGAAACAGAGGGGCTGAAAAAGAGGGCGAGAAACAGAGGGGCTGAAACAGAGGGCGAGAAACAGAGGGTCTGAAACAGAGGGGCTGAAACAGAGGGGCTGAAACAGAGGGGCTGAAACAGAGGGCGAGAAACAGAGGGGATGAAACAGAGGGCGAGAAACACAGGGGCTGAAACAGAGGGAGAGAAACAGAGGGCGAGAAACAGAGGGACTGAAACAGAGGGGCTGAAACAGAGCGGCTGAAACAGAGGGCGAGAAACAGAGGGGCTGAAACAGAGGGGCTGAAACAGAGGGCGAGAAACAGAGGGGCTGAAACAGAGGGCGAGAAACAGAGGGGCTGAAACAGAGGGCGAGAAACAGAGTGTCTGAAACAGATGGGCTGAAACAGAGGGAGAGAAATACATGGGCTGAAACAGAGGGCGAGAAACAGAGGGACTGAAATAGAGGGGCTGAAACAGAGGAGCTGAAACAGAGGGGCTGCAACAGAGGGCGAGAAACAGAGGGGCTGAACAGAGGGCGAGAAACAGAGGGGCTGAAACAGAGGGCGAGAAACAGAGGGGCTGAAACAGAGGGTCTGAAACAGAGGGGCTGAAACAGAGGGGCTGAAACAGAGGGCGAGAAATAGATGGGCTGAAACAGAGGGCGAGAAACAGAGGCGCTGAAACAGAGGGCGAGAAACAGAGGGGCTGAATGAGGGCGAGAAACAGAGGGGCTGAAACAGAGGAGCTGAAACAGAGGGGCTGAAACAGAGGGCGAGAAACAGAGGGGCTGAATCAGAGGGGCTGAATCAGAGGGGCTGAAATAGAGGGGCTGAAACAGAGGGCGAGAAACAGAGGGGCTGAAACTGAGGGCGAGAAACAGAATGCGAGAAACAGAGGGGCTGAAACAGAGGGGCTGAAACAGATGGGCTGAAACAGAGGGGCTGATAAAGAGGGCGAGAAACAGAGGGGCTGAAACAGAGGGCGAGAAACAGAGGGGCTGAAACAGAGGGCGAGAAACAGAGGGGCTGAAACAGAGGGGCTGAAACAGAGGGGCTGAAACAGAGGGGCTGAAACAGAGGGCGAGAAGCTTTGGGTCTGAAACAGAGGGAGAGAAACGAGGGCGAGAAACAGAGGGACTGAAACAGAGGGGCTGAAACAGAGGGGCTGAAACAGAGGGCGCGAAACAGAGGGGCTGAAACAGAGGGCGAGAAACAGAGGGGCTGAAACAGAGGGGCTGAAAAAGAGGGCGAGAAACAGAGGGGCTGAAACAGAGGGCGAGAAACAGAGGGGCTGAAACAGAGGGCGAGAAACAGAGGGGCTGAAACAGAGGGCGAGAAACAGAGGGGTTGAAATAGAGGGGCTGAAACAGAGGAGCTGAAACAGAGGGGCTGAAACAGAGAGCGAGAAACAGAGAGGCTGAAACAGAGGGCGAGAAACAGAGGGGCTGAACAGAGGGCGAGAAACAGAGGGGCTGAAACAGAGGGCGAGAAACAGAGGGGCTGAAACAGAGGGGCTGAAACAGAGTGGCTGAAACAGAGGGTCTGAAACAGAGGGCGAGAAGCTGAGGGTCTGAAACAGAGGGAGAGAAACAGAGGGCGAGAAACAGAGGGACTGGAACAGAGGGGCTGAAACAGAGGGGCTGAAACAGAGGGCGAGAAACAGACGGGCTGAAACAGAGGGCGAGAAACAGAGGGGCTGAAACAGAGGGGCTGAAACAGAGGGCGAGAAACAGAGGGGCTGAAACAGAGGGCGAGAAACAGAGGGGCTGAAACTGAGGGCGAGAAACAGAATGCGAGAAACAGAGGGGCTGAAACAGAGAGGCTGAAACAGACGGGCTGAAACAGAGGGGCTGATAAAGAGGGTGAGAAACAGAGGGGCTGAAACAGAGGGCGAGAAACAGAGGGGCTGAAACAGAGGGCGAGAAACAGAGGGGCTGAAATAGAGGGGCTGAAACAGAGGAGCTGAAACAGAGGGGCTGAAACAGAGGGCGAGAAACAGAGGGGCTGAACAGAGGGCGAGAAACAGAGGGGCTGAAACAGAGGGCGAGAAACAGAGGGGCTGAAACAGAGGGGCTGAAACAGAGGGGCTGAAACAGAGGGGCTGAAACAGAGGGCGAGAAGCTGAGGGTCTGAAACAGAGGGAGAGAAACAGAGGGCGAGAAACAGAGGGACTGAAACAGAGGGGCTGAAACAGAGGGGCTGAAACAGAGGGCGAGAAACAGAGGGGCTGAAACAGAGGGCGAGAAACAGAGGGGCTGAAACAGAGGGGCTGAAACAGAGGGCGAGAAACAGAGGGGCTGAAACAGTGGGCGAGAAACAGAGAGGTTGAAACAGAGGGCGAGAAACAGAGGGGCTGAAAAAGAGGGCGAGAAACAGAGGGGCTGAAACAGAGGGCGAGAAACAGAGGGTCTGAAACAGAGGGGCTGAAACAGAGGGGCTGAAACAGAGGGGCTGAAACAGAGGGCGAGAAACAGAGGGGATGAAACAGAGGGCGAGAAACACAGGGGCTGAAACAGAGGGAGAGAAACAGAGGGCGAGAAACAGAGGGACTGAAACAGAGGGGCTGAAACAGAGCGGCTGAAACAGAGGGCGAGAAACAGAGGGGCTGAAACAGAGGGGCTGAAACAGAGGGGCTGAAACAGAGGGCGAGAAACAGAGGGGCTGAAACAGAGGGCGAGAAACAGAGGGGCTGAAACAGAGGGCGAGAAACAGAGTGTCTGAAACAGATGGGCTGAAACAGAGGGAGAGAAATACATGGGCTGAAACAGAGGGCGAGAAACAGAGGGACTGAAATAGAGGGGCTGAAACAGAGGAGCTGAAACAGAGGGGCTGCAACAGAGGGCGAGAAACAGAGGGGCTGAACAGAGGGCGAGAAACAGAGGGGCTGAAACAGAGGGCGAGAAACAGAGGGGCTGAAACAGAGGGTCTGAAACAGAGGGGCTGAAACAGAGGGGCTGAAACAGAGGGCGAGAAATAGATGGGCTGAAACAGAGGGCGAGAAACAGAGGCGCTGAAACAGAGGGCGAGAAACAGAGGGGCTGAATGAGGGCGAGAAACAGAGGGGCTGAAACAGAGGAGCTGAAACAGAGGGGCTGAAACAGAGGGCGAGAAACAGAGGGGCTGAATCAGAGGGGCTGAATCAGAGGGGCTGAAATAGAGGGGCTGAAACAGAGGGCGAGAAACAGAGGGGCTGAAACTGAGGGCGAGAAACAGAATGCGAGAAACAGAGGGGCTGAAACAGAGGGGCTGAAACAGATGGGCTGAAACAGAGGGGCTGATAAAGAGGGCGAGAAACAGAGGGGCTGAAACAGAGGGCGAGAAACAGAGGGGCTGAAACAGAGGGCGAGAAACAGAGGGGCTGAAACAGAGGGGCTGAAACAGAGGGGCTGAAACAGAGGGGCTGAAACAGAGGGCGAGAAGCTTTGGGTCTGAAACAGAGGGAGAGAAACGAGGGCGAGAAACAGAGGGACTGAAACAGAGGGGCTGAAACAGAGGGGCTGAAACAGAGGGCGCGAAACAGAGGGGCTGAAACAGAGGGCGAGAAACAGAGGGGCTGAAACAGAGGGGCTGAAACAGAGGGCGAGAAACAGAGGGGCTGAAACAGAGGGCGAGAAACAGAGGGGCTGAAACAGAGGGCGAGAAACAGAGGGGCTGAAACAGAGGGCGAGAAACAGAGGGGTTGAAATAGAGGGGCTGAAACAGAGGAGCTGAAACAGAGGGGCTGAAACAGAGAGCGAGAAACAGAGAGGCTGAAACAGAGGGCGAGAAACAGAGGGGCTGAACAGAGGGCGAGAAACAGAGGGGCTGAAACAGAGGGCGAGAAACAGAGGGGCTGAAACAGAGGGGCTGAAACAGAGTGGCTGAAACAGAGGGCGAGAAACAGACGGGCTGAAACAGAGGGCGAGAAACAGAGGGGCTGAAACAGAGGGGCTGAAACAGAGGGCCTGACACAGAGGGCGAGAAACAAAGGGGCTGAAACAGCGGGCGAGAAACAGAGGGCGAGAAACAGAGGGGCTGAAACAGAGGGGCTGAAACAGACGGGCTGAAACAGAGAGCGAGTAGCTGAGGGTCTGAAACAGAGGGAGAGAAACAGAGGGCGAGAAACAGAGGGACTGGAACAGAGGGGCTGAAACAGAGGGGCTGAAACAGAGGGCGAGAAACAGACGGGCTGAAACAGAGGGCGAGAAACAGAGGGGCTGAAACAGAGGGGCTGAAACAGAGGGCGAGAAACAGAGGGGCTGAAACAGAGGGCGAGAAACAGAGAGGTTGAAACAGAGGGCGAGAAACAGAGGGGCTGAAAAAGAGGGCGAGAAACAGAGGGGCTGAAACAGAGGGCGAGAAACAGAGGGTCTGAAACAGAGGGTCTGAAACAGAGGGGCTGAAACAGAGGGCGAGAAACAGAGGGGATGAAACAGAGGGCGAGAAACAGAGGGGCTGAAACAGAGGGCGAGAAACAGAGGGCGAGAAACAGAGGGACTGAAACAGAGGGGCTGAAAAAGAGGGGCTGAAACAGAGGGCGAGAAACAGAGGGCGAGAAACAGAGGGACTGAAACAGAGGGGCTGAAACAGAGGGGCTGAAAGAGAGGGCGAGAAACAGAGGGGCTGAAACAGAGGGGCTGAAACAGAGGGCGAGAAATAGATGGGCTGAAACAGAGGGCGAGAAACAGAGGGGCTGAAACAGAGAAGCTGAAACAGAGGGGCTGAAACAGAGGGCGAGAAACAGAGGGGCTGAATCAGAGGGGCTGAATCAGAGGGGCTGAAATAGAGGGGCTGAAACAGAGGGCGAGAAACAGAGGGGCTGAAACTGAGGGTGAGAAACAGAATGCGAGAAACAGAGGGGCTGAAACAGAGGGGCTGAAACAGATGGGCTGAAACAGAGGGGCTGATAAAGAGGGCGAGAAACAGAGGGGCTGAAACAGAGGGCGAGAAACAGAGGGGCTGAAACAGAGGGCGAGAAACAGAGGGGTTGAAATAGAGGGGTTGAAACAGAGGAGCTGAAACAGAGGGGCTGAAACAGAGGGCGAGAAACAGAGGGGGTGAACAGAGGGCGAGAAACAGAGGGGCTGGTTCAGAGGGCGAGAAACAGAGGGGCTGAAACAGAGGGGCTGAAACAGAGGGGCTGAAACAGAGGGGCTGAAACAGAGGGCGAGAAGCTGAGGGTCTGAAACAGAGGGAGAGAAACAGAGGGCGAGAAACAGAGGGATTGAAACAGAGGGGCTGAAACAGAGGGGCTGAAACAGAGGGCGCGAAACAGAGGGGCTGAAACAGAGAGCGAGAAACAGAGGGGCTGAAACAGAGGGCGAGAAACAGAGGCGCTGAAACAGAGGGCGAGAAACAGAGGGGCTGAATGAGGGCGAGAAACAGAGGGTCTGAAACAGAGGAGCTGAAACAGAGGGGCTGAAACAGAGGGCGAGAAACAGAGGGTATGAAACAGAGGGCGAGAAACAGAGGTGCTGAATCAGAGGGGCTGAATCAGAGGGGCTGAAATAGAGGGGCTGAAACAGAGGGCGAGAAACAGAGGGGCTGAAACTGAGGGCGAGGATCAGAATGCGAGAAACAGAGGGGCTGAAACAGAGGGGCTGAAACAGATGGGCTGAAACAGAGGGGCTGATAAAGAGGGCGAGAAACAGAGGGGCTGAAACAGAGGGCGAGAAACAGAGGGGCTGAAACAGAGGGCGAGAAACAGAGGGATTGAAATAGAGGGGCTGAAACAGAGGAGCTGAAACAGAGGGGCTGAAACAGAGGGCGAGAAACAGAGGGGCTGAACAGAGGGCGAGAAACAGAGGGGCTGAAACAGAGGGCGAGAAACAGAGGGGCTGAAACAGAGGGGCTGAAACAGAGGGGCTGAAACAGAGGGGCTGAAACAGAGGGCGAGAAGCTTTGGGTCTGAAACAGAGGGAGAGAAACAGAGGGCGAGAAACAGAGGGACTGAAACAGAGGGGCTGAAACAGAGGGGCTGAAACAGAGGGCGCGAAACAGAGGGGCTGAAACAGAGGGCGAGAAACAGAGGGGCTGAAACAGAGGGGCTGAAACAGAGGGCGAGAAACAGAGGGGCTGAAACAGAGGGTAAGAAACAGAGGGGCTGAAACAGAGGGCGAGAAACAGAGGGGTTGAAATAGAGGGGCTGAAACAGAGGAGCTGAAACAGAGGGGCTGAAACAGAGAGCGAGAAACAGAGAGGCTGAAACAGAGGGCGAGAAACAGAGGGGCTGAACAGAGGGCGAGAAACAGAGGGGCTGAAACAGAGGGCGAGAAACAGAGGGGCTGAAACAGAGGGGCTGAAACACAGTGGCTGAAACAGAGGGGCTGAAACAGAGGGTGAGAAGCTGAGGGTCTGAAACAGAGGGAGAGAAACAGAGGGCGAGAAACAGAGGGACTGAAACAGAGGGCGAGAAACAGAGGGGCTGAAACAGAGGGCGAGAAACAGAGGGGCTGAAACAGAGGGCGAGAAACAGAGGGGCTGAAACAGAGGGGCTGAAACAGAGGGCGAGAAACAGAGGGGCTGAAACAGAGGGCGAGAAACAGAGAGGTTGAAACAGAGGGCGAGAAACAGAGGGGCTGAAAAAGAGGGCGAGAAACAGAGGGGCTGAAACAGAGGGCGAGAAACAGAGGGTCTGAAACAGAGGGGCTGAAACAGAGGGGCTGAAACAGAGGGCGAGAAACAGAGGGGATGAAACAGAGGGCGAGAAACAGAGGGGCTGAAACAGAGGGCGAGAAACAGAGGGCGAGAAACAGAGGGACTGAAACAGAGGGGCTGAAACAGAGGGGCTGAAACAGAGGGCGAGAAACAGAGGGCGAGAAACAGAGGGACTGAAACAGAGGGGCTGAAACAGAGGGGCTGAAACAGAGGGCGAGAAACAGAGGGGCTGAAACAGAGGGCGAGAAACCGAGGGGCTGAATCAGAGGGCGAGAAACAGAGGGTCTGAAACAGATGGGCTGAAACAGAGGGCGAGAAACAGAGGGACTGAAACAGAGGGGCTGAAACAGAGGGGCTGAAACAGAGGGCGAGAAACAGAGGGGCTGAAACAGAGGGCGAGAAACAGAGGGGCTGAAACAGAGGGCGAGAAACAGAGGGGCTGAAACAGAGGGGCTGAAACAGAGGGCGAGAAATAGATGGGCTGAAACAGAGGGCGAGAAACAGAGGCGCTGAAACAGAGGGCGAGAAACAGAGGGGCTGAATGAGGGCGAGAAACAGAGGGGCTGAAACAGAGGAGCTGATACAGAGGGGCTGAAACAGAGGGCGAGAAACAGAGGGTCTGAAACAGAGGGCGAGAAACAGAGGGGCTGAATCAGAGGGGCTGAATCAGAGGGGCTGAAATAGAGGGGCTGAAACAGAGGGGCTGAAACAGAGGGCGAGAAACAGAGGGGCTGAAACAGCGGGGCTGAAACAGACGGGCTGAAACAGAGGGGCTGATAAAGAGGGCGAGAAACAGAGGGGCTGAAACAGAGGGCGAGAAACAGAGGGGCTGAAACAGAGGGCGAGAAACAGAGGGCGAGAAACAGAGGGGCTGAAACAGAGGGCGAGAAACAGAGGGGTTGAAATAGAGGGGCTGAAACAGAGGAGCTGAAACAGAGGGGCTGAAACAGAGGGCGAAAAACAGAGGGGCTGAACAGAGGGCGAGAAACAGAGGGGCTGAAACAGAGGGCGAGAAACAGAGGGGCTGAAACAGAGGGGCTGAAACAGAGGGGCTGAAACAGAGGGGCTGAAACAGAGGGCGAGAAGCTGAGGGTCTGAAACAGAGGGAGAGAAACAGAGGGCGAGAAACAGAGGGACTGAAACAGAGGGGCTGAAACAGAGGGGCTGAAACAGAGGGCGAGAAACAGAGGGGCTGAAACAGAGGGCGAGAAACAGAGGGGCTGAAACAGAGGGGCTGAAACAGAGGGCCTGAAACAGAGGGGCGGAAACAGAGGGCGAGAAACAGAGAGGTTGAAACAGAGGGCGAGAAACAGAGGGGCTGAAAAAGAGGGCGAGAAACAGAGGGGCTGAAACAGAGGGCGAGAAACAGAGGGTCTGAAACAGAGGGGCTGAAACAGAGGGGCTGAAACAGAGGGGCTGAAACAGAGGGCGAGAAACAGAGGGGATGAAACAGAGGGCGAGAAACACAGGGGCTGAAACAGAGGGAGAGAAACAGAGGGCGAGAAACAGAGGGACTGAAACAGAGGGGCTGAAACAGAGCGGCTGAAACAGAGGGCGAGAAACAGAGGGCGAGAAACAGAGGGACTGAAACAGAGGGGCTGAAACAGAGGGCAAGAAATAGATGGGCTGAAACAGTGGGCGAGAAACAGAGGGACTGAAATAGAGGGGCTGAAACAGAGGAGCTGAAACAGAGGGGCTGAAACAGAGGGCGAGAAACAGAGGGGCTGAACAGAGGGCGAGAAACAGAGGGGCTGAAACAGAGGGCGAGAAACAGAGGGCCTGAAACAGAGGGGCTGAAACAGAGGGGCTGAAACAGAGGGCGAGAAATAGTTGGGCTGAAACAGAGGGCGAGAAACAGAGGGGCTGAAACAGAGGAGCTGAAACAGAGGGGCTGAAACAGAGGGCGAGAAACAGAGGGGCTGAATCAGAGGGGCTGAATCAGAGGGGCTGAAATAGAGGGGCTGAAACAGAGGGCGAGAAACAGAGGGGCTGAAACTGAGGGCGAGAAACAGAATGCGAGAAACAGAGGGGCTGAAACAGAGGGGCTGCAACAGATGGGCTGAAACAGAGGGGCTGATAAAGAGGGCGAGAAACAGAGGGGCTGAAACAGAGGGCGAGAAACAGAGGGGCTGAAACAGAGGGCGAGAAACAGAGGGGTTGAAATAGAGGGGTTGAAACAGAGGAGCTGAAACAGAGGGCGAGAAACAGAGGGGTTGAAATAGAGGGGCTGAAACAGAGGAGCTGAAACAGAGGGGCTGAAACAGAGGGCGAGAAACAGAGGGGCTGAACAGAGGGCGAGAAACAGAGGGGCTGAAACAGAGGGCGAGAAACAGAGGGGCTGAAACAGAGGGGCTGAAACAGAGGGGCTGAAACAGAGGGGCTGAAACAGAGGGCGAGAAGCTGAGGGTCTGAAACAGAGGGAGAGAAACAGAGGGCGAGAAACAGAGGGACTGAAACAGAGGGGCTGAAACAGAGGTGCTGAAACAGAGGGCGCGAAACAGAGGGGCTGAAACAGAGGGCGAGAAACAGAGGGGCTGAAACAGAGGGGCTGAAACAGAGGGCGAGAAACAGAGGGGATGAAACAGAGGGCGAGAAACAGAGGGGCTGAAACAGAGGGCGAGAAACAGAGGGGCTGAAACAGAGGGCGAGAAACAGAGGGGTTGAAATAGAGGGGCTGAAACAGAGGAGCTGAAACAGAGGGGCTGAAACAGAGAGCGAGAAACAGAGAGGCTGAAACAGAGGGCGAGAAACAGAGGGGCTGAACAGAGGGCGAGAAACAGAGGGGCTGAAACAGAGGGCGAGAAACAGAGGGGCTGAAACAGAGGGGATGAAACAGAGTGGCTGAAACAGTGGGGCTGAAACAGAGGGCGAGAAGCTGAGGGTCTGAAACAGAGGGAGAGAAACAGAGTGCGAGAAATAGAGGGACTGAAACAGAGGGGCTGAATCAGAGGGGCTGAAATAGAGGGGCTGAAACAGAGGGCGAGAAACAGAGGGGCTGAAACTGAGGGCGAGAAACAGAATGCGAGAAACAGAGGGGCTGAAACAGAGGGGCTGAAACAGATGGGCTGAAACAGAGGGGCTGATAAAGAGGGCGAGAAACAGAGGGGCTGAAACAGAGGGCGAGAAACAGAGGGGCTGAAACAGAGGGCGAGAAACAGAGGGGTTGAAATAGAGGGGCTGAAACAGAGGAGCTGAAACAGAGGGTCTGAAACAGAGGGCGAGAAACAGAGGGGCTGAACAGAGGGCGAGAAACAGAGGGGCTGAAACAGAGGGCGAGAAACAGAGGGGCTGAAACAGAGGGGCTGAAACAGAGGGGCTGAAACAGAGGGGCTGAAACAGAGGGCGAGAAGCTTTGGGTCTGAATCAGAGGGAGAGAAACAGAGGGCGAGAAACAGAGGGACTGAAACAGAGGGGCTGAAACAGAGGGGCTGAAACAGAGGGCGCGAAACAGAGGGGCTGAAACAGAGGGCGAGAAACAGAGGGGCTGAAACAGAGGGGCTGAAACAGAGGGCGAGAAACAGAGGGGCTGAAACAGAGGGCGAGAAACAGAGGGGCTGAAACAGAGGGCGAGAAACAGAGGGGCTGAAACAGAGGGCGAGAAACAGAGGGGTTGAAATAGAGGGGCTGAAACAGAGGAGCTGAAACAGAGGGGCTGAAACAGAGAGCGAGAAACAGAGAGGCTGAAACAGAGGGCGAGAAACAGAGGGGCTGAACAGAGGGCGAGAAACAGAGGGGCTGAAACAGAGGGCGAGAAACAGAGGGGCTGAAACAGAGGGGCTGAAACAGAGTGGCTGAAACAGAGGGGCTGAAACAGAGGGCGAGAAGCTGAGGGTCTGAAACAGAGGGAGAGAAACAGAGGGCGAGAAACAGAGGGACTGAAACAGAGGGGCTGAAACAGAGGGGCTGAAACAGAGGGCGAGAAACAGAGGGGCTGAAACAGAGGGCGAGAAACAGAGGGGCTGAAACAGAGGGGCTGAAACAGAGGGCGAGAAACAGAGGGGCTGAAACAGAGGGCGAGAAACAGAGAGGTTGAAACAGAGGGCGAGAAACAGAGGGGCTGAAAAAGTGGGCGAGAAACAGAGGGGCTGAAACAGAGGGCGAGAAATAGATGGGCTGAAACAGAGGGCGAGAAACAGAGGGACTGAAATAGAGGGGCTGAAACAGAGGAACTGAAACAGAGGGGCTGAAACAGAGGGCGAGAAACAGAGGGGCTGAACAGAGGGCGAGAAACAGAGGGGCTGAAACAGAGGGCGAGAAACAGAGGGGCTGAAACAGAGGGGCTGAAACAGAGGGGCTGAAACAGAGGGCGAGAAATAGATGGGCTGAAACAGAGGGCGAGAAACAGAGGCGCTGAAACAGAGGGCGAGAAACAGAGGGGCTGAATGAGGGCGAGAAACAGAGGGGCTGAAACAGAGGAGCTGAAGCAGAGGGGCTGAAACAGAGGGCGAGAAACAGAGGGTCTGAAACAGAGGGCGAGAAACAGAGGGGCTGAATCAGAGGGGCTGAATCAGAGGGGCTGAAATAGAGGGGCTGAAACAGAGGGCGAGAAACAGAGGGGCTGAAACTGAGGGCGAGAAACAGAATGCGAGAAACAGAGGGGCTGAAACAGAGGGGCTGAAACAGATGGGCTGAAACAGAGGGGCTGATAAAGAGGGCGAGAAACAGAGGGGCTGAAACAGAGGGCGAGAAACAGAGGGGCTGAAACAGAGGGCGAGAAACAGAGGGGTTGAAATAGAGGGGCTGAAACAGAGGAGCTGAAACAGAGGGGCTGAAACAGAGGGCGAGAAACAGAGGGGCTGAACAGAGGGCGAGAAACAGAGGGGCTGAAACAGAGGGCGAGAAACAGAGGGGCAGAAACAGAGGGGCTGAAACAGAGGGGCTGAAACAGAGGGCGCGAAACAGATGGGCTGAAACAGAGGGCGAGAAACAGAGGGCGAGAAACAGAGGGACTGAAACAGAGGGGCTGAAACAGAGGGGCTGAAACAGAGGGCGCGAAACAGATGGGCTGAAACAGAGGGCGAGAAACAGAGGGGCTGAAACAGAGGGGCTGAAACAGAGGGCGAGAAACAGAGGGGCTGAAACAGAGGGCGAGAAACAGAGGGGCTGAAACAGAGTGCGAGAAACAGAGGGGCTGAAACAGAGGGCGAGAAACAGAGGGGTTGAAATAGAGGGGCTGAAACAGAGGAGCTGATACAGAGGGGCTGAAACAGAGAGCGAGAAACAGAGAGGCTGAAACAGAGGGCGAGAAACAGAGGGGCTGAACAGAGGGCGAGAAACAGAGGGGCTGAAACAGAGGGCGAGAAACAGAGGGGCTGAAACAGAGGGGCTGAAACAGAGTGGCTGAAACAGAGGGGCTGAAACAGAGGGCGAGAAGCTGAGGGTCTGAAACAGAGGGAGAGAAACAGAGGGCGAGAAACAGAGGGACTGAAACAGAGGGGCTGAAACAGAGGGGCTGAAACAGAGGGCGAGAAACAGAGGGGCTGAATCAGAGGGCGAGAAACAGAGGGTCTGAAACAGAGTGGCTGAAACAGAGGGCGAGAAACAGAGGGGCTGAAACAGAGGGCGAGAAACAGAGAGGTTGAAACAGAGGGCGAGAAACAGAGGGGCTGAAAAAGAGGGCGAGAAACAGAGGGGCTGAAACAGAGGGCGAGAAACAGAGGGTCTGAAACAGAGGGGCTGAAACAGAGGGGCTGAAACAGAGGGCGAGAAACAGAGGGTCTGAAACAGATGGGCTGAAACAGAGGGCGAGAAATAGATGGGCTGAAACAGAGGGCGAGAAACAGAGGGACTGAAACAGAGGGGCTGAAACAGAGGGGCTGAAACAGAGGGCGAGAAACAGAGGGGCTGAAACAGAGGGCGAGAAACAGAGGGGCTGAAACAGAGGGGCTGAAACAGAGGGGCTGAAACAGAGGGCGAGAAACAGAGGCGCTGAAACAGAGGGCGAGAAACAGAGGGGCTGAATGAGGGCGAGAAACAGAGGGACTGAAACAGAGGGCGAGAAACAGAGGGTCTGAAACAGAGGGCGAGAAACAGAGGGTCTGAAACAGAGGGCGAGAAACAGAGGGGCTGAATCAGAGGGGCTGAATCAGAGGGGCTGAAATAGAGGGGCTGAAACAGAGGGCGAGAAACAGAGGGGCTGAAACTGAGGGCGAGAAACAGAATGCGAGAAACAGAGGGGCTGAAACAGAGGGGCTGAAACAGACGGGCTGAAACAGAGGGGCTGATAAAGAGGGCGAGAAACAGAGGGGCTGAAACAGAGGGCGAGAAACAGAGGGGCTGAAACAGAGGGCGAGAAACAGACGGGTTGAAATAGAGGGGCTGAAACAGAGGAGCTGAAACAGAGGGGCTGAAACAGAGGGCGAGAAACAGAGGGGCTGAACAGAGGGCGAGAAACAGAGGGGCTGAAACAGAGGGCGAGAAACAGAGGGGCTGAAACAGAGGGGCTGAAACAGAGGGGCTGAAACAGAGGGGCTGAAACAGAGGGCGAGAAGCTGAGGGTCTGAAACAGAGGGAGAGAAACAGAGGGCGAGAAACAGAGGGACTGAAACAGAGGGGCTGAAACAGAGGGGCTGAAACAGAGGGCGAGAAACAGAGGGGCTGAAACAGAGGGCGAGAAACAGAGGGGCTGAAACAGAGGGGCTGAAACAGAGGGCGAGAAACAGAGAGGTTGAAAAAGAGGGCGAGAAACAGAGGGGCTGAAAAAGAGGGCGAGAAACAGAGGGGCTGAAACAGAGGGCGAGAAACAGAGGGGCTGAAACAGAGGGTCTGAAACAGAGGGGCTGAAACAGAGGGGCTGAAAGAGAGGGCGAGAAACAGAGGGGATGAAACAGAGGGCGAGAAACACAGGGGCTGAAACAGAGCGAGAGAAACAGAGGGCGAGAAACAGAGGGACTGAAACAGAGGGGCTGAAACAGAGCGGCTGAAACAGAGGGCGAGAAACAGAGGGACTGAAACAGAGGGGCTGAAACAGAGGGGCTGAAACAGAGGGTGAGAAACAGAGGGGCTGAAACAGAGGGCGAGAAACAGAGGGGCTGAAACAGAGGGCGAGAAACAGAGTGTCTGAAACAGATGGGCTGAAACAGAGGGCGAGAAATAGATGGGCTGAAACAGAGGGCGAGAAACAGAGGGACTGAAATAGAGGGGCTGAAACAGAGGAGCTGAAACAGAGGGGCTGAAACGGAGGGCGAGAAACAGAGGGGCTGAACAGAGGGCGAGAAACAGAGGGGCTGAAACAGAGGGCGAGAAACAGAGGGGCTGAAACAGAGGGGCTGAAACAGAGGGGCTGAAACAGAGGGGCTGAAACAGAGGGCGAGAAATAGATGGGCTGAAACAGAGGGCGAGAAACAGAGGCGCTGAAACAGAGGGCGAGAAACAGAGGGGCTGAATGAGGGCGAGAAACAGAGGGGCTGAAACAGAGGAGCTGAAACAGAGGGGCTGAAACAGAGGGCGAGAAACAGAGGGGCTGAATCAGAGGGGCTGAATCAGAGGGGCTGAAATAGAGGGGCTGAAACAGAGGGCGAGAAACAGAGGGGCTGAAACTGAGGGCGAGAAACAGAACGCGAGAAACAGAGGGGCTGAAACAGAGGGGCTGAAACAGATGGGCTGAAACAGAGGGGCTGATAAAGAGGGCGAGAAACAGAGGGGCTGAAACAGAGGGCGAGAAACAGAGGGGCTGAAACAGAGGGCGAGAAACAGAGGGGTTGAAATAGAGGGGCTGAAACAGAGGAGCTGAAACAGAGGGGCTGAAACAGAGGGCGAGAAACAGAGGGGCTGAACAGAGGGCGAGAAACAGAGGGCGAGAAACAGAGGGGCTGAAACAGAGGGGCTGAAACAGAGGGGCTGAAACAGAGGGGCTGAAACAGAGGGCGAGAAGCTGAGGGTCTGAAACAGAGGGAGAGAAACAGAGGGCGAGAAACAGAGGGACTGAAACAGAGGGGCTGAAACAGAGGGGCTGAAACAGAGGGCGAGAAACAGAGGGGCTGAAACAGAGGGCGAGAAACAGAGGGGCTGAAACAGAGGGGCTGAAACAGAGGGCGAGAAACAGAGGGGCTAAAACAGAGGGCGAGAAACAGAGAGGTTGAAAAAGAGGGCGAGAAACAGAGGGGCTGAAAAAGAGGGCGAGAAACAGAGGGGCTGAAACAGAGGGCGAGAAACAGAGGGTCTGAAACAGAGGGTCTGAAACAGAGGGGCTGAAACAGAGGGGCTGAAACAGAGGGCGAGAAACAGAGGGGATGAAACAGAGGGCGAGAAACACAGGGGCTGAAACAGAGCGAGAGAAACAGAGGGCGAGAAACTGAGGGACTGAAACAGAGGGGCTGAAACAGAGCGGCTGAAACAGAGGGCGAGAAACAGAGGGACTGAAACAGAGGGGCTGAAACAGAGGGGCTGAAACAGAGGGTGAGAAACAGAGGGGCTGAAACAGAGGGCGAGAAACAGAGGGGCTGAAACAGAGGGCGAGAAACAGAACGCGAGAAACAGAGGGGCTGAAACAGAGGGGCTGAAACAGATGGGCTGAAACAGAGGGGCTGATAAAGAGGGCGAGAAACAGAGGGGCTGAAACAGAGGGCGAGAAACAGAGGGGCTGAAACAGAGGGCGAGAAACAGAGGGGTTGAAATAGAGGGGCTGAAACAGAGGAGCTGAAACAGAGGGGCTGAAACAGAGGGCGAGAAACAGAGGGGCTGAACAGAGGGCGAGAAACAGAGGGGCTGAAACAGAGGGCGAGAAACAGAGGGGCTGAAACAGAGGGGCTGAAACAGAGGGGCTGAAACAGAGGGCGAGAAGCTTTGGGTCTGAAACAGAGGGAGAGAAACAGAGGGCGAGAAACAGAGGGACTGAAACAGAGGGGCTGAAACAGAGGGGCTGAAACAGAGGGCGCGAAACAGAGGGTCTGTAACAGAGGGAGAGAAACAGAGGGGCTGAAACAGAGGGGCTGAAACAGAGGGCGAGAAACAGAGGGGCTGAAACAGAGGGCGAGAAACAGAGGGGCTGAAACAGAGGGCGAGAAACAGAGGGGTTGAAATAGAGGGGCTGAAACAGAGAGCGAGAAACAGAGAGGCTGAAACAGAGGGCAAGAAACAGAGGGGCTGAACAGAGGGCGAGAAACAGAGGGGCTGAAACAGAGGGCGAGAAACAGAGGAGCTGAAACAGAGGGGCTGAAACAGAGTGGCTGAAACAGAGGGGCTGAAACAGAGGGCGAGAAGCTGAGGGTCTGAAACAGAGGGAGAGAAACAGAGGGCGAGAAACAGAGGGACTGAAACAGAGGGGCTGAATCAGAGGGGCTGAAATAGAGGGGCTGAAACAGAGGGCGAGAAACAGAGGGGCTGAAACTGAGGGCGAGAAACAGAATGCGAGAAACAGAGGGGCTGAAACAGAGGGGCTGAAACAGATGGGCTGAAACAGAGGGGCTGATAAAGAGGGCGAGAAACAGAGGGGCTGAAACAGAGGGCGAGAAACAGAGGGGCTGAACAGAGGGCGAGAAACAGAGGGGCTGAAACAGAGGGGCTGAAACAGAGGGGCTGAAACAGAGGGGCTGAAACAGAGGGCGAGAAGCTGAGGGTCTGAAACAGAGGGAGAGAAACAGAGGGCGAGAAACAGAGGGACTGAAACAGAGGGGCTGAAACAGAGGGGCTGAAACAGAGGGCGCGAAACAGAGGGGCTGAAACAGAGGGCGAGAAACAGAGGGGCTGAAACAGAGGGGCTGAAACAGAGGGCGAGAAACAGAGGGGCTGAAACAGAGGGCGAGAAACAGAGGGGCTGAAACAGAGGGCGAGAAACAGAGGGGCTGAAACAGAGGGCGAGAAACAGAGGGGTTGAAATAGAGGGGCTGAAACAGAGGAGCTGAAACAGAGGGGCTGAAACAGAGAGCGAGAAACAGAGAGGCTGAAACAGAGGGCGAGAAACAGAGGGGCTGAACAGAGGGCGAGAAACAGAGGGGCTGAAACAGAGGGGCTGAAACAGAGTGGCTGAAACAGAGGGGCTGAAACAGAGGGCGAGAAGCTGAGGGTCTGAAACAGAGGGAGAGAAACAGAGGGCGAGAAACAGAGGGACTGAAACAGAGGGGCTGAAACAGAGGGGCTGAAACAGAGGGCGAGAAACAGAGGGGCTGAAACAGAGGGCGAGAAACAGAGGGGCTGAAACAGAGGGGCTGAAACAGAGGGCGAGAAACAGAGGGGCTGAAACAGAGGGCGAGAAACAGAGAGGCTGAAACAGAGGGCGAGAAACAGAGGGGCTGAAACAGAGGGCGAGAAACAGAGGGGTTGAAATAGAGTGGCTGAAACAGAGGAGCTGAAACAGAGGGGCTGAAACAGAGAGCGAGAAACAGAGGGGCTGAAACAGAGGGGCTGAATCAGAGGGGCTGAAATAGAGGGGCTGAAACAGAGGGCGAGAAACAGAGGGGCTGAAACTGAGGGCGAGAAACAGAATGCGAGAAACAGAGGGGCTGAAACAGAGGGGCTGAAACAGATGGGCTGAAACAGAGGGGCTGATAAAGAGGGCGAGAAACAGAGGGGCTGAAACAGAGGGCGAGAAACAGAGGGGCTGAAACAGAGGGCGAGAAACAGAGGGGTTGAAATAGAGGGGCTGAAACAGAGGAGCTGAAACAGAGGGGCTGAAACAGAGGGCGAGAAACAGAGGGGCTGAACAGAGGGCGAGAAACAGAGGGGCTGAAACAGAGGGCGAGAAACAGAGGGGCTGAAACAGAGGGGCTGAAACAGAGGGGCTGAAACAGAGGGGCTGAAACAGAGGGCGAGAAGCTGAGGGTCTGAAACAGAGGGAGAGAAACAGAGGGCGAGAAACAGAGGGACTGAAACAGAGGGGCTGAAACAGAGGGGCTGAAACAGAGGGCGCGAAACAGAGGGGCTGAAACAGAGGGCGAGAAACAGAGGGGCTGAAACAGAGGGGCTGAAACAGAGGGCGAGAAACAGAGGGGCTGAAACAGAGGGCGAGAAACAGAGGGGCTGAAACAGAGGGCGAGAAACAGAGGGGCTGAAACAGAGGGCGAGAAACAGAGGGGTTGAAATAGAGGGGCTGAAACAGAGGAGCTGAAACAGAGGGGCTGAAACAGAGAGCGAGAAACAGAGAGGCTGAAACAGAGGGCGAGAAACAGAGGGGCTGAACAGAGGGCGAGAAACAGAGGGGCTGAAACAGAGGGGCTGAAACAGAGTGGCTGAAACAGAGGGGCTGAAACAGAGGGCGAGAAGCTGAGGGTCTGAAACAGAGGGAGAGAAACAGAGGGCGAGAAACAGAGGGACTGAAACAGAGGGGCTGAAACAGAGGGGCTGAAACAGAGGGCGAGAAACAGAGGGGCTGAAACAGAGGGGCTGAAACAGAGGGAGAGAAACAGAGGGGCTGAAACAGAGGGGCTGAAACAGAGGGCGAGAAACAGAGGGGCTGAAACAGAGGGCGAGAAACAGAGGGGCTGAAACAGAGGGCGAGAAACAGAGGGGCTGAAACAGAGGGCGAGAAACAGAGGGGTTGAAATAGAGGGGCTGAAACAGAGGAGCTGAAACAGAGGGGCTGAAACAGAGAGCGAGAAACAGAGGGGCTGAAATAGAGGGCGAGAAACAGAGGGGCTGAACAGAGGGCGAGAAACAGAGGGGCTGAAACAGAGGGGCTGAAACAGAGTGGCTGAAACAGAGGGGCTGAAACAGAGGGCGAGAAGCTGAGGGTCTGAAACAGAGGGAGAGAAACAGAGGGCGAGAAACAGAGGGACTGAAACAGAGGGGCTGAAACAGAGGGGCTGAAACAGAGGGCGAGAAACAGAGGGGCTGAAACAGAGGGCGAGAAACAGAGGGGCTGAAACAGAGGGGCTGAAACAGAGGGCGAGAAACAGAGGGGCTGAAACAGAGGGCGAGAAACAGAGAGGTTGAAACAGAGGGCGAGAAACAGAGGGGCTGAAAAAGAGGGCGAGAAACAGAGGGGCTGAAACAGAGGGCGAGAAACAGAGGGTCTGAAACAGAGGGGCTGAAACAGAGGGGCTGAAACAGAGGGCGAGAAACAGAGGGGATGAAACAGAGGGCGAGAAACAGAGGGGCTGAAACAGAGGGCGAGAAACAGAGGGGCTGAAACAGAGGGGCTGAAACAGAGGGCGAGAAACAGAGGGCGAGAAAAAGAGGGACTGAAACAGAGGGGCTGAAACAGAGGGGCTGAAACAGAGGGCGAGAAACAGAGGGGCTGAAACAGAGGGCGAGAAACCGAGGGGCTGAAACAGAGGGCGAGAAACAGAGGGTCTGAAACAGATGGGCTGAAACAGAGGGCGAGAAATAGATGGGCTGAAACAGAGGGCGAGAAACAGAGGGACTGAAACAGAGGGGCTGAAACAGAGCGGCTGAAACAGAGGGCGAGAAACAGATGGACTGAAACAGAGGGGCTGAAACAGAGGGGCTGAAACAGAGGGTGAGAAACAGAGGGGCTGAAACAGAGGGCGAGAAACAGAGGGGCTGAAACAGAGGGCGAGAAACAGAGGGGCTGAAACAGAGGGGCTGAAACAGAGGGGCTGAAACAGAGGGCGAGAAACAGAGGGGCTGAACAGAGGGCGAGAAACAGAGGGGCTGAAACAGAGGGCGAGAAACAGAGGGGCTGAAACAGAGGGGCTGAAACAGAGGGGCTGAAACAGAGGGGCTGAAACAGAGGGTGAGAAACAGAGGGGCTGAAACAGAGGGCGAGAAACAGAGGGGCTGAAACAGAGGGCGAGAAACAGAGTGTCTGAAACAAATGGGCTGAAACAGAGGGCGAGAAATAGATGGGCTGAAACAGAGGGCGAGAAACAGAGGGACTGAAATAGAGGGGCTGAAACAGAGGAGCTGAAACAGAGGGGCTGAAACAGAGGGCGAGAAACAGAGGGGCTGAACAGAGGCCGAGAAACAGAGGGGCTGAAACAGAGGGCGAGAAACAGAGGGGCTGAAACAGAGGGGCTGAAACAGAGGGGCTGAAACAGAGGGGCTGAAACAGAGGGCGAGAAATAGATGGGCTGAAACAGAGGGCGAGAAACAGAGGCGCTGAAACAGAGGGCGAGAAACAGAGGGGCTGAATGAGGGCGAGAAACAGAGGGGCTGAAACAGAGGAGCTGAAACAGAGGGGCTGAAACAGAGGGCGAGAAACAGAGGGGCTGAATCAGAGGGGCTGAATCAGAGGGGCTGAAATACAGGGGCTGAAACAGAGGGCGAGAAACAGAGGGGCTGAAACTGAGGGCGAGAAACAGAACGCGAGAAACAGAGGGGCTGAAACAGAGGGGCTGAAACAGATGGGCTGAAACAGAGGGGCTGATAAAGAGGGCGAGAAACAGAGGGGCTGAAACAGAGGGCGAGAAACAGAGGGGCTGAAACAGAGGGCGAGAAACAGAGGGGTTGAAATAGAGGGGCTGAAACAGAGGAGCTGAAACAGAGGGGCTGAAACAGAGGGCGAGAAACAGAGGGGCTGAACAGAGGGCGAGAAACAGAGGGGCTGAAACAGAGGGCGAGAAACAGAGGGGCTGAAACAGAGGGGCTGAAACAGAGGGGCTGAAACAGAGGGCGAGAAGCTTTGGGTCTGAAACAGAGGGAGAGAAACAGAGGGCGAGAAACAGAGGGACTGAAACAGAGTGGCTGAAACAGAGGGGCTGAAACAGAGGGCGAGAAACAGAGGGGCTGAAACAGAGGGCGAGAAACAGAGGGGCTGAAACAGAGGGCGAGAAACAGAGGGGTTGAAATAGAGGGGCTGAAACAGAGAGCGAGAAACAGAGAGGCTGAAACAGAGGGCAGGAAACAGAGGGGCTGAACAGAGGGCGAGAAACAGAGGGGCTGAAACAGAGGGCGAGAAACAGAGGAGCTGAAACAGAGGGGCTGAAACAGAGTGGCTGAAACAGAGGGGCTGAAACAGAGGGCGAGAAGCTGAGGGTCTGAAACAGAGGGAGAGAAACAGAGGGCGAGAAACAGAGGGACTGAAACAGAGGGGCTGAATCAGAGGGGCTGAAATAGAGGGGCTGAAACAGAGGGCGAGAAACAGAGGGGCTGAAACTGAGGGCGAGAAACAGAATGCGAGAAACAGAGGGGCTGAAACAGAGGGGCTGAAACAGATGGGCTGAAACAGAGGGGCTGATAAAGAGGGCGAGAAACAGAGGGGCTGAAACAGAGGGCGAGAAACAGAGGGGCTGAACAGAGGGCGAGAAACAGAGGGGCTGAAACAGAGGGCGAGAAACAGAGGGGCTGAAACAGAGGGGCTGAAACAGAGGGGCTGAAACAGAGGGGCTGAAACAGAGGGCGAGAAGCTGAGGGTCTGAAACAGAGGGAGAGAAACAGAGGGCGAGAAACAGAGGGACTGAAACAGAGGGGCTGAAACAGAGGGGCTGAAACAGAGGGCGCGAAACAGAGGGGCTGAAACAGAGGGCGAGAAACAGAGGGGCTGAAACAGAGGGGCTGAAACAGAGGGCGAGAAACAGAGGGGCTGAAACAGAGGGCGAGAAACAGAGGGGCTGAAACAGAGGGCGAGAAACAGAGGGGTTGAAATAGAGGGGCTGAAACAGAGGAGCTGAAACAGAGGGGCTGAAACAGAGAGCGAGAAACAGAGAGGCTGAAACAGAGGGCGAGAAACAGAGGGGCTGAACAGAGGGCGAGAAACAGAGGGGCTGAAACAGAGGGGCTGAAACAGAGTGGCTGAAACAGAGGGGCTGAAACAGAGGGCGAGAAGCTGAGGGTCTGAAACAGAGGGAGAGAAACAGAGGGCGAGAAACAGAGGGACTGAAACCGAGGGGCTGAAACAGAGGGGCTGAAACAGAGGGCGAGAAACAGAGGGGCTGAAACAGAGGGCGAGAAACAGAGGGGCTGAAACAGAGGGGCTGAAACAGAGGGCGAGAAACAGAGGGGCTGAAACAGAGGGGCTGAAACAGAGGGCGAGAAACAGATGGGCTGAAACAGAGGGCGAGAAACAGAGGGGCTGAAACAGAGGGCGAGAAACAGAGGGGCTGAAACAGAGGGCGAGAAACAGAGGGGTTGAAATAGAGGAGCTGAAACAGAGGGGCTGAAACAGAGAGCGAGAAACAGAGGGGCTGAAACAGAGGGGCTGAATCAGAGGGGCTGAAATAGAGGGGCTGAAACAGAGGGCGAGAAACAGAGGGGCTGAAACTGAGGGCGAGAAACAGAATGCGAGAAACAGAGGGGCTGAAACAGAGGGGCTGAAACAGATGGGCTGAAACAGAGGGGCTGATAAAGAGGGCGAGAAACAGAGGGGCTGAAACAGAGGGCGAGAAACAGAGGGGCTGAAACAGAGGGCGAGAAACAGAGGGGTTGAAATAGAGGGGCTGAAACAGAGGAGCTGAAACAGAGGGGCTGAAACAGAGGGCGAGAAACAGAGGGGCTGAACAGAGGGCGAGAAACAGAGGGGCTGAAACAGAGGGCGAGAAACAGAGGGGCTGAAACAGAGGGGCTGAAACAGAGGGGCTGAAACAGAGGGGCTGAAACAGAGGGCGAGAAGCTGAGGGTCTGAAACAGAGGGAGAGAGACAGAGGGCGAGAAACAGAGGGACTGAAACAGAGGGGCTGAAACAGAGGGGCTGAAACAGAGGGCGCGAAACAGAGGGGCTGAAACAGAGGGCGAGAAACAGAGGGGCTGAAACAGAGGGGCTGAAACAGAGGGCGAGAAACAGAGGGGCTGAAACAGAGGGCGAGAAACAGAGGGGCTGAAACAGAGGGCGAGAAACAGAGGGGCTGAAACAGAGGGCGAGAAACAGAGGGGTTGAAATAGAGGGGCTGAAACAGAGGAGCTGAAACAGAGGGGCTGAAACAGAGAGCGAGAAACAGAGAGGCTGAAACAGAGGGCGAGAAACAGAGGGGCTGAACAGAGGGCGAGAAACAGAGGGGCTGAAACAGAGGGGCTGAAACAGAGTGGCTGAAACAGAGGGGCTGAAACAGAGGGCGAGAAGCTGAGGGTCTGAAACAGAGGGAGAGAAACAGAGGGCGAGAAACAGAGGGACTGAAACAGAGGGGCTGAAACAGAGGGGCTGAAACAGAGGGCGAGAAACAGAGGGGCTGAAACAGAGGGCGAGAAACAGAGGGGCTGAAACAGAGGGGCTGAAACAGAGGGCGAGAAACAGAGGGGCTGAAACAGAGGGCGAGAAACAGAGGGGCTGAAACAGAGGGCGAGAAACAGAGGGGTTGAAATAGAGGGGCTGAAACAGAGGAGCTGAAACAGAGGGGCTGAAACAGAGAGCGAGAAACAGAGGGGCTGAAACAGAGGGCGAGAAACAGAGGGGCTGAACAGAGGGCGAGAAACAGAGGGGCTGAAACAGAGGGGCTGAAACAGAGTGGCTGAAACAGAGGGGCTGAAACAGAGGGCGAGAAGCTGAGTGTCTGAAACAGAGGGAGAGAAACAGAGGGCGAGAAACAGAGGGACTGAAACCGAGGGGCTGAAACAGAGGGGCTGAAACAGAGGGCGAGAAACAGAGGGGCTGAAACAGAGGGCGAGAAACAGAGGGGCTGAAACAGAGGGGCTGAAACAGAGGACGAGAAACAGAGGGGCTGAAACAGAGGGCGAGAAACAGAGAGGTTGAAACAGAGGGCGAGAAACAGAGGGGCTGAAAAAGAGGGCGAGAAACAGAGGGGCTGAAACAGAGGGCGAGAAACAGAGGGTCTGAAACAGAGGGGCTGAAACAGAGGGGCTGAAACAGAGGGGCTGAAACAGAGGGCGAGAAACAGAGGTGATGAAACAGAGGGCGAGAAACACAGGGGCTGAAACAGAGGGAGAGAAACAGAGGGCGAGAAACAGAGGGACTGAAACAGAGGGGCTGAAACAGAGCGGCTGAAACAGAGGGCGAGAAACAGAGGGACTGAAACAGAGGGGCTGAAACAGAGGGGCTGAAACAGAGGGCGAGAAACAGAGGGGCTGAAACAGAGGGCGAGAAACAGAGTGTCTGAAAGAGATGGGCTGAAACAGAGGGCGAGAAATAGATGGGCTGAAACAGAGGGCGAGAAACAGAGGGACTGAAATAGAGGGGCTGAAACAGAGGAGCTGAAACAGAGGGGCTGAAACAGAGGGCGAGAAACAGAGGGGCTGAACAGAGGGCGAGAAACAGAGGGGCTGAATCAGAGGGGCTGAATCAGAGGGGCTGAAACAGAGAGGCTGAAACAGAGGGGCTGAAACAGAGGGCGAGAAATAGATGGGCTGAAACAGAGGGCGAGAAACAGAGGCGCTGAAACAGAGGGCGAGAAACAGAGGGGCTGAATGAGGGCGAGAAACAGAGGGGCTGAAACAGAGGAGCTGAAACAGAGGGGCTGAAACAGAGGGCGAGAAACAGAGGGGCTGAATCAGAGGGGCTGAATCAGAGGGGCTGAAATAGAGGGGCTGAAACAGAGGGCGAGAAACAGAGGGGCTGAAACTGAGGGCGAGAAACAGAATGCGAGAAACAGAGGGGCTGAAACAGAGGGGCTGAAACAGATGGGCTGAAACAGAGGGGCTGATAAAGAGGGCGAGAAACAGAGGGGCTGAAACAGAGGGCGAGAAACAGAGGGGCTGAAACAGAGGGCGAGAAACAGAGGGGTTGAAATAGAGGGGCTGAAACAGAGGAGCTGAAACAGAGGGGCTGAAACAGAGGGCGAGAAACAGAGGGGCTGAACAGAGGGCGAGAAACAGAGGGGCTGAAACAGAGGGCGAGAAACAGAGGGGCTGAAACAGAGGGGCTGAAACAGAGGGGCTGAAACAGAGGGCGAGAAGCTTTGGGTCTGAAACAGAGGGAGAGAAACAGAGGGCGAGAAACAGAGGGACTGAAACAGAGGGGCTGAAACAGAGGGGCTGAAACAGAGGGCGCGAAACAGAGGGGCTGAAACAGAGGGCGAGAAACAGAGGGGCTGAAACAGAGGGGCTGAAACAGAGGGCGAGAAACAGAGGGGCTGAAACAGAGGGCGAGAAACAGAGGGGCTGAAACAGAGGGCGTGAAACAGAGGGGCTGAAACAGAGGGCGAGAAACAGAGGGGTTGAAATAGAGGGGCTGAAACAGAGGAGCTGAAACAGAGGGGCTGAAACAGAGAGCGAGAAACAGAGAGGCTGAAACAGAGGGCGAGAAACAGAGGGGCTGAACAGAGGGCGAGAAACAGAGGGGCTGAAACAGAGGGCGAGAAACAGAGGGGCTGAAACAGAGGGGCTGAAACAGAGTGGCTGAAACAGAGGGGCTGAAACAGAGGGCGAGAAACAGAGGGGCTGAAACAGAGGGCGAGAAACAGAGGGGTTGAAATAGAGGGGCTGAAACAGAGGAGCTGAAACAGAGGGGCTGAAACAGAGAGCGAGAAACAGAGAGGCTGAAACAGAGGGCGAGAAACAGAGGGGCTGAACAGAGGGCGAGAAACAGAGGGGCTGAAACAGAGGGCGAGAAACAGAGGGGCTGAAACAGAGGGGCTGAAACAGAGTGGCTGAAACAGAGGGGCTGAAACAGAAAGCGAGAAGCTGAGGGTCTGAAACAGAGGGAGAGAAACAGAGGGCGAGAAACAGAGGGACTGAAACAGAGGGGCTGAAACAGAGGGGCTGAAACAGAGGGCGAGAAACAGAGGGGCTGAAACAGAGGGCGAGAAACAGAGGGGCTGAAACAGAGGGGCTGAAACAGAGGGCGAGAAACAGAGGGGCTGAAACAGAGGGCGAGAAACAGAGAGGTTGAAACAGAGGGCGAGAAACAGAGGGGCTGAAAAAGAGGGCGAGAAACAGAGGGGCTGAAACAGAGGGCGAGAAACAGAGGGTCTGAAACAGAGGGGCTGAAACAGAGGGGCTGAAACAGAGGGCGAGAAACAGAGGGGATGAAACAGAGGGTGAGAAACAGAGGGGCTGAAACAGAGGGCGAGAAACAGAGGGGCTGAAACAGAGGGGCTGAAACAGAGGGCGAGAAACAGAGGGCGAGAAACAGAGGGACTGAAACAGAGGGGCTGAAACAGAGGGGCTGAAACAGAGGGCGAGAAACAGAGGGGCTGAAACAGAGGGCGAGAAACCGAGGGGCTGAAACAGAGGGCGAGAAACAGAGGGTCTGAAACAGATGGGCTGTAACAGAGGGCGAGAAATAGATGGGCTGAAACAGAGGGCGAGAAACAGAGGGACTGAAACAGAGGGGCTGAAACAGAGGGGCTGAAACAGAGGGCGAGAAACAGAGGGGCTGAAACAGAGGGCGAGAAACAGAGGGGCTGAAACAGAGGGCGAGAAACAGAGGGGCTGAAACAGAGGGGCTGAAACAGAGGGGCTGAAACAGAGGGCGAGAAATAGATGGGCTGAAACAGAGGGCGAGAATCAGAGGCGCTGAAACAGAGGGCGAGAAACAGAGGGGCTGAATGAGGGCGAGAAACAGAGGGGCTGAAACAGAGGAGCTGATACAGAGGGGCTGAAAGAGAGGGCGAGAAACAGAGGGTCTGAAACAGAGGGCGAGAAACAGAGGGGCTGAATCAGAGGGGCTGAATCAGAGGGGCTGAAATAGAGGGGCTGAAACAGAGGGCGAGAAACAGAGGGGCTGAAACTGAGGGCGAGAAACAGAATGCGAGAAACAGAGGGGCTGAAACAGAGGGGCTGAAACAGACGGGCTGAAACAGAGGGGCTGATAAAGAGTGTGAGAAACAGAGGGGCTGAAACAGAGGGCGAGAAACAGAGGGGCTGAAACAGAGGGGCTGAAACAGAGGGCGAGAAACAGAGGGCGAGAAACAGAGGGACTGAAACAGAGGGGCTGAAACAGAGGGGCTGAAACAGAGGGCGAGAAACAGAGGGGCTGAAACAGAGGGCGAGAAACCGAGGGGCTGAAACAGAGGGCGAGAAACAGAGGGTCTGAAACAGATGGGCTGAAACAGAGGGCGAGAAATAGATGGGCTGAAACAGAGGGCGAGAAACAGAGGGACTGAAACAGAGGGGCTGAAACAGAGGGGCTGAAACAGAGGGCGAGAAACAGAGGGGCTGAAACAGAGGGCGAGAAACAGAGGGGCTGAAACAGAGGGCGAGAAACAGAGGGGCTGAAACAGAGGGGCTGAAACAGAGGGGCTGAAACAGAGGGCGAGAAATAGATGGGCTGAAACAGAGGGCGAGAATCAGAGGCGCTGAAACAGAGGGCGAGAAACAGAGGGGCTGAATGAGGGCGAGAAACAGAGGGGCTGAAACAGAGGAGCTGATACAGAGGGGCTGAAAGAGAGGGCGAGAAACAGAGGGTCTGAAACAGAGGGCGAGAAACAGAGGGGCTGAATCAGAGGGGCTGAATCAGAGGGGCTGAAATAGAGGGGCTGAAACAGAGGGCGAGAAACAGAGGGGCTGAAACTGAGGGCGAGAAACAGAATGCGAGAAACAGAGGGGCTGAAACAGAGGGGCTGAAACAGACGGGCTGAAACAGAGGGGCTGATAAAGAGGGTGAGAAACAGAGGGGCTGAAACAGAGGGCGAGAAACAGAGGGGCTGAAACAGAGGGCGAGAAACAGAGGGGTTGAAATAGAGGGGCTGAAACAGAGGAGCTGAAACAGAGGGGCTGAAACAGAGGGCGAGAAACAGAGGGGCTGAACAGAGGGCGAGAAACAGAGGGGCTGAAACAGAGGGCGAGAAACAGAGGGGCTGAAACAGAGGGGCTGAAACAGAGGGGCTGAAACAGAGGGGCTGAAACAGAGGGCGAGAAGCTGAGGGTCTGAAACAGAGGGAGAGAAACAGAGGGCGAGAAACAGAGGGACTGAAACAGAGGGGCTGAAACAGAGGGGCTGAAACAGAGGGCGAGAAACAGAGGGGCTGAAACAGAGGGCGAGAAACAGAGGGGCTGAAACAGAGGGGCTGAAACAGAGGGCGAGAAACAGAGGGGCTGAAACAGTGGGCGAGAAACAGAGAGGTTGAAACAGAGGGCGAGAAACAGAGGGGCTGAAAAAGAGGGCGAGAAACAGAGGGGCTGAAACAGAGGGCGAGAAACAGAGGGTCTGAAACAGAGGGGCTGAAACAGAGGGGCTGAAACAGAGGGGCTGAAACAGAGGGCGAGAAACAGAGGGGATGAAACAGAGGGCGAGAAACACAGGGGCTGAAACAGAGGGAGAGAAACAGAGGGCGAGAAACAGAGGGACTGAAACAGAGGGGCTGAAACAGAGCGGCTGAAACAGAGGGCGAGAAACAGAGGGGCTGAAACAGAGGGGCTGAAACAGAGGGGCTGAAACAGAGGGCGAGAAACAGAGGGGCTGAAACAGAGGGCGAGAAACAGAGGGGCTGAAACAGAGGGCGAGAAACAGAGTGTCTGAAACAGATGGGCTGAAACAGAGGGAGAGAAATACATGGGCTGAAACAGAGGGCGAGAAACAGAGGGACTGAAATAGAGGGGCTGAAACAGAGGAGCTGAAACAGAGGGGCTGCAACAGAGGGCGAGAAACAGAGGGGCTGAACAGAGGGCGAGAAACAGAGGGGCTGAAACAGAGGGCGAGAAACAGAGGGGCTGAAACAGAGGGTCTGAAACAGAGGGGCTGAAACAGAGGGGCTGAAACAGAGGGCGAGAAATAGATGGGCTGAAACAGAGGGCGAGAAACAGAGGCGCTGAAACAGAGGGCGAGAAACAGAGGGGCTGAATGAGGGCGAGAAACAGAGGGGCTGAAACAGAGGAGCTGAAACAGAGGGGCTGAAACAGAGGGCGAGAAACAGAGGGGCTGAATCAGAGGGGCTGAATCAGAGGGGCTGAAATAGAGGGGCTGAAACAGAGGGCGAGAAACAGAGGGGCTGAAACTGAGGGCGAGAAACAGAATGCGAGAAACAGAGGGGCTGAAACAGAGGGGCTGAAACAGATGGGCTGAAACAGAGGGGCTGATAAAGAGGGCGAGAAACAGAGGGGCTGAAACAGAGGGCGAGAAACAGAGGGGCTGAAACAGAGGGCGAGAAACAGAGGGGCTGAAACAGAGGGGCTGAAACAGAGGGGCTGAAACAGAGGGGCTGAAACAGAGGGCGAGAAGCTTTGGGTCTGAAACAGAGGGAGAGAAACGAGGGCGAGAAACAGAGGGACTGAAACAGAGGGGCTGAAACAGAGGGGCTGAAACAGAGGGCGCGAAACAGAGGGGCTGAAACAGAGGGCGAGAAACAGAGGGGCTGAAACAGAGGGGCTGAAACAGAGGGCGAGAAACAGAGGGGCTGAAACAGAGGGCGAGAAACAGAGGGGCTGAAACAGAGGGCGAGAAACAGAGGGGCTGAAACAGAGGGCGAGAAACAGAGGGGTTGAAATAGAGGGGCTGAAACAGAGGAGCTGAAACAGAGGGGCTGAAACAGAGAGCGAGAAACAGAGAGGCTGAAACAGAGGGCGAGAAACAGAGGGGCTGAACAGAGGGCGAGAAACAGAGGGGCTGAAACAGAGGGCGAGAAACAGAGGGGCTGAAACAGAGGGGCTGAAACAGAGTGGCTGAAACAGAGGGTCTGAAACAGAGGGCGAGAAGCTGAGGGTCTGAAACAGAGGGAGAGAAACAGAGGGCGAGAAACAGAGGGACTGGAACAGAGGGGCTGAAACAGAGGGGCTGAAACAGAGGGCGAGAAACAGACGGGCTGAAACAGAGGGCGAGAAACAGAGGGGCTGAAACAGAGGGGCTGAAACAGAGGGCGAGAAACAGAGGGGCTGAAACAGAGGGCGAGAAACAGAGGGGCTGAAACTGAGGGCGAGAAACAGAATGCGAGAAACAGAGGGGCTGAAACAGAGAGGCTGAAACAGACGGGCTGAAACAGAGGGGCTGATAAAGAGGGTGAGAAACAGAGGGGCTGAAACAGAGGGCGAGAAACAGAGGGGCTGAAACAGAGGGCGAGAAACAGAGGGGCTGAAATAGAGGGGCTGAAACAGAGGAGCTGAAACAGAGGGGCTGAAACAGAGGGCGAGAAACAGAGGGGCTGAACAGAGGGCGAGAAACAGAGGGGCTGAAACAGAGGGCGAGAAACAGAGGGGCTGAAACAGAGGGGCTGAAACAGAGGGGCTGAAACAGAGGGGCTGAAACAGAGGGCGAGAAGCTGAGGGTCTGAAACAGAGGGAGAGAAACAGAGGGCGAGAAACAGAGGGACTGAAACAGAGGGGCTGAAACAGAGGGGCTGAAACAGAGGGCGAGAAACAGAGGGGCTGAAACAGAGGGCGAGAAACAGAGGGGCTGAAACAGAGGGGCTGAAACAGAGGGCGAGAAACAGAGGGGCTGAAACAGTGGGCGAGAAACAGAGAGGTTGAAACAGAGGGCGAGAAACAGAGGGGCTGAAAAAGAGGGCGAGAAACAGAGGGGCTGAAACAGAGGGCGAGAAACAGAGGGTCTGAAACAGAGGGGCTGAAACAGAGGGGCTGAAACAGAGGGGCTGAAACAGAGGGCGAGAAACAGAGGGGATGAAACAGAGGGCGAGAAACACAGGGGCTGAAACAGAGGGAGAGAAACAGAGGGCGAGAAACAGAGGGACTGAAACAGAGGGGCTGAAACAGAGCGGCTGAAACAGAGGGCGAGAAACAGAGGGGCTGAAACAGAGGGGCTGAAACAGAGGGGCTGAAACAGAGGGCGAGAAACAGAGGGGCTGAAACAGAGGGCGAGAAACAGAGGGGCTGAAACAGAGGGCGAGAAACAGAGTGTCTGAAACAGATGGGCTGAAACAGAGGGAGAGAAATACATGGGCTGAAACAGAGGGCGAGAAACAGAGGGACTGAAATAGAGGGGCTGAAACAGAGGAGCTGAAACAGAGGGGCTGCAACAGAGGGCGAGAAACAGAGGGGCTGAACAGAGGGCGAGAAACAGAGGGGCTGAAACAGAGGGCGAGAAACAGAGGGGCTGAAACAGAGGGTCTGAAACAGAGGGGCTGAAACAGAGGGGCTGAAACAGAGGGCGAGAAATAGATGGGCTGAAACAGAGGGCGAGAAACAGAGGCGCTGAAACAGAGGGCGAGAAACAGAGGGGCTGAATGAGGGCGAGAAACAGAGGGGCTGAAACAGAGGAGCTGAAACAGAGGGGCTGAAACAGAGGGCGAGAAACAGAGGGGCTGAATCAGAGGGGCTGAATCAGAGGGGCTGAAATAGAGGGGCTGAAACAGAGGGCGAGAAACAGAGGGGCTGAAACTGAGGGCGAGAAACAGAATGCGAGAAACAGAGGGGCTGAAACAGAGGGGCTGAAACAGATGGGCTGAAACAGAGGGGCTGATAAAGAGGGCGAGAAACAGAGGGGCTGAAACAGAGGGCGAGAAACAGAGGGGCTGAAACAGAGGGCGAGAAACAGAGGGGCTGAAACAGAGGGGCTGAAACAGAGGGGCTGAAACAGAGGGGCTGAAACAGAGGGCGAGAAGCTTTGGGTCTGAAACAGAGGGAGAGAAACGAGGGCGAGAAACAGAGGGACTGAAACAGAGGGGCTGAAACAGAGGGGCTGAAACAGAGGGCGCGAAACAGAGGGGCTGAAACAGAGGGCGAGAAACAGAGGGGCTGAAACAGAGGGGCTGAAACAGAGGGCGAGAAACAGAGGGGCTGAAACAGAGGGCGAGAAACAGAGGGGCTGAAACAGAGGGCGAGAAACAGAGGGGCTGAAACAGAGGGCGAGAAACAGAGGGGTTGAAATAGAGGGGCTGAAACAGAGGAGCTGAAACAGAGGGGCTGAAACAGAGAGCGAGAAACAGAGAGGCTGAAACAGAGGGCGAGAAACAGAGGGGCTGAACAGAGGGCGAGAAACAGAGGGGCTGAAACAGAGGGCGAGAAACAGAGGGGCTGAAACAGAGGGGCTGAAACAGAGTGGCTGAAACAGAGGGTCTGAAACAGAGGGCGAGAAGCTGAGGGTCTGAAACAGAGGGAGAGAAACAGAGGGCGAGAAACAGAGGGACTGGAACAGAGGGGCTGAAACAGAGGGGCTGAAACAGAGGGCGAGAAACAGACGGGCTGAAACAGAGGGCGAGAAACAGAGGGGCTGAAACAGAGGGGCTGAAACAGAGGGCGAGAAACAGAGGGGCTGAAACAGAGGGCGAGAAACAGAGAGGTTGAAACAGAGGGCGAGAAACAGAGGGGCTGAAAAAGAGGGCGAGAAACAGAGGGGCTGAAACAGAGGGCGAGAAACAGAGGGTCTGAAACAGAGGGTCTGAAACAGAGGGGCTGAAACAGAGGGCGAGAAACAGAGGGGATGAAACAGAGGGCGAGAAACAGAGGGGCTGAAACAGAGGGCGAGAAACAGAGGGCGAGAAACAGAGGGACTGAAACAGAGGGGCTGAAAAAGAGGGGCTGAAACAGAGGGCGAGAAACAGAGGGCGAGAAACAGAGGGACTGAAACAGAGGGGCTGAAACAGAGGGGCTGAAAGAGAGGGCGAGAAACAGAGGGGCTGAAACAGAGGGGCTGAAACAGAGGGCGAGAAATAGATGGGCTGAAACAGAGGGCGAGAAACAGAGGGGCTGAAACAGAGAAGCTGAAACAGAGGGGCTGAAACAGAGGGCGAGAAACAGAGGGGCTGAATCAGAGGGGCTGAATCAGAGGGGCTGAAATAGAGGGGCTGAAACAGAGGGCGAGAAACAGAGGGGCTGAAACTGAGGGTGAGAAACAGAATGCGAGAAACAGAGGGGCTGAAACAGAGGGGCTGAAACAGATGGGCTGAAACAGAGGGGCTGATAAAGAGGGCGAGAAACAGAGGGGCTGAAACAGAGGGCGAGAAACAGAGGGGCTGAAACAGAGGGCGAGAAACAGAGGGGTTGAAATAGAGGGGTTGAAACAGAGGAGCTGAAACAGAGGGGCTGAAACAGAGGGCGAGAAACAGAGGGGGTGAACAGAGGGCGAGAAACAGAGGGGCTGGTTCAGAGGGCGAGAAACAGAGGGGCTGAAACAGAGGGGCTGAAACAGAGGGGCTGAAACAGAGGGGCTGAAACAGAGGGCGAGAAGCTGAGGGTCTGAAACAGAGGGAGAGAAACAGAGGGCGAGAAACAGAGGGATTGAAACAGAGGGGCTGAAACAGAGGGGCTGAAACAGAGGGCGCGAAACAGAGGGGCTGAAACAGAGAGCGAGAAACAGAGGGGCTGAAACAGAGGGCGAGAAACAGAGGCGCTGAAACAGAGGGCGAGAAACAGAGGGGCTGAATGAGGGCGAGAAACAGAGGGTCTGAAACAGAGGAGCTGAAACAGAGGGGCTGAAACAGAGGGCGAGAAACAGAGGGTATGAAACAGAGGGCGAGAAACAGAGGTGCTGAATCAGAGGGGCTGAATCAGAGGGGCTGAAATAGAGGGGCTGAAACAGAGGGCGAGAAACAGAGGGGCTGAAACTGAGGGCGAGGATCAGAATGCGAGAAACAGAGGGGCTGAAACAGAGGGGCTGAAACAGATGGGCTGAAACAGAGGGGCTGATAAAGAGGGCGAGAAACAGAGGGGCTGAAACAGAGGGCGAGAAACAGAGGGGCTGAAACAGAGGGCGAGAAACAGAGGGATTGAAATAGAGGGGCTGAAACAGAGGAGCTGAAACAGAGGGGCTGAAACAGAGGGCGAGAAACAGAGGGGCTGAACAGAGGGCGAGAAACAGAGGGGCTGAAACAGAGGGCGAGAAACAGAGGGGCTGAAACAGAGGGGCTGAAACAGAGGGGCTGAAACAGAGGGGCTGAAACAGAGGGCGAGAAGCTTTGGGTCTGAAACAGAGGGAGAGAAACAGAGGGCGAGAAACAGAGGGACTGAAACAGAGGGGCTGAAACAGAGGGGCTGAAACAGAGGGCGCGAAACAGAGGGGCTGAAACAGAGGGCGAGAAACAGAGGGGCTGAAACAGAGGGGCTGAAACAGAGGGCGAGAAACAGAGGGGCTGAAACAGAGGGTAAGAAACAGAGGGGCTGAAACAGAGGGCGAGAAACAGAGGGGTTGAAATAGAGGGGCTGAAACAGAGGAGCTGAAACAGAGGGGCTGAAACAGAGAGCGAGAAACAGAGAGGCTGAAACAGAGGGCGAGAAACAGAGGGGCTGAACAGAGGGCGAGAAACAGAGGGGCTGAAACAGAGGGCGAGAAACAGAGGGGCTGAAACAGAGGGGCTGAAACACAGTGGCTGAAACAGAGGGGCTGAAACAGAGGGTGAGAAGCTGAGGGTCTGAAACAGAGGGAGAGAAACAGAGGGCGAGAAACAGAGGGACTGAAACAGAGGGCGAGAAACAGAGGGGCTGAAACAGAGGGCGAGAAACAGAGGGGCTGAAACAGAGGGCGAGAAACAGAGGGGCTGAAACAGAGGGGCTGAAACAGAGGGCGAGAAACAGAGGGGCTGAAACAGAGGGCGAGAAACAGAGAGGTTGAAACAGAGGGCGAGAAACAGAGGGGCTGAAAAAGAGGGCGAGAAACAGAGGGGCTGAAACAGAGGGCGAGAAACAGAGGGTCTGAAACAGAGGGGCTGAAACAGAGGGGCTGAAACAGAGGGCGAGAAACAGAGGGGATGAAACAGAGGGCGAGAAACAGAGGGGCTGAAACAGAGGGCGAGAAACAGAGGGCGAGAAACAGAGGGACTGAAACAGAGGGGCTGAAACAGAGGGGCTGAAACAGAGGGCGAGAAACAGAGGGCGAGAAACAGAGGGACTGAAACAGAGGGGCTGAAACAGAGGGGCTGAAACAGAGGGCGAGAAACAGAGGGGCTGAAACAGAGGGCGAGAAACCGAGGGGCTGAATCAGAGGGCGAGAAACAGAGGGTCTGAAACAGATGGGCTGAAACAGAGGGCGAGAAACAGAGGGACTGAAACAGAGGGGCTGAAACAGAGGGGCTGAAACAGAGGGCGAGAAACAGAGGGGCTGAAACAGAGGGCGAGAAACAGAGGGGCTGAAACAGAGGGCGAGAAACAGAGGGGCTGAAACAGAGGGGCTGAAACAGAGGGCGAGAAATAGATGGGCTGAAACAGAGGGCGAGAAACAGAGGCGCTGAAACAGAGGGCGAGAAACAGAGGGGCTGAATGAGGGCGAGAAACAGAGGGGCTGAAACAGAGGAGCTGATACAGAGGGGCTGAAACAGAGGGCGAGAAACAGAGGGTCTGAAACAGAGGGCGAGAAACAGAGGGGCTGAATCAGAGGGGCTGAATCAGAGGGGCTGAAATAGAGGGGCTGAAACAGAGGGGCTGAAACAGAGGGCGAGAAACAGAGGGGCTGAAACAGCGGGGCTGAAACAGACGGGCTGAAACAGAGGGGCTGATAAAGAGGGCGAGAAACAGAGGGGCTGAAACAGAGGGCGAGAAACAGAGGGGCTGAAACAGAGGGCGAGAAACAGAGGGGTTGAAATAGAGGGGCTGAAACAGAGGAGCTGAAACAGAGGGGCTGAAACAGAGGGCGAAAAACAGAGGGGCTGAACAGAGGGCGAGAAACAGAGGGGCTGAAACAGAGGGCGAGAAACAGAGGGGCTGAAACAGAGGGGCTGAAACAGAGGGGCTGAAACAGAGGGGCTGAAACAGAGGGCGAGAAGCTGAGGGTCTGAAACAGAGGGAGAGAAACAGAGGGCGAGAAACAGAGGGACTGAAACAGAGGGGCTGAAACAGAGGGGCTGAAACAGAGGGCGAGAAACAGAGGGGCTGAAACAGAGGGCGAGAAACAGAGGGGCTGAAACAGAGGGGCTGAAACAGAGGGCCTGAAACAGAGGGGCGGAAACAGAGGGCGAGAAACAGAGAGGTTGAAACAGAGGGCGAGAAACAGAGGGGCTGAAAAAGAGGGCGAGAAACAGAGGGGCTGAAACAGAGGGCGAGAAACAGAGGGTCTGAAACAGAGGGGCTGAAACAGAGGGGCTGAAACAGAGGGGCTGAAACAGAGGGCGAGAAACAGAGGGGATGAAACAGAGGGCGAGAAACACAGGGGCTGAAACAGAGGGAGAGAAACAGAGGGCGAGAAACAGAGGGACTGAAACAGAGGGGCTGAAACAGAGCGGCTGAAACAGAGGGCGAGAAACAGAGGGCGAGAAACAGAGGGACTGAAACAGAGGGGCTGAAACAGAGGGCAAGAAATAGATGGGCTGAAACAGTGGGCGAGAAACAGAGGGACTGAAATAGAGGGGCTGAAACAGAGGAGCTGAAACAGAGGGGCTGAAACAGAGGGCGAGAAACAGAGGGGCTGAACAGAGGGCGAGAAACAGAGGGGCTGAAACAGAGGGCGAGAAACAGAGGGCCTGAAACAGAGGGGCTGAAACAGAGGGGCTGAAACAGAGGGCGAGAAATAGTTGGGCTGAAACAGAGGGCGAGAAACAGAGGGGCTGAAACAGAGGAGCTGAAACAGAGGGGCTGAAACAGAGGGCGAGAAACAGAGGGGCTGAATCAGAGGGGCTGAATCAGAGGGGCTGAAATAGAGGGGCTGAAACAGAGGGCGAGAAACAGAGGGGCTGAAACTGAGGGCGAGAAACAGAATGCGAGAAACAGAGGGGCTGAAACAGAGGGGCTGCAACAGATGGGCTGAAACAGAGGGGCTGATAAAGAGGGCGAGAAACAGAGGGGCTGAAACAGAGGGCGAGAAACAGAGGGGCTGAAACAGAGGGCGAGAAACAGAGGGGTTGAAATAGAGGGGTTGAAACAGAGGAGCTGAAACAGAGGGCGAGAAACAGAGGGGTTGAAATAGAGGGGCTGAAACAGAGGAGCTGAAACAGAGGGGCTGAAACAGAGGGCGAGAAACAGAGGGGCTGAACAGAGGGCGAGAAACAGAGGGGCTGAAACAGAGGGCGAGAAACAGAGGGGCTGAAACAGAGGGGCTGAAACAGAGGGGCTGAAACAGAGGGGCTGAAACAGAGGGCGAGAAGCTGAGGGTCTGAAACAGAGGGAGAGAAACAGAGGGCGAGAAACAGAGGGACTGAAACAGAGGGGCTGAAACAGAGGTGCTGAAACAGAGGGCGCGAAACAGAGGGGCTGAAACAGAGGGCGAGAAACAGAGGGGCTGAAACAGAGGGGCTGAAACAGAGGGCGAGAAACAGAGGGGATGAAACAGAGGGCGAGAAACAGAGGGGCTGAAACAGAGGGCGAGAAACAGAGGGGCTGAAACAGAGGGCGAGAAACAGAGGGGTTGAAATAGAGGGGCTGAAACAGAGGAGCTGAAACAGAGGGGCTGAAACAGAGAGCGAGAAACAGAGAGGCTGAAACAGAGGGCGAGAAACAGAGGGGCTGAACAGAGGGCGAGAAACAGAGGGGCTGAAACAGAGGGCGAGAAACAGAGGGGCTGAAACAGAGGGGATGAAACAGAGTGGCTGAAACAGTGGGGCTGAAACAGAGGGCGAGAAGCTGAGGGTCTGAAACAGAGGGAGAGAAACAGAGTGCGAGAAATAGAGGGACTGAAACAGAGGGGCTGAATCAGAGGGGCTGAAATAGAGGGGCTGAAACAGAGGGCGAGAAACAGAGGGGCTGAAACTGAGGGCGAGAAACAGAATGCGAGAAACAGAGGGGCTGAAACAGAGGGGCTGAAACAGATGGGCTGAAACAGAGGGGCTGATAAAGAGGGCGAGAAACAGAGGGGCTGAAACAGAGGGCGAGAAACAGAGGGGCTGAAACAGAGGGCGAGAAACAGAGGGGTTGAAATAGAGGGGCTGAAACAGAGGAGCTGAAACAGAGGGTCTGAAACAGAGGGCGAGAAACAGAGGGGCTGAACAGAGGGCGAGAAACAGAGGGGCTGAAACAGAGGGCGAGAAACAGAGGGGCTGAAACAGAGGGGCTGAAACAGAGGGGCTGAAACAGAGGGGCTGAAACAGAGGGCGAGAAGCTTTGGGTCTGAATCAGAGGGAGAGAAACAGAGGGCGAGAAACAGAGGGACTGAAACAGAGGGGCTGAAACAGAGGGGCTGAAACAGAGGGCGCGAAACAGAGGGGCTGAAACAGAGGGCGAGAAACAGAGGGGCTGAAACAGAGGGGCTGAAACAGAGGGCGAGAAACAGAGGGGCTGAAACAGAGGGCGAGAAACAGAGGGGCTGAAACAGAGGGCGAGAAACAGAGGGGCTGAAACAGAGGGCGAGAAACAGAGGGGTTGAAATAGAGGGGCTGAAACAGAGGAGCTGAAACAGAGGGGCTGAAACAGAGAGCGAGAAACAGAGAGGCTGAAACAGAGGGCGAGAAACAGAGGGGCTGAACAGAGGGCGAGAAACAGAGGGGCTGAAACAGAGGGCGAGAAACAGAGGGGCTGAAACAGAGGGGCTGAAACAGAGTGGCTGAAACAGAGGGGCTGAAACAGAGGGCGAGAAGCTGAGGGTCTGAAACAGAGGGAGAGAAACAGAGGGCGAGAAACAGAGGGACTGAAACAGAGGGGCTGAAACAGAGGGGCTGAAACAGAGGGCGAGAAACAGAGGGGCTGAAACAGAGGGCGAGAAACAGAGGGGCTGAAACAGAGGGGCTGAAACAGAGGGCGAGAAACAGAGGGGCTGAAACAGAGGGCGAGAAACAGAGAGGTTGAAACAGAGGGCGAGAAACAGAGGGGCTGAAAAAGTGGGCGAGAAACAGAGGGGCTGAAACAGAGGGGCTGAAACAGAGGGCGAGAAATAGATGGGCTGAAACAGAGGGCGAGAAACAGAGGGACTGAAATAGAGGGGCTGAAACAGAGGAACTGAAACAGAGGGGCTGAAACAGAGGGCGAGAAACAGAGTGGCTGAACAGAGGGCGAGAAACAGAGGGGCTGAAACAGAGGGCGAGAAACAGAGGGGCTGAAACAGAGGGGCTGAAACAGAGGGGCTGAAACAGAGGGCGAGAAATAGATGGGCTGAAACAGAGGGCGAGAAACAGAGGCGCTGAAACAGAGGGCGAGAAACAGAGGGGCTGAATGAGGGTGAGAAACAGAGGGGCTGAAACAGAGGAGCTGAAGCAGAGGGGCTGAAACAGAGGGCGAGAAACAGAGGGTCTGAAACAGAGGGCGAGAAACAGAGGGGCTGAATCAGAGGGGCTGAATCAGAGGGGCTGAAATAGAGGGGCTGAAACAGAGGGCGAGAAACAGAGGGGCTGAAACTGAGGGCGAGAAACAGAATGCGAGAAACAGAGGGGCTGAAACAGAGGGGCTGAAACAGATGGGCTGAAACAGAGGGGCTGATAAAGAGGGCGAGAAACAGAGGGGCTGAAACAGAGGGCGAGAAACAGAGGGGCTGAAACAGAGGGCGAGAAACAGAGGGGTTGAAATAGAGGGGCTGAAACAGAGGAGCTGAAACAGAGGGGCTGAAACAGAGGGCGAGAAACAGAGGGGCTGAACAGAGGGCGAGAAACAGAGGGGCTGAAACAGAGGGCGAGAAACAGAGGGGCAGAAACAGAGGGGCTGAAACAGAGGGGCTGAAACAGAGGGCGAGAAGCTGAGGGTCTGAAACAGAGGGAGAGAAACAGAGGGCGAGAAACAGAGGGACTGAAACAGAGGGGCTGAAACAGAGGGGCTGAAACAGAGGGCGCGAAACAGATGGGCTGAAACAGAGGGCGAGAAACAGAGGGGCTGAAACAGAGGGGCTGAAACAGAGGGCGAGAAACAGAGGGGCTGAAACAGAGGGCGAGAAACAGAGGGGCTGAAACAGAGGGCGAGAAACAGAGGCGCTGAAACAGAGGGCGAGAAACAGAGGGGCTGAATGAGGGCGAGAAACAGAGGGGCTGAAACAGAGGAGCTGAAACAGAGGGGCTGAAACAGAGGGCGAGAAACAGAGGGGCTGAATCAGAGGGGCTGAATCAGAGGTGCTGAAATAGAGGGGCTGAAACAGAGGGCGAGAAACAGAGGGGCTGAAACTGAGGGCGAGAAACAGAATGCGAGAAACAGAGGGGCTGAAACAGAGGGGCTGAAACAGATGGGCTGAAACAGAGGGGCTGATAAAGAGGGCGAGAAACAGAGGGGCTGAAACAGAGGGCGAGAAACAGAGGGGCTGAAACAGAGGGCGAGAAACAGAGGGGCTGAAACAGAGGGGCTGAAACAGAGGGGCTGAAACAGAGGGGCTGAAACAGAGGGCGAGAAGCTTTGGGTCTGAAACAGAGGGAGAGAAACGAGGGCGAGAAACAGAGGGACTGAAACAGAGGGGCTGAAACAGAGGGGCTGAAACAGAGGGCGCGAAACAGAGGGGCTGAAACAGAGGGCGAGAAACAGAGGGGCTGAAACAGAGGGGCTGAAACAGAGGGCGAGAAACAGAGGGGCTGAAACAGAGGGCGAGAAACAGAGGGGCTGAAACAGAGGGCGAGAAACAGAGGGGCTGAAACAGAGGGCGAGAAACAGAGGGGTTGAAATAGAGGGGCTGAAACAGAGGAGCTGAAACAGAGGGGCTGAAACAGAGAGCGAGAAACAGAGAGGCTGAAACAGAGGGCGAGAAACAGAGGGGCTGAACAGAGGGCGAGAAACAGAGGGGCTGAAACAGAGGGCGAGAAACAGAGGGGCTGAAACAGAGGGGCTGAAACAGAGTGGCTGAAACAGAGGGTCTGAAACAGAGGGCGAGAAGCTGAGGGTCTGAAACAGAGGGAGAGAAACAGAGGGCGAGAAACAGAGGGACTGGAACAGAGGGGCTGAAACAGAGGGGCTGAAACAGAGGGCGAGAAACAGACGGGCTGAAACAGAGGGCGAGAAACAGAGGGGCTGAAACAGAGGGGCTGAAACAGAGGGCGAGAAACAGAGGGGCTGAAACAGAGGGCGAGAAACAGAGAGGTTGAAACAGAGGGCGAGAAACAGAGGGGCTGAAAAAGAGGGCGAGAAACAGAGGGGCTGAAACAGAGGGCGAGAAACAGAGGGTCTGAAACAGAGGGTCTGAAACAGAGGGGCTGAAACAGAGGGCGAGAAACAGAGGGGATGAAACAGAGGGCGAGAAACAGAGGGGCTGAAACAGAGGGCGAGAAACAGAGGGCGAGAAACAGAGGGACTGAAACAGAGGGGCTGAAAAAGAGGGGCTGAAACAGAGGGCGAGAAACAGAGGGCGAGAAACAGAGGGACTGAAACAGAGGGGCTGAAACAGAGGGGCTGAAAGAGAGGGCGAGAAACAGAGGGGCTGAAACAGAGGGGCTGAAACAGAGGGCGAGAAATAGATGGGCTGAAACAGAGGGCGAGAAACAGAGGGGCTGAAACAGAGAAGCTGAAACAGAGGGGCTGAAACAGAGGGCGAGAAACAGAGGGGCTGAATCAGAGGGGCTGAATCAGAGGGGCTGAAATAGAGGGGCTGAAACAGAGGGCGAGAAACAGAGGGGCTGAAACTGAGGGTGAGAAACAGAATGCGAGAAACAGAGGGGCTGAAACAGAGGGGCTGAAACAGATGGGCTGAAACAGAGGGGCTGATAAAGAGGGCGAGAAACAGAGGGGCTGAAACAGAGGGCGAGAAACAGAGGGGCTGAAACAGAGGGCGAGAAACAGAGGGGTTGAAATAGAGGGGTTGAAACAGAGGAGCTGAAACAGAGGGGCTGAAACAGAGGGCGAGAAACAGAGGGGGTGAACAGAGGGCGAGAAACAGAGGGGCTGGTTCAGAGGGCGAGAAACAGAGGGGCTGAAACAGAGGGGCTGAAACAGAGGGGCTGAAACAGAGGGGCTGAAACAGAGGGCGAGAAGCTGAGGGTCTGAAACAGAGGGAGAGAAACAGAGGGCGAGAAACAGAGGGATTGAAACAGAGGGGCTGAAACAGAGGGGCTGAAACAGAGGGCGCGAAACAGAGGGGCTGAAACAGAGAGCGAGAAACAGAGGGGCTGAAACAGAGGGCGAGAAACAGAGGCGCTGAAACAGAGGGCGAGAAACAGAGGGGCTGAATGAGGGCGAGAAACAGAGGGTCTGAAACAGAGGAGCTGAAACAGAGGGGCTGAAACAGAGGGCGAGAAACAGAGGGTATGAAACAGAGGGCGAGAAACAGAGGTGCTGAATCAGAGGGGCTGAATCAGAGGGGCTGAAATAGAGGGGCTGAAACAGAGGGCGAGAAACAGAGGGGCTGAAACTGAGGGCGAGGATCAGAATGCGAGAAACAGAGGGGCTGAAACAGAGGGGCTGAAACAGATGGGCTGAAACAGAGGGGCTGATAAAGAGGGCGAGAAACAGAGGGGCTGAAACAGAGGGCGAGAAACAGAGGGGCTGAAACAGAGGGCGAGAAACAGAGGGATTGAAATAGAGGGGCTGAAACAGAGGAGCTGAAACAGAGGGGCTGAAACAGAGGGCGAGAAACAGAGGGGCTGAACAGAGGGCGAGAAACAGAGGGGCTGAAACAGAGGGCGAGAAACAGAGGGGCTGAAACAGAGGGGCTGAAACAGAGGGGCTGAAACAGAGGGGCTGAAACAGAGGGCGAGAAGCTTTGGGTCTGAAACAGAGGGAGAGAAACAGAGGGCGAGAAACAGAGGGACTGAAACAGAGGGGCTGAAACAGAGGGGCTGAAACAGAGGGCGCGAAACAGAGGGGCTGAAACAGAGGGCGAGAAACAGAGGGGCTGAAACAGAGGGGCTGAAACAGAGGGCGAGAAACAGAGGGGCTGAAACAGAGGGTAAGAAACAGAGGGGCTGAAACAGAGGGCGAGAAACAGAGGGGTTGAAATAGAGGGGCTGAAACAGAGGAGCTGAAACAGAGGGGCTGAAACAGAGAGCGAGAAACAGAGAGGCTGAAACAGAGGGCGAGAAACAGAGGGGCTGAACAGAGGGCGAGAAACAGAGGGGCTGAAACAGAGGGCGAGAAACAGAGGGGCTGAAACAGAGGGGCTGAAACACAGTGGCTGAAACAGAGGGGCTGAAACAGAGGGTGAGAAGCTGAGGGTCTGAAACAGAGGGAGAGAAACAGAGGGCGAGAAACAGAGGGACTGAAACAGAGGGCGAGAAACAGAGGGGCTGAAACAGAGGGCGAGAAACAGAGGGGCTGAAACAGAGGGCGAGAAACAGAGGGGCTGAAACAGAGGGGCTGAAACAGAGGGCGAGAAACAGAGGGGCTGAAACAGAGGGCGAGAAACAGAGAGGTTGAAACAGAGGGCGAGAAACAGAGGGGCTGAAAAAGAGGGCGAGAAACAGAGGGGCTGAAACAGAGGGCGAGAAACAGAGGGTCTGAAACAGAGGGGCTGAAACAGAGGGGCTGAAACAGAGGGCGAGAAACAGAGGGGCTGAACAGAGGGCGAGAAACAGAGGGGCTGAAACAGAGGGCGAGAAACAGAGGGGCTGAAACAGAGGGGCTGAAACAGAGGGGCTGAAACAGAGGGCGAGAAATAGATGGGCTGAAACAGAGGGCGAGAAACAGAGGCGCTGAAACAGAGGGCGAGAAACAGAGGGGCTGAATGAGGGTGAGAAACAGAGGGGCTGAAACAGAGGAGCTGAAGCAGAGGGGCTGAAACAGAGGGCGAGAAACAGAGGGTCTGAAACAGAGGGCGAGAAACAGAGGGGCTGAATCAGAGGGGCTGAATCAGAGGGGCTGAAATAGAGGGGCTGAAACAGAGGGCGAGAAACAGAGGGGCTGAAACTGAGGGCGAGAAACAGAATGCGAGAAACAGAGGGGCTGAAACAGAGGGGCTGAAACAGATGGGCTGAAACAGAGGGGCTGATAAAGAGGGCGAGAAACAGAGGGGCTGAAACAGAGGGCGAGAAACAGAGGGGCTGAAACAGAGGGCGAGAAACAGAGGGGTTGAAATAGAGGGGCTGAAACAGAGGAGCTGAAACAGAGGGGCTGAAACAGAGGGCGAGAAACAGAGGGGCTGAACAGAGGGCGAGAAACAGAGGGGCTGAAACAGAGGGCGAGAAACAGAGGGGCAGAAACAGAGGGGCTGAAACAGAGGGGCTGAAACAGAGGGCGAGAAGCTGAGGGTCTGAAACAGAGGGAGAGAAACAGAGGGCGAGAAACAGAGGGACTGAAACAGAGGGGCTGAAACAGAGGGGCTGAAACAGAGGGCGCGAAACAGATGGGCTGAAACAGAGGGCGAGAAACAGAGGGGCTGAAACAGAGGGGCTGAAACAGAGGGCGAGAAACAGAGGGGCTGAAACAGAGGGCGAGAAACAGAGGGGCTGAAACAGAGGGCGAGAAACAGAGGCGCTGAAACAGAGGGCGAGAAACAGAGGGGCTGAATGAGGGCGAGAAACAGAGGGGCTGAAACAGAGGAGCTGAAACAGAGGGGCTGAAACAGAGGGCGAGAAACAGAGGGGCTGAATCAGAGGGGCTGAATCAGAGGGGCTGAAATAGAGGGGCTGAAACAGAGGGCGAGAAACAGAGGGGCTGAAACTGAGGGCGAGAAACAGAATGCGAGAAACAGAGGGGCTGAAACAGAGGGGCTGAAACAGATGGGCTGAAACAGAGGGGCTGATAAAGAGGGCGAGAAACAGAGGGGCTGAAACAGAGGGCGAGAAACAGAGGGGCTGAAACAGAGGGCGAGAAACAGAGGGGCTGAAACAGAGGGGCTGAAACAGAGGGGCTGAAACAGAGGGCGAGAAGCTTTGGGTCTGAAACAGAGGGAGAGAAACGAGGGCGAGAAACAGAGGGACTGAAACAGAGGGGCTGAAACAGAGGGGCTGAAACAGAGGGCGCGAAACAGAGGGGCTGAAACAGAGGGCGAGAAACAGAGGGGCTGAAACAGAGGGGCTGAAACAGAGGGCGAGAAACAGAGGGGCTGAAACAGAGGGCGAGAAACAGAGGGGCTGAAACAGAGGGCGAGAAACAGAGGGGCTGAAACAGAGGGCGAGAAACAGAGGGGTTGAAATAGAGGGGCTGAAACAGAGGAGCTGAAACAGAGGGGCTGAAACAGAGAGCGAGAAACAGAGAGGCTGAAACAGAGGGCGAGAAACAGAGGGGCTGAACAGAGGGCGAGAAACAGAGGGGCTGAAACAGAGGGCGAGAAACAGAGGGGCTGAAACAGAGGGGCTGAAACAGAGTGGCTGAAACAGAGGGTCTGAAACAGAGGGCGAGAAGCTGAGGGTCTGAAACAGAGGGAGAGAAACAGAGGGCGAGAAACAGAGGGACTGGAACAGAGGGGCTGAAACAGAGGGGCTGAAACAGAGGGCGAGAAACAGACGGGCTGAAACAGAGGGCGAGAAACAGAGGGGCTGAAACAGAGGGGCTGAAACAGAGGGCGAGAAACAGAGGGGCTGAAACAGAGGGCGAGAAACAGAGAGGTTGAAACAGAGGGCGAGAAACAGAGGGGCTGAAAAAGAGGGCGAGAAACAGAGGGGCTGAAACAGAGGGCGAGAAACAGAGGGTCTGAAACAGAGGGTCTGAAACAGAGGGGCTGAAACAGAGGGCGAGAAACAGAGGGGATGAAACAGAGGGCGAGAAACAGAGGGGCTGAAACAGAGGGCGAGAAACAGAGGGCGAGAAACAGAGGGACTGAAACAGAGGGGCTGAAAAAGAGGGGCTGAAACAGAGGGCGAGAAACAGAGGGCGAGAAACAGAGGGACTGAAACAGAGGGGCTGAAACAGAGGGGCTGAAAGAGAGGGCGAGAAACAGAGGGGCTGAAACAGAGGGGCTGAAACAGAGGGCGAGAAATAGATGGGCTGAAACAGAGGGCGAGAAACAGAGGGGCTGAAACAGAGAAGCTGAAACAGAGGGGCTGAAACAGAGGGCGAGAAACAGAGGGGCTGAATCAGAGGGGCTGAATCAGAGGGGCTGAAATAGAGGGGCTGAAACAGAGGGCGAGAAACAGAGGGGCTGAAACTGAGGGTGAGAAACAGAATGCGAGAAACAGAGGGGCTGAAACAGAGGGGCTGAAACAGATGGGCTGAAACAGAGGGGCTGATAAAGAGGGCGAGAAACAGAGGGGCTGAAACAGAGGGCGAGAAACAGAGGGGCTGAAACAGAGGGCGAGAAACAGAGGGGTTGAAATAGAGGGGTTGAAACAGAGGAGCTGAAACAGAGGGGCTGAAACAGAGGGCGAGAAACAGAGGGGGTGAACAGAGGGCGAGAAACAGAGGGGCTGGTTCAGAGGGCGAGAAACAGAGGGGCTGAAACAGAGGGGCTGAAACAGAGGGGCTGAAACAGAGGGGCTGAAACAGAGGGCGAGAAGCTGAGGGTCTGAAACAGAGGGAGAGAAACAGAGGGCGAGAAACAGAGGGATTGAAACAGAGGGGCTGAAACAGAGGGGCTGAAACAGAGGGCGCGAAACAGAGGGGCTGAAACAGAGAGCGAGAAACAGAGGGGCTGAAACAGAGGGCGAGAAACAGAGGCGCTGAAACAGAGGGCGAGAAACAGAGGGGCTGAATGAGGGCGAGAAACAGAGGGTCTGAAACAGAGGAGCTGAAACAGAGGGGCTGAAACAGAGGGCGAGAAACAGAGGGTATGAAACAGAGGGCGAGAAACAGAGGTGCTGAATCAGAGGGGCTGAATCAGAGGGGCTGAAATAGAGGGGCTGAAACAGAGGGCGAGAAACAGAGGGGCTGAAACTGAGGGCGAGGATCAGAATGCGAGAAACAGAGGGGCTGAAACAGAGGGGCTGAAACAGATGGGCTGAAACAGAGGGGCTGATAAAGAGGGCGAGAAACAGAGGGGCTGAAACAGAGGGCGAGAAACAGAGGGGCTGAAACAGAGGGCGAGAAACAGAGGGATTGAAATAGAGGGGCTGAAACAGAGGAGCTGAAACAGAGGGGCTGAAACAGAGGGCGAGAAACAGAGGGGCTGAACAGAGGGCGAGAAACAGAGGGGCTGAAACAGAGGGCGAGAAACAGAGGGGCTGAAACAGAGGGGCTGAAACAGAGGGGCTGAAACAGAGGGGCTGAAACAGAGGGCGAGAAGCTTTGGGTCTGAAACAGAGGGAGAGAAACAGAGGGCGAGAAACAGAGGGACTGAAACAGAGGGGCTGAAACAGAGGGGCTGAAACAGAGGGCGCGAAACAGAGGGGCTGAAACAGAGGGCGAGAAACAGAGGGGCTGAAACAGAGGGGCTGAAACAGAGGGCGAGAAACAGAGGGGCTGAAACAGAGGGTAAGAAACAGAGGGGCTGAAACAGAGGGCGAGAAACAGAGGGGTTGAAATAGAGGGGCTGAAACAGAGGAGCTGAAACAGAGGGGCTGAAACAGAGAGCGAGAAACAGAGAGGCTGAAACAGAGGGCGAGAAACAGAGGGGCTGAACAGAGGGCGAGAAACAGAGGGGCTGAAACAGAGGGCGAGAAACAGAGGGGCTGAAACAGAGGGGCTGAAACACAGTGGCTGAAACAGAGGGGCTGAAACAGAGGGTGAGAAGCTGAGGGTCTGAAACAGAGGGAGAGAAACAGAGGGCGAGAAACAGAGGGACTGAAACAGAGGGCGAGAAACAGAGGGGCTGAAACAGAGGGCGAGAAACAGAGGGGCTGAAACAGAGGGCGAGAAACAGAGGGGCTGAAACAGAGGGGCTGAAACAGAGGGCGAGAAACAGAGGGGCTGAAACAGAGGGCGAGAAACAGAGAGGTTGAAACAGAGGGCGAGAAACAGAGGGGCTGAAAAAGAGGGCGAGAAACAGAGGGGCTGAAACAGAGGGCGAGAAACAGAGGGTCTGAAACAGAGGGGCTGAAACAGAGGGGCTGAAACAGAGGGCGAGAAACAGAGGGGATGAAACAGAGGGCGAGAAACAGAGGGGCTGAAACAGAGGGCGAGAAACAGAGGGCGAGAAACAGAGGGACTGAAACAGAGGGGCTGAAACAGAGGGGCTGAAACAGAGGGCGAGAAACAGAGGGCGAGAAACAGAGGGACTGAAACAGAGGGGCTGAAACAGAGGGGCTGAAACAGAGGGCGAGAAACAGAGGGGCTGAAACAGAGGGCGAGAAACCGAGGGGCTGAATCAGAGGGCGAGAAACAGAGGGTCTGAAACAGATGGGCTGAAACAGAGGGCGAGAAACAGAGGGACTGAAACAGAGGGGCTGAAACAGAGGGGCTGAAACAGAGGGCGAGAAACAGAGGGGCTGAAACAGAGGGCGAGAAACAGAGGGGCTGAAACAGAGGGCGAGAAACAGAGGGGCTGAAACAGAGGGGCTGAAACAGAGGGCGAGAAATAGATGGGCTGAAACAGAGGGCGAGAAACAGAGGCGCTGAAACAGAGGGCGAGAAACAGAGGGGCTGAATGAGGGCGAGAAACAGAGGGGCTGAAACAGAGGAGCTGATACAGAGGGGCTGAAACAGAGGGCGAGAAACAGAGGGTCTGAAACAGAGGGCGAGAAACAGAGGGGCTGAATCAGAGGGGCTGAATCAGAGGGGCTGAAATAGAGGGGCTGAAACAGAGGGGCTGAAACAGAGGGCGAGAAACAGAGGGGCTGAAACAGCGGGGCTGAAACAGACGGGCTGAAACAGAGGGGCTGATAAAGAGGGCGAGAAACAGAGGGGCTGAAACAGAGGGCGAGAAACAGAGGGGCTGAAACAGAGGGCGAGAAACAGAGGGGTTGAAATAGAGGGGCTGAAACAGAGGAGCTGAAACAGAGGGGCTGAAACAGAGGGCGAAAAACAGAGGGGCTGAACAGAGGGCGAGAAACAGAGGGGCTGAAACAGAGGGCGAGAAACAGAGGGGCTGAAACAGAGGGGCTGAAACAGAGGGGCTGAAACAGAGGGGCTGAAACAGAGGGCGAGAAGCTGAGGGTCTGAAACAGAGGGAGAGAAACAGAGGGCGAGAAACAGAGGGACTGAAACAGAGGGGCTGAAACAGAGGGGCTGAAACAGAGGGCGAGAAACAGAGGGGCTGAAACAGAGGGCGAGAAACAGAGGGGCTGAAACAGAGGGGCTGAAACAGAGGGCCTGAAACAGAGGGGCGGAAACAGAGGGCGAGAAACAGAGAGGTTGAAACAGAGGGCGAGAAACAGAGGGGCTGAAAAAGAGGGCGAGAAACAGAGGGGCTGAAACAGAGGGCGAGAAACAGAGGGTCTGAAACAGAGGGGCTGAAACAGAGGGGCTGAAACAGAGGGGCTGAAACAGAGGGCGAGAAACAGAGGGGATGAAACAGAGGGCGAGAAACACAGGGGCTGAAACAGAGGGAGAGAAACAGAGGGCGAGAAACAGAGGGACTGAAACAGAGGGGCTGAAACAGAGCGGCTGAAACAGAGGGCGAGAAACAGAGGGCGAGAAACAGAGGGACTGAAACAGAGGGGCTGAAACAGAGGGCAAGAAATAGATGGGCTGAAACAGTGGGCGAGAAACAGAGGGACTGAAATAGAGGGGCTGAAACAGAGGAGCTGAAACAGAGGGGCTGAAACAGAGGGCGAGAAACAGAGGGGCTGAACAGAGGGCGAGAAACAGAGGGGCTGAAACAGAGGGCGAGAAACAGAGGGCCTGAAACAGAGGGGCTGAAACAGAGGGGCTGAAACAGAGGGCGAGAAATAGTTGGGCTGAAACAGAGGGCGAGAAACAGAGGGGCTGAAACAGAGGAGCTGAAACAGAGGGGCTGAAACAGAGGGCGAGAAACAGAGGGGCTGAATCAGAGGGGCTGAATCAGAGGGGCTGAAATAGAGGGGCTGAAACAGAGGGCGAGAAACAGAGGGGCTGAAACTGAGGGCGAGAAACAGAATGCGAGAAACAGAGGGGCTGAAACAGAGGGGCTGCAACAGATGGGCTGAAACAGAGGGGCTGATAAAGAGGGCGAGAAACAGAGGGGCTGAAACAGAGGGCGAGAAACAGAGGGGCTGAAACAGAGGGCGAGAAACAGAGGGGTTGAAATAGAGGGGTTGAAACAGAGGAGCTGAAACAGAGGGCGAGAAACAGAGGGGTTGAAATAGAGGGGCTGAAACAGAGGAGCTGAAACAGAGGGGCTGAAACAGAGGGCGAGAAACAGAGGGGCTGAACAGAGGGCGAGAAACAGAGGGGCTGAAACAGAGGGCGAGAAACAGAGGGGCTGAAACAGAGGGGCTGAAACAGAGGGGCTGAAACAGAGGGGCTGAAACAGAGGGCGAGAAGCTGAGGGTCTGAAACAGAGGGAGAGAAACAGAGGGCGAGAAACAGAGGGACTGAAACAGAGGGGCTGAAACAGAGGTGCTGAAACAGAGGGCGCGAAACAGAGGGGCTGAAACAGAGGGCGAGAAACAGAGGGGCTGAAACAGAGGGGCTGAAACAGAGGGCGAGAAACAGAGGGGATGAAACAGAGGGCGAGAAACAGAGGGGCTGAAACAGAGGGCGAGAAACAGAGGGGCTGAAACAGAGGGCGAGAAACAGAGGGGTTGAAATAGAGGGGCTGAAACAGAGGAGCTGAAACAGAGGGGCTGAAACAGAGAGCGAGAAACAGAGAGGCTGAAACAGAGGGCGAGAAACAGAGGGGCTGAACAGAGGGCGAGAAACAGAGGGGCTGAAACAGAGGGCGAGAAACAGAGGGGCTGAAACAGAGGGGATGAAACAGAGTGGCTGAAACAGTGGGGCTGAAACAGAGGGCGAGAAGCTGAGGGTCTGAAACAGAGGGAGAGAAACAGAGTGCGAGAAATAGAGGGACTGAAACAGAGGGGCTGAATCAGAGGGGCTGAAATAGAGGGGCTGAAACAGAGGGCGAGAAACAGAGGGGCTGAAACTGAGGGCGAGAAACAGAATGCGAGAAACAGAGGGGCTGAAACAGAGGGGCTGAAACAGATGGGCTGAAACAGAGGGGCTGATAAAGAGGGCGAGAAACAGAGGGGCTGAAACAGAGGGCGAGAAACAGAGGGGCTGAAACAGAGGGCGAGAAACAGAGGGGTTGAAATAGAGGGGCTGAAACAGAGGAGCTGAAACAGAGGGTCTGAAACAGAGGGCGAGAAACAGAGGGGCTGAACAGAGGGCGAGAAACAGAGGGGCTGAAACAGAGGGCGAGAAACAGAGGGGCTGAAACAGAGGGGCTGAAACAGAGGGGCTGAAACAGAGGGGCTGAAACAGAGGGCGAGAAGCTTTGGGTCTGAATCAGAGGGAGAGAAACAGAGGGCGAGAAACAGAGGGACTGAAACAGAGGGGCTGAAACAGAGGGGCTGAAACAGAGGGCGCGAAACAGAGGGGCTGAAACAGAGGGCGAGAAACAGAGGGGCTGAAACAGAGGGGCTGAAACAGAGGGCGAGAAACAGAGGGGCTGAAACAGAGGGCGAGAAACAGAGGGGCTGAAACAGAGGGCGAGAAACAGAGGGGCTGAAACAGAGGGCGAGAAACAGAGGGGTTGAAATAGAGGGGCTGAAACAGAGGAGCTGAAACAGAGGGGCTGAAACAGAGAGCGAGAAACAGAGAGGCTGAAACAGAGGGCGAGAAACAGACGGGCTGAACAGAGGGCGAGAAACAGAGGGGCTGAAACAGAGGGCGAGAAACAGAGGGGCTGAAACAGAGGGGCTGAAACAGAGTGGCTGAAACAGAGGGGCTGAAACAGAGGGCGAGAAGCTGAGGGTCTGAAACAGAGGGAGAGAAACAGAGGGCGAGAAACAGAGGGACTGAAACAGAGGGGCTGAAACAGAGGGGCTGAAACAGAGGGCGAGAAACAGAGGGGCTGAAACAGAGGGCGAGAAACAGAGGGGCTGAAACAGAGGGGCTGAAACAGAGGGCGAGAAACAGAGGGGCTGAAACAGAGGGCGAGAAACAGAGAGGTTGAAACAGAGGGCGAGAAACAGAGGGGCTGAAAAAGTGGGCGAGAAACAGAGGGGCTGAAACAGAGGGGCTGAAACAGAGGGCGAGAAATAGATGGGCTGAAACAGAGGGCGAGAAACAGAGGGACTGAAATAGAGGGGCTGAAACAGAGGAACTGAAACAGAGGGGCTGAAACAGAGGGCGAGAAACAGAGGGGCTGAACAGAGGGCGAGAAACAGAGGGGCTGAAACAGAGGGCGAGAAACAGAGGGGCTGAAACAGAGGGGCTGAAACAGAGGGGCTGAAACAGAGGGCGAGAAATAGATGGGCTGAAACAGAGGGCGAGAAACAGAGGCGCTGAAACAGAGGGCGAGAAACAGAGGGGCTGAATGAGGGTGAGAAACAGAGGGGCTGAAACAGAGGAGCTGAAGCAGAGGGGCTGAAACAGAGGGCGAGAAACAGAGGGTCTGAAACAGAGGGCGAGAAACAGAGGGGCTGAATCAGAGGGGCTGAATCAGAGGGGCTGAAATAGAGGGGCTGAAACAGAGGGCGAGAAACAGAGGGGCTGAAACTGAGGGCGAGAAACAGAATGCGAGAAACAGAGGGGCTGAAACAGAGGGGCTGAAACAGATGGGCTGAAACAGAGGGGCTGATAAAGAGGGCGAGAAACAGAGGGGCTGAAACAGAGGGCGAGAAACAGAGGGGCTGAAACAGAGGGCGAGAAACAGAGGGGTTGAAATAGAGGGGCTGAAACAGAGGAGCTGAAACAGAGGGGCTGAAACAGAGGGCGAGAAACAGAGGGGCTGAACAGAGGGCGAGAAACAGAGGGGCTGAAACAGAGGGCGAGAAACAGAGGGGCAGAAACAGAGGGGCTGAAACAGAGGGGCTGAAACAGAGGGCGAGAAGCTGAGGGTCTGAAACAGAGGGAGAGAAACAGAGGGCGAGAAACAGAGGGACTGAAACAGAGGGGCTGAAACAGAGGGGCTGAAACAGAGGGCGCGAAACAGATGGGCTGAAACAGAGGGCGAGAAACAGAGGGGCTGAAACAGAGGGGCTGAAACAGAGGGCGAGAAACAGAGGGGCTGAAACAGAGGGCGAGAAACAGAGGGGCTGAAACAGAGTGCGAGAAACAGAGGGGCTGAAACAGAGGGCGAGAAACAGAGGGGTTGAAATAGAGGGGCTGAAACAGAGGAGCTGATACAGAGGGGCTGAAACAGAGAGCGAGAAACAGAGAGGCTGAAACAGAGGGCGAGAAACAGAGGGGCTGAACAGAGGGCGAGAAACAGAGGGGCTGAAACAGAGGGCGAGAAACAGAGGGGCTGAAACAGAGGGGCTGAAACAGAGTGGCTGAAACAGAGGGGCTGAAACAGAGGGCGAGAAGCTGAGGGTCTGAAACAGAGGGAGAGAAACAGAGGGCGAGAAACAGAGGGACTGAAACAGAGGGGCTGAAACAGAGGGGCTGAAACAGAGGGCGAGAAACAGAGGGGCTGAATCAGAGGGCGAGAAACAGAGGGTCTGAAACAGAGTGGCTGAAACAGAGGGCGAGAAACAGAGGGGCTGAAACAGAGGGCGAGAAACAGAGAGGTTGAAACAGAGGGCGAGAAACAGAGGGGCTGAAAAAGAGGGCGAGAAACAGAGGGGCTGAAACAGAGGGCGAGAAACAGAGGGTCTGAAACAGAGGGGCTGAAACAGAGGGGCTGAAACAGAGGGCGAGAAACAGAGGGTCTGAAACAGATGGGCTGAAACAGAGGGCGAGAAATAGATGGGCTGAAACAGAGGGCGAGAAACAGAGGGACTGAAACAGAGGGGCTGAAACAGAGGGGCTGAAACAGAGGGCGAGAAACAGAGGGGCTGAAACAGAGGGCGAGAAACAGAGGGGCTGAAACAGAGGGGCTGAAACAGAGGGGCTGAAACAGAGGGCGAGAAACAGAGGCGCTGAAACAGAGGGCGAGAAACAGAGGGGCTGAATGAGGGCGAGAAACAGAGGGACTGAAACAGAGGGCGAGAAACAGAGGGTCTGAAACAGAGGGCGAGAAACAGAGGGTCTGAAACAGAGGGCGAGAAACAGAGGGGCTGAATCAGAGGGGCTGAATCAGAGGGGCTGAAATAGAGGGGCTGAAACAGAGGGCGAGAAACAGAGGGGCTGAAACTGAGGGCGAGAAACAGAATGCGAGAAACAGAGGGGCTGAAACAGAGGGGCTGAAACAGACGGGCTGAAACAGAGGGGCTGATAAAGAGGGCGAGAAACAGAGGGGCTGAAACAGAGGGCGAGAAACAGAGGGGCTGAAACAGAGGGCGAGAAACAGACGGGTTGAAATAGAGGGGCTGAAACAGAGGAGCTGAAACAGAGGGGCTGAAACAGAGGGCGAGAAACAGAGGGGCTGAACAGAGGGCGAGAAACAGAGGGGCTGAAACAGAGGGCGAGAAACAGAGGGGCTGAAACAGAGGGGCTGAAACAGAGGGGCTGAAACAGAGGGGCTGAAACAGAGGGCGAGAAGCTGAGGGTCTGAAACAGAGGGAGAGAAACAGAGGGCGAGAAACAGAGGGACTGAAACAGAGGGGCTGAAACAGAGGGGCTGAAACAGAGGGCGAGAAACAGAGGGGCTGAAACAGAGGGCGAGAAACAGAGGGGCTGAAACAGAGGGGCTGAAACAGAGGGCGAGAAACAGAGAGGTTGAAAAAGAGGGCGAGAAACAGAGGGGCTGAAAAAGAGGGCGAGAAACAGAGGGGCTGAAACAGAGGGCGAGAAACAGAGGGGCTGAAACAGAGGGTCTGAAACAGAGGGGCTGAAACAGAGGGGCTGAAACAGAGGGCGAGAAACAGAGGGGATGAAACAGAGGGCGAGAAACACAGGGGCTGAAACAGAGCGAGAGAAACAGAGGGCGAGAAACTGAGGGACTGAAACAGAGGGGCTGAAACAGAGCGGCTGAAACAGAGGGCGAGAAACAGAGGGACTGAAACAGAGGGGCTGAAACAGAGGGGCTGAAACAGAGGGTGAGAAACAGAGGGGCTGAAACAGAGGGCGAGAAACAGAGGGGCTGAAACAGAGGGCGAGAAACAGAGTGTCTGAAACAGATGGGCTGAAACAGAGGGCGAGAAATAGATGGGCTGAAACAGAGGGCGAGAAACAGAGGGACTGAAATAGAGGGGCTGAAACAGAGGAGCTGAAACAGAGGGGCTGAAACGGAGGGCGAGAAACAGAGGGGCTGAACAGAGGGCGAGAAACAGAGGGGCTGAAACAGAGGGCGAGAAACAGAGGGGCTGAAACAGAGGGGCTGAAACAGAGGGGCTGAAACAGAGGGGCTGAAACAGAGGGCGAGAAATAGATGGGCTGAAACAGAGGGCGAGAAACAGAGGCGCTGAAACAGAGGGCGAGAAACAGAGGGGCTGAATGAGGGCGAGAAACAGAGGGGCTGAAACAGAGGAGCTGAAACAGAGGGGCTGAAACAGAGGGCGAGAAACAGAGGGGCTGAATCAGAGGGGCTGAATCAGAGGGGCTGAAATAGAGGGGCTGAAACAGAGGGCGAGAAACAGAGGGGCTGAAACTGAGGGCGAGAAACAGAACGCGAGAAACAGAGGGGCTGAAACAGAGGGGCTGAAACAGATGGGCTGAAACAGAGGGGCTGATAAAGAGGGCGAGAAACAGAGGGGCTGAAACAGAGGGCGAGAAACAGAGGGGCTGAAACAGAGGGCGAGAAACAGAGGGGTTGAAATAGAGGGGCTGAAACAGAGGAGCTGAAACAGAGGGGCTGAAACAGAGGGCGAGAAACAGAGGGGCTGAACAGAGGGCGAGAAACAGAGGGCGAGAAACAGAGGGGCTGAAACAGAGGGGCTGAAACAGAGGGGCTGAAACAGAGGGGCTGAAACAGAGGGCGAGAAGCTGAGGGTCTGAAACAGAGGGAGAGAAACAGAGGGCGAGAAACAGAGGGACTGAAACAGAGGGGCTGAAACAGAGGGGCTGAAACAGAGGGCGAGAAACAGAGGGGCTGAAACAGAGGGCGAGAAACAGAGGGGCTGAAACAGAGGGGCTGAAACAGAGGGCGAGAAACAGAGGGGCTAAAACAGAGGGCGAGAAACAGAGAGGTTGAAAAAGAGGGCGAGAAACAGAGGGGCTGAAAAAGAGGGCGAGAAACAGAGGGGCTGAAACAGAGGGCGAGAAACAGAGGGTCTGAAACAGAGGGTCTGAAACAGAGGGGCTGAAACAGAGGGGCTGAAACAGAGGGCGAGAAACAGAGGGGATGAAACAGAGGGCGAGAAACACAGGGGCTGAAACAGAGCGAGAGAAACAGAGGGCGAGAAACTGAGGGACTGAAACAGAGGGGCTGAAACAGAGCGGCTGAAACAGAGGGCGAGAAACAGAGGGACTGAAACAGAGGGGCTGAAACAGAGGGGCTGAAACAGAGGGTGAGAAACAGAGGGGCTGAAACAGAGGGCGAGAAACAGAGGGGCTGAAACAGAGGGCGAGAAACAGAACGCGAGAAACAGAGGGGCTGAAACAGAGGGGCTGAAACAGATGGGCTGAAACAGAGGGGCTGATAAAGAGGGCGAGAAACAGAGGGGCTGAAACAGAGGGCGAGAAACAGAGGGGCTGAAACAGAGGGCGAGAAACAGAGGGGTTGAAATAGAGGGGCTGAAACAGAGGAGCTGAAACAGAGGGGCTGAAACAGAGGGCGAGAAACAGAGGGGCTGAACAGAGGGCGAGAAACAGAGGGGCTGAAACAGAGGGCGAGAAACAGAGGGGCTGAAACAGAGGGGCTGAAACAGAGGGGCTGAAACAGAGGGCGAGAAGCTTTGGGTCTGAAACAGAGGGAGAGAAACAGAGGGCGAGAAACAGAGGGACTGAAACAGAGGGGCTGAAACAGAGGGGCTGAAACAGAGGGCGCGAAACAGAGGGTCTGTAACAGAGGGAGAGAAACAGAGGGGCTGAAACAGAGGGGCTGAAACAGAGGGCGAGAAACAGAGGGGCTGAAACAGAGGGCGAGAAACAGAGGGGCTGAAACAGTGGGCGAGAAACAGAGGGGTTGAAATAGAGGGGCTGAAACAGAGAGCGAGAAACAGAGAGGCTGAAACAGAGGGCAAGAAACAGAGGGGCTGAACAGAGGGCGAGAAACAGAGGGGCTGAAACAGAGGGCGAGAAACAGAGGAGCTGAAACAGAGGGGCTGAAACAGAGTGGCTGAAACAGAGGGGCTGAAACAGAGGGCGAGAAGCTGAGGGTCTGAAACAGAGGGAGAGAAACAGAGGGCGAGAAACAGAGGGACTGAAACAGAGGGGCTGAATCAGAGGGGCTGAAATAGAGGGGCTGAAACAGAGGGCGAGAAACAGAGGGGCTGAAACTGAGGGCGAGAAACAGAATGCGAGAAACAGAGGGGCTGAAACAGAGGGGCTGAAACAGATGGGCTGAAACAGAGGGGCTGATAAAGAGGGCGAGAAACAGAGGGGCTGAAACAGAGGGCGAGAAACAGAGGGGCTGAACAGAGGGCGAGAAACAGAGGGGCTGAAACAGAGGGGCTGAAACAGAGGGGCTGAAACAGAGGGGCTGAAACAGAGGGCGAGAAGCTGAGGGTCTGAAACAGAGGGAGAGAAACAGAGGGCGAGAAACAGAGGGACTGAAACAGAGGGGCTGAAACAGAGGGGCTGAAACAGAGGGCGCGAAACAGAGGGGCTGAAACAGAGGGCGAGAAACAGAGGGGCTGAAACAGAGGGGCTGAAACAGAGGGCGAGAAACAGAGGGGCTGAAACAGAGGGCGAGAAACAGAGGGGCTGAAACAGAGGGCGAGAAACAGAGGGGCTGAAACAGAGGGCGAGAAACAGAGGGGTTGAAATAGAGGGGCTGAAACAGAGGCGCTGAAACAGAGGGGCTGAAACAGAGAGCGAGAAACAGAGAGGCTGAAACAGAGGGCGAGAAACAGAGGGGCTGAACAGAGGGCGAGAAACAGAGGGGCTGAAACAGAGGGGCTGAAACAGAGTGGCTGAAACAGAGGGGCTGAAACAGAGGGCGAGAAGCTGAGGGTCTGAAACAGAGGGAGAGAAACAGAGGGCGAGAAACAGAGGGACTGAAACAGAGGGGCTGAAACAGAGGGGCTGAAACAGAGGGCGAGAAACAGAGGGGCTGAAACAGAGGGCGAGAAACAGAGGGGCTGAAACAGAGGGGCTGAAACAGTGGGCGAGAAACAGAGGGGCTGAAACAGAGGGCGAGAAACAGAGAGGCTGAAACAGAGGGCGAGAAACAGAGGGGCTGAAACAGAGGGCGAGAAACAGAGGGGTTGAAATAGAGTGGCTGAAACAGAGGAGCTGAAACAGAGGGGCTGAAACAGAGAGCGAGAAACAGAGGGGCTGAAACAGAGGGGCTGAATCAGAGGGGCTGAAATAGAGGGGCTGAAACAGAGGGCGAGAAACAGAGGGGCTGAAACTGAGGGCGAGAAACAGAATGCGAGAAACAGAGGGGCTGAAACAGAGGGGCTGAAACAGATGGGCTGAAACAGAGGGGCTGATAAAGAGGGCGAGAAACAGAGGGGCTGAAACAGAGGGCGAGAAACAGAGGGGCTGAAACAGAGGGCGAGAAACAGAGGGGTTGAAATAGAGGGGCTGAAACAGAGGAGCTGAAACAGAGGGGCTGAAACAGAGGGCGAGAAACAGAGGGGCTGAACAGAGGGCGAGAAACAGAGGGGCTGAAACAGAGGGCGAGAAACAGAGGGGCTGAAACAGAGGGGCTGAAACAGAGGGGCTGAAACAGAGGGGCTGAAACAGAGGGCGAGAAGCTGAGGGTCTGAAACAGAGGGAGAGAAACAGAGGGCGAGAAACAGAGGGACTGAAACAGAGGGGCTGAAACAGAGGGGCTGAAACAGAGGGCGCGAAACAGAGGGGCTGAAACAGAGGGCGAGAAACAGAGGGGCTGAAACAGAGGGGCTGAAACAGAGGGCGAGAAACAGAGGGGCTGAAACAGAGGGCGAGAAACAGAGGGGCTGAAACAGAGGGCGAGAAACAGAGGGGCTGAAACAGAGGGCGAGAAACAGAGGGGTTGAAATAGAGGGGCTGAAACAGAGGAGCTGAAACAGAGGGGCTGAAACAGAGAGCGAGAAACAGAGAGGCTGAAACAGAGGGCGAGAAACAGAGGGGCTGAACAGAGGGCGAGAAACAGAGGGGCTGAAACAGAGGGGCTGAAACAGAGTGGCTGAAACAGAGGGGCTGAAACAGAGGGCGAGAAGCTGAGGGTCTGAAACAGAGGGAGAGAAACAGAGGGCGAGAAACAGAGGGACTGAAACAGAGGGGCTGAAACAGAGGGGCTGAAACAGAGGGCGAGAAACAGAGGGGCTGAAACAGAGGGGCTGAAACAGAGGGAGAGAAACAGAGGGGCTGAAACAGAGGGGCTGAAACAGAGGGCGAGAAACAGAGGGGCTGAAACAGAGGGCGAGAAACAGAGGGGCTGAAACAGAGGGCGAGAAACAGAGGGGCTGAAACAGAGGGCGAGAAACAGAGGGGTTGAAATAGAGGGGCTGAAACAGAGGAGCTGAAACAGAGGGGCTGAAACAGAGAGCGAGAAACAGAGGGGCTGAAACAGAGGGCGAGAAACAGAGGGGCTGAACAGAGGGCGAGAAACAGAGGGGCTGAAACAGAGGGGCTGAAACAGAGTGGCTGAAACAGAGGGGCTGAAACAGAGGGCGAGAAGCTGAGGGTCTGAAACAGAGGGAGAGAAACAGAGGGCGAGAAACAGAGGGACTGAAACAGAGGGGCTGAAACAGAGGGGCTGAAACAGAGGGCGAGAAACAGAGGGGCTGAAACAGAGGGCGAGAAACAGAGGGGCTGAAACAGAGGGGCTGAAACAGAGGGCGAGAAACAGAGGGGCTGAAACAGAGGGCGAGAAACAGAGAGGTTGAAACAGAGGGCGAGAAACAGAGGGGCTGAAAAAGAGGGCGAGAAACAGAGGGGCTGAAACAGAGGGCGAGAAACAGAGGGTCTGAAACAGAGGGGCTGAAACAGAGGGGCTGAAACAGAGGGCGAGAAACAGAGGGGATGAAACAGAGGGCGAGAAACAGAGGGGCTGAAACAGAGGGCGAGAAACAGAGGGGCTGAAACAGAGGGGCTGAAACAGAGGGCGAGAAACAGAGGGCGAGAAAAAGAGGGACTGAAACAGAGGGGCTGAAACAGAGGGGCTGAAACAGAGGGCGAGAAACAGAGGGGCTGAAACAGAGGGCGAGAAACCGAGGGGCTGAAACAGAGGGCGAGAAACAGAGGGTCTGAAACAGATGGGCTGAAACAGAGGGCGAGAAATAGATGGGCTGAAACAGAGGGCGAGAAACAGAGGGACTGAAACAGAGGGGCTGAAACAGAGCGGCTGAAACAGAGGGCGAGAAACAGAGGGACTGAAACAGAGGGGCTGAAACAGAGGGGCTGAAACAGAGGGTGAGAAACAGAGGGGCTGAAACAGAGGGCGAGAAACAGAGGGGCTGAAACAGAGGGCGAGAAACAGAGGGGCTGAAACAGAGGGGCTGAAACAGAGGGGCTGAAACAGAGGGCGAGAAACAGAGGGGCTGAACAGAGGGCGAGAAACAGAGGGGCTGAAACAGAGGGCGAGAAACAGAGGGGCTGAAACAGAGGGGCTGAAACAGAGGGGCTGAAACAGAGGGGCTGAAACAGAGGGTGAGAAACAGAGGGGCTGAAACAGAGGGCGAGAAACAGAGGGGCTGAAACAGAGGGCGAGAAACAGAGTGTCTGAAACAAATGGGCTGAAACAGAGGGCGAGAAATAGATGGGCTGAAACAGAGGGCGAGAAACAGAGGGACTGAAATAGAGGGGCTGAAACAGAGGAGCTGAAACAGAGGGGCTGAAACAGAGGGCGAGAAACAGAGGGGCTGAACAGAGGCCGAGAAACAGAGGGGCTGAAACAGAGGGCGAGAAACAGAGGGGCTGAAACAGAGGGGCTGAAACAGAGGGGCTGAAACAGAGGGGCTGAAACAGAGGGCGAGAAATAGATGGGCTGAAACAGAGGGCGAGAAACAGAGGCGCTGAAACAGAGGGCGAGAAACAGAGGGGCTGAATGAGGGCGAGAAACAGAGGGGCTGAAACAGAGGAGCTGAAACAGAGGGGCTGAAACAGAGGGCGAGAAACAGAGGGGCTGAATCAGAGGGGCTGAATCAGAGGGTCTGAAATACAGGGGCTGAAACAGAGGGCGAGAAACAGAGGGGCTGAAACTGAGGGCGAGAAACAGAACGCGAGAAACAGAGGGGCTGAAACAGAGGGGCTGAAACAGATGGGCTGAAACAGAGGGGCTGATAAAGAGGGCGAGAAACAGAGGGGCTGAAACAGAGGGCGAGAAACAGAGGGGCTGAAACAGAGGGCGAGAAACAGAGGGGTTGAAATAGAGGGGCTGAAACAGAGGAGCTGAAACAGAGGGGCTGAAACAGAGGGCGAGAAACAGAGGGGCTGAACAGAGGGCGAGAAACAGAGGGGCTGAAACAGAGGGCGAGAAACAGAGGGGCTGAAACAGAGGGGCTGAAACAGAGGGGCTGAAACAGAGGGCGAGAAGCTTTGGGTCTGAAACAGAGGGAGAGAAACAGAGGGCGAGAAACAGAGGGACTGAAACAGAGTGGCTGAAACAGAGGGGCTGAAACAGAGGGCGAGAAACAGAGGGGCTGAAACAGAGGGCGAGAAACAGAGGGGCTGAAACAGAGGGCGAGAAACAGAGGGGTTGAAATAGAGGGGCTGAAACAGAGAGCGAGAAACAGAGAGGCTGAAACAGAGGGCAGGAAACAGAGGGGCTGAACAGAGGGCGAGAAACAGAGGGGCTGAAACAGAGGGCGAGAAACAGAGGAGCTGAAACAGAGGGGCTGAAACAGAGTGGCTGAAACAGAGGGGCTGAAACAGAGGGCGAGAAGCTGAGGGTCTGAAACAGAGGGAGAGAAACAGAGGGCGAGAAACAGAGGGACTGAAACAGAGGGGCTGAATCAGAGGGGCTGAAATAGAGGGGCTGAAACAGAGGGCGAGAAACAGAGGGGCTGAAACTGAGGGCGAGAAACAGAATGCGAGAAACAGAGGGGCTGAAACAGAGGGGCTGAAACAGATGGGCTGAAACAGAGGGGCTGATAAAGAGGGCGAGAAACAGAGGGGCTGAAACAGAGGGCGAGAAACAGAGGGGCTGAACAGAGGGCGAGAAACAGAGGGGCTGAAACAGAGGGCGAGAAACAGAGGGGCTGAAACAGAGGGGCTGAAACAGAGGGGCTGAAACAGAGGGGCTGAAACAGAGGGCGAGAAGCTGAGGGTCTGAAACAGAGGGAGAGAAACAGAGGGCGAGAAACAGAGGGACTGAAACAGAGGGGCTGAAACAGAGGGGCTGAAACAGAGGGCGCGAAACAGAGGGGCTGAAACAGAGGGCGAGAAACAGAGGGGCTGAAACAGAGGGGCTGAAACAGAGGGCGAGAAACAGAGGGGCTGAAACAGAGGGCGAGAAACAGAGGGGCTGAAACAGAGGGCGAGAAACAGAGGGGTTGAAATAGAGGGGCTGAAACAGAGGAGCTGAAACAGAGGGGCTGAAACAGAGAGCGAGAAACAGAGAGGCTGAAACAGAGGGCGAGAAACAGAGGGGCTGAACAGAGGGCGAGAAACAGAGGGGCTGAAACAGAGGGGCTGAAACAGAGTGGCTGAAACAGAGGGGCTGAAACAGAGGGCGAGAAGCTGAGGGTCTGAAACAGAGGGAGAGAAACAGAGGGCGAGAAACAGAGGGACTGAAACCGAGGGGCTGAAACAGAGGGGCTGAAACAGAGGGCGAGAAACAGAGGGGCTGAAACAGAGGGCGAGAAACAGAGGGGCTGAAACAGAGGGGCTGAAACAGAGGGCGAGAAACAGAGGGGCTGAAACAGAGGGGCTGAAACAGAGGGCGAGAAACAGATGGGCTGAAACAGAGGGCGAGAAACAGAGGGGCTGAAACAGAGGGCGAGAAACAGAGGGGCTGAAACAGAGGGCGAGAAACAGAGGGGTTGAAATAGAGGAGCTGAAACAGAGGGGCTGAAACAGAGAGCGAGAAACAGAGGGGCTGAAACAGAGGGGCTGAATCAGAGGGGCTGAAATAGAGGGGCTGAAACAGAGGGCGAGAAACAGAGGGGCTGAAACTGAGGGCGAGAAACAGAATGCGAGAAACAGAGGGGCTGAAACAGAGGGGCTGAAACAGATGGGCTGAAACAGAGGGGCTGATAAAGAGGGCGAGAAACAGAGGGGCTGAAACAGAGGGCGAGAAACAGAGGGGCTGAAACAGAGGGCGAGAAACAGAGGGGTTGAAATAGAGGGGCTGAAACAGAGGAGCTGAAACAGAGGGGCTGAAACAGAGGGCGAGAAACAGAGGGGCTGAACAGAGGGCGAGAAACAGAGGGGCTGAAACAGAGGGCGAGAAACAGAGGGGCTGAAACAGAGGGGCTGAAACAGAGGGGCTGAAACAGAGGGGCTGAAACAGAGGGCGAGAAGCTGAGGGTCTGAAACAGAGGGAGAGAGACAGAGGGCGAGAAACAGAGGGACTGAAACAGAGGGGCTGAAACAGAGGGGCTGAAACAGAGGGCGCGAAACAGAGGGGCTGAAACAGAGGGCGAGAAACAGAGGGGCTGAAACAGAGGGGCTGAAACAGAGGGCGAGAAACAGAGGGGCTGAAACAGAGGGCGAGAAACAGAGGGGCTGAAACAGAGGGCGAGAAACAGAGGGGCTGAAACAGAGGGCGAGAAACAGAGGGGTTGAAATAGAGGGGCTGAAACAGAGGAGCTGAAACAGAGGGGCTGAAACAGAGAGCGAGAAACAGAGAGGCTGAAACAGAGGGCGAGAAACAGAGGGGCTGAACAGAGGGCGAGAAACAGAGGGGCTGAAACAGAGGGGCTGAAACAGAGTGGCTGAAACAGAGGGGCTGAAACAGAGGGCGAGAAGCTGAGGGTCTGAAACAGAGGGAGAGAAACAGAGGGCGAGAAACAGAGGGACTGAAACAGAGGGGCTGAAACAGAGGGGCTGAAACAGAGGGCGAGAAACAGAGGGGCTGAAACAGAGGGCGAGAAACAGAGGGGCTGAAACAGAGGGGCTGAAACAGAGGGCGAGAAACATAGGGGCTGAAACAGAGGGGCTGAAACAGAGGGCGAGAAACAGAGGGGCTGAAACAGAGGGCGAGAAACAGAGGGGCTGAAACAGAGGGCGAGAAACAGAGGGGTTGAAATAGAGGGGCTGAAACAGAGGAGCTGAAACAGAGGGGCTGAAACAGAGAGCGAGAAACAGAGGGGCTGAAACAGAGGGCGAGAAACAGAGGGGCTGAACAGAGGGCGAGAAACAGAGGGGCTGAAACAGAGGGGCTGAAACAGAGTGGCTGAAACAGAGGGGCTGAAACAGAGCGCGAGAAGCTGAGGGTCTGAAACAGAGGGAGAGAAACAGAGGGCGAGAAACAGAGGGACTGAAACAGAGGGGCTGAAACAGAGGGGCTGAAACAGAGGGCGAGAAACAGAGGGGCTGAAACAGAGGGCGAGAAACAGAGGGGCTGAAACAGAGGGGCTGAAACAGAGGACGAGAAACAGAGGGGCTGAAACAGAGGGCGAGAAACAGAGAGGTTGAAACAGAGGGCGAGAAACAGAGGGGCTGAAAAAGAGGGCGAGAAACAGAGGGGCTGAAACAGAGGGCGAGAAACAGAGGGTCTGAAACAGAGGGGCTGAAACAGAGGGGCTGAAACAGAGGGGCTGAAACAGAGGGCGAGAAACAGAGGTGATGAAACAGAGGGCGAGAAACACAGGGGCTGAAACAGAGGGAGAGAAACAGAGGGCGAGAAACAGAGGGACTGAAACAGAGGGGCTGAAACAGAGCGGCTGAAACAGAGGGCGAGAAACAGAGGGACTGAAACAGAGGGGCTGAAACAGAGGGGCTGAAACAGAGGGCGAGAAACAGAGGGGCTGAAACAGAGGGCGAGAAACAGAGTGTCTGAAAGAGATGGGCTGAAACAGAGGGCGAGAAATAGATGGGCTGAAACAGAGGGCGAGAAACAGAGGGACTGAAATAGAGGGGCTGAAACAGAGGAGCTGAAACAGAGGGGCTGAAACAGAGGGCGAGAAACAGAGGGGCTGAACAGAGGGCGAGAAACAGAGGGGCTGAATCAGAGGGGCTGAATCAGAGGGGCTGAAACAGAGGGGCTGAAACAGAGGGGCTGAAACAGAGGGCGAGAAATAGATGGGCTGAAACAGAGGGCGAGAAACAGAGGCGCTGAAACAGAGGGCGAGAAACAGAGGGGCTGAATGAGGGCGAGAAACAGAGGGGCTGAAACAGAGGAGCTGAAACAGAGGGGCTGAAACAGAGGGCGAGAAACAGAGGGGCTGAATCAGAGGGGCTGAATCAGAGGGGCTGAAATAGAGGGGCTGAAACAGAGGGCGAGAAACAGAGGGGCTGAAACTGAGGGCGAGAAACAGAATGCGAGAAACAGAGGGGCTGAAACAGAGGGGCTGAAACAGATGGGCTGAAACAGAGGGGCTGATAAAGAGGGCGAGAAACAGAGGGGCTGAAACAGAGGGCGAGAAACAGAGGGGCTGAAACAGAGGGCGAGAAACAGAGGGGTTGAAATAGAGGGGCTGAAACAGAGGAGCTGAAACAGAGGGGCTGAAACAGAGGGCGAGAAACAGAGGGGCTGAACAGAGGGCGAGAAACAGAGGGGCTGAAACAGAGGGCGAGAAACAGAGGGGCTGAAACAGAGGGGCTGAAACAGAGGGGCTGAAACAGAGGGCGAGAAGCTTTGGGTCTGAAACAGAGGGAGAGAAACAGAGGGCGAGAAACAGAGGGACTGAAACAGAGGGGCTGAAACAGAGGGGCTGAAACAGAGGGCGCGAAACAGAGGGGCTGAAACAGAGGGCGAGAAACAGAGGGGCTGAAACAGAGGGGCTGAAACAGAGGGCGAGAAACAGAGGGGCTGAAACAGAGGGCGAGAAACAGAGGGGCTGAAACAGAGGGCGTGAAACAGAGGGGCTGAAACAGAGGGCGAGAAACAGAGGGGTTGAAATAGAGGGGCTGAAACAGAGGAGCTGAAACAGAGGGGCTGAAACAGAGAGCGAGAAACAGAGAGGCTGAAACAGAGGGCGAGAAACAGAGGGGCTGAACAGAGGGCGAGAAACAGAGGGGCTGAAACAGAGGGCGAGAAACAGAGGGGCTGAAACAGAGGGGCTGAAACAGAGTGGCTGAAACAGAGGGGCTGAAACAGAGGGCGAGAAACAGAGGGGCTGAAACAGAGGGCGAGAAACAGAGGGGTTGAAATAGAGGGGCTGAAACAGAGGAGCTGAAACAGAGGGGCTGAAACAGAGAGCGAGAAACAGAGAGGCTGAAACAGAGGGCGAGAAACAGAGGGGCTGAACAGAGGGCGAGAAACAGAGGGGCTGAAACAGAGGGCGAGAAACAGAGGGGCTGAAACAGAGGGGCTGAAACAGAGGGGCTGAAACAGAGGGGCTGAAACAGAAAGCGAGAAGCTGAGGGTCTGAAACAGAGGGAGAGAAACAGAGGGCGAGAAACAGAGGGACTGAAACAGAGGGGCTGAAACAGAGGGGCTGAAACAGAGGGCGAGAAACAGAGGGGCTGAAACAGAGGGCGAGAAACAGAGGGGCTGAAACAGAGGGGCTGAAACAGAGGGCGAGAAACAGAGGGGCTGAAACAGAGGGCGAGAAACAGAGAGGTTGAAACAGAGGGCGAGAAACAGAGGGGCTGAAAAAGAGGGCGAGAAACAGAGGGGCTGAAACAGAGGGCGAGAAACAGAGGGTCTGAAACAGAGGGGCTGAAACAGAGGGGCTGAAACAGAGGGCGAGAAACAGAGGGGATGAAACAGAGGGTGAGAAACAGAGGGGCTGAAACAGAGGGCGAGAAACAGAGGGGCTGAAACAGAGGGGCTGAAACAGAGGGCGAGAAACAGAGGGCGAGAAACAGAGGGACTGAAACAGAGGGGCTGAAACAGAGGGGCTGAAACAGAGGGCGAGAAACAGAGGGGCTGAAACAGAGGGCGAGAAACCGAGGGGCTGAAACAGAGGGCGAGAAACAGAGGGTCTGAAACAGATGGGCTGTAACAGAGGGCGAGAAATAGATGGGCTGAAACAGAGGGCGAGAAACAGAGGGACTGAAACAGAGGGGCTGAAACAGAGGGGCTGAAACAGAGGGCGAGAAACAGAGGGGCTGAAACAGAGGGCGAGAAACAGAGGGGCTGAAACAGAGGGCGAGAAACAGAGGGGCTGAAACAGAGGGGCTGAAACAGAGGGGCTGAAACAGAGGGCGAGAAATAGATGGGCTGAAACAGAGGGCGAGAATCAGAGGCGCTGAAACAGAGGGCGAGAAACAGAGGGGCTGAATGAGGGCGAGAAACAGAGGGGCTGAAACAGAGGAGCTGATACAGAGGGGCTGAAAGAGAGGGCGAGAAACAGAGGGTCTGAAACAGAGGGCGAGAAACAGAGGGGCTGAATCAGAGGGGCTGAATCAGAGGGGCTGAAATAGAGGGGCTGAAACAGAGGGCGAGAAACAGAGGGGCTGAAACTGAGGGCGAGAAACAGAATGCGAGAAACAGAGGGGCTGAAACAGAGGGGCTGAAACAGACGGGCTGAAACAGAGGGGCTGATAAAGAGTGTGAGAAACAGAGGGGCTGAAACAGAGGGCGAGAAACAGAGGGGCTGAAACAGAGGGGCTGAAACAGAGGGCGAGAAACAGAGGGCGAGAAACAGAGGGACTGAAACAGAGGGGCTGAAACAGAGGGGCTGAAACAGAGGGCGAGAAACAGAGGGGCTGAAACAGAGGGCGAGAAACCGAGGGGCTGAAACAGAGGGCGAGAAACAGAGGGTCTGAAACAGATGGGCTGAAACAGAGGGCGAGAAATAGATGGGCTGAAACAGAGGGCGAGAAACAGAGGGACTGAAACAGAGGGGCTGAAACAGAGGGGCTGAAACAGAGGGCGAGAAACAGAGGGGCTGAAACAGAGGGCGAGAAACAGAGGGGCTGAAACAGAGGGCGAGAAACAGAGGGGCTGAAACAGAGGGGCTGAAACAGAGGGGCTGAAACAGAGGGCGAGAAATAGATGGGCTGAAACAGAGGGCGAGAATCAGAGGCGCTGAAACAGAGGGCGAGAAACAGAGGGGCTGAATGAGGGCGAGAAACAGAGGGGCTGAAACAGAGGAGCTGATACAGAGGGGCTGAAAGAGAGGGCGAGAAACAGAGGGTCTGAAACAGAGGGCGAGAAACAGAGGGGCTGAATCAGAGGGGCTGAATCAGAGGGGCTGAAATAGAGGGGCTGAAACAGAGGGCGAGAAACAGAGGGGCTGAAACTGAGGGCGAGAAACAGAATGCGAGAAACAGAGGGGCTGAAACAGAGGGGCTGAAACAGACGGGCTGAAACAGAGGGGCTGATAAAGAGGGCGAGAAACAGAGGGGCTGAAACAGAGGGCGAGAAACAGAGGGGCTGAAACAGAGGGCGAGAAACAGAGGGGTTGAAATAGAGGGGCTGAAACAGAGGAGCTGAAACAGAGGGGCTGAAACAGAGGGCGAGAAACAGAGGGGCTGAACAGAGGGCGAGAAACAGAGGGGCTGAAACAGAGGGCGAGAAACAGAGGGGCTGAAACAGAGGGGCTGAAACAGAGGGGCTGAAACAGAGGGGCTGAAACAGAGGGCGAGAAGCTGAGGGTCTGAAACAGAGGGAGAGAAACAGAGGGCGAGAAACAGAGGGACTGAAACAGAGGGGCTGAAACAGAGGGGCTGAAACAGAGGGCGAGAAACAGAGGGGCTGAAACAGAGGGCGAGAAACAGAGGGGCTGAAACAGAGGGGCTGAAACAGAGGGCGAGAAACAGAGAGGCTGAAACAGTGGGCGAGAAACAGAGAGGTTGAAACAGAGGGCGAGAAACAGAGGGGCTGAAAAAGAGGGCGAGAAACAGAGGGGCTGAAACAGAGGGCGAGAAACAGAGGGTCTGAAACAGAGGGGCTGAAACAGAGGGGCTGAAACAGAGGGGCTGAAACAGAGGGCGAGAAACAGAGGGGATGAAACAGAGGGCGAGAAACACAGGGGCTGAAACAGAGGGAGAGAAACAGAGGGCGAGAAACAGAGGGACTGAAACAGAGGGGCTGAAACAGAGCGGCTGAAACAGAGGGCGAGAAACAGAGGGGCTGAAACAGAGGGGCTGAAACAGAGGGGCTGAAACAGAGGGCGAGAAATAGATGGGCTGAAACAGAGGGCGAGAAACAGAGGCGCTGAAACAGAGGGCGAGAAACAGAGGGGCTGAATGAGGGCGAGAAACAGAGGGGCTGAAACAGAGGAGCTGAAACAGAGGGGCTGAATCAGAGGGCGAGAAACAGAGGGGCTGAAACAGAGGGCGAGAAACACAGGGGCTGAAACAGAGGGAGAGAAACAGAGGGCGAGAAACAGAGGGACTGAAACAGAGGGGCTGAAACAGAGCGGCTGAAACAGAGGGCGAGAAACAGAGGGGCTGAAACAGAGGGGCTGAAACAGAGGGGCTGAAACAGAGGGCGAGAAATAGATGGGCTGAAACAGAGGGCGAGAAACAGAGGCGCTGAATCAGAGGGCGAGAAACAGAGGGGCCGAATCAGAGGGGCTGAATCAGAGGGGCTGAAATAGAGGGGCTGAAACAGAGGGCGAGAAACAGAGGGGCTGAAACTGAGGGCGAGAAACAGAATGCGAGAAACAGAGGGGCTGAAACAGAGGGGCTGAAACAGACGGGCTGAAACAGAGGGGCTGATAAAGAGTGTGAGAAACAGAGGGGCTGAAACAGAGGGCGAGAAACAGAGGGGCTGAAACAGAGGGGCTGAAACAGAGGGCGAGAAACAGAGGGCGAGAAACAGAGGGACTGAAACAGAGGGGCTGAAACAGAGGGGCTGAAACAGAGGGCGAGAAACAGAGGGGCTGAAACAGAGGGCGAGAAACCGAGGGGCTGAAACAGAGGGCGAGAAACAGAGGGTCTGAAACAGATGGGCTGAAACAGAGGGCGAGAAATAGATGGGCTGAAACAGAGGGCGAGAAACAGAGGGACTGAAACAGAGGGGCTGAAACAGAGGGGCTGAAACAGAGGGCGAGAAACAGAGGGGCTGAAACAGAGGGCGAGAAACAGAGGGGCTGAAACAGAGGGCGAGAAACAGAGGGGCTGAAACAGAGGGGCTGAAACAGAGGGGCTGAAACAGAGGGCGAGAAATAGATGGGCTGAAACAGAGGGCGAGAATCAGAGGCGCTGAAACAGAGGGCGAGAAACAGAGGGGCTGAATGAGGGCGAGAAACAGAGGGGCTGAAACAGAGGAGCTGATACAGAGGGGCTGAAAGAGAGGGCGAGAAACAGAGGGTCTGAAACAGAGGGCGAGAAACAGAGGGGCTGAATCAGAGGGGCTGAATCAGAGGGGCTGAAATAGAGGGGCTGAAACAGAGGGCGAGAAACAGAGGGGCTGAAACTGAGGGCGAGAAACAGAATGCGAGAAACAGAGGGGCTGAAACAGAGGGGCTGAAACAGACGGGCTGAAACAGAGGGGCTGATAAAGAGGGCGAGAAACAGAGGGGCTGAAACAGAGGGCGAGAAACAGAGGGGCTGAAACAGAGGGCGAGAAACAGAGGGGTTGAAATAGAGGGGCTGAAACAGAGGAGCTGAAACAGAGGGGCTGAAACAGAGGGCGAGAAACAGAGGGGCTGAACAGAGGGCGAGAAACAGAGGGGCTGAAACAGAGGGCGAGAAACAGAGGGGCTGAAACAGAGGGGCTGAAACAGAGGGGCTGAAACAGAGGGGCTGAAACAGAGGGCGAGAAGCTGAGGGTCTGAAACAGAGGGAGAGAAACAGAGGGCGAGAAACAGAGGGACTGAAACAGAGGGGCTGAAACAGAGGGGCTGAAACAGAGGGCGAGAAACAGAGGGGCTGAAACAGAGGGCGAGAAACAGAGGGGCTGAAACAGAGGGGCTGAAACAGAGGGCGAGAAACAGAGAGGCTGAAACAGTGGGCGAGAAACAGAGAGGTTGAAACAGAGGGCGAGAAACAGAGGGGCTGAAAAAGAGGGCGAGAAACAGAGGGGCTGAAACAGAGGGCGAGAAACAGAGGGTCTGAAACAGAGGGGCTGAAACAGAGGGGCTGAAACAGAGGGGCTGAAACAGAGGGCGAGAAACAGAGGGGATGAAACAGAGGGCGAGAAACACAGGGGCTGAAACAGAGGGAGAGAAACAGAGGGCGAGAAACAGAGGGACTGAAACAGAGGGGCTGAAACAGAGCGGCTGAAACAGAGGGCGAGAAACAGAGGGGCTGAAACAGAGGGGCTGAAACAGAGGGGCTGAAACAGAGGGCGAGAAATAGATGGGCTGAAACAGAGGGCGAGAAACAGAGGCGCTGAAACAGAGGGCGAGAAACAGAGGGGCTGAATGAGGGCGAGAAACAGAGGGGCTGAAACAGAGGAGCTGAAACAGAGGGGCTGAATCAGAGGGCGAGAAACAGAGGGGCTGAATCAGAGGGGCTGAATCAGAGGGGCTGAAATAGAGGGGCTGAAACAGAGGGCGAGAAACAGAGGGGCTGAAACTGAGGGCGAGAAACAGAATGCGAGAAACAGAGGGGCTGAAACAGAGGGGCTGAAACAGATGGGCTGAAACAGAGGGGCTGATAAAGAGGGCGAGAAACAGAGGGGCTGAAACAGAGGGCGAGAAACAGAGGGGCTGAAACAGAGGGCGAGAAACAGAGGGGCTGAAACAGAGGGGCTGAAACAGAGGGGCTGAAACAGAGGGGCTGAAACAGAGGGCGAGAAGCTTTGGGTCTGAAACAGAGGGAGAGAAACGAGGGCGAGAAACAGAGGGACTGAAACAGAGGGGCTGAAACAGAGGGGCTGAAACAGAGGGCGCGAAACAGAGGGGCTGAAACAGAGGGCGAGAAACAGAGGGGATGAAACAGAGGGGCTGAAACAGAGGGCGCGAAACAGAGGGGCTGAAACAGAGGGCGAGAAACAGAGGGGCTGAAACAGAGGGCCAGAAACAGAGGGGCTGAAACAGAGGGCGAGAAACAGAGGGGTTGAAATAGAGGGGCTGAAACAGAGGAGCTGAAACAGAGGGGCTGAAACAGAGAGTGAGAAACAGAGAGGCTGAAACAGAGGGCGAGAAACAGAGGGGCTGAACAGAGGGCGAGAAACAGAGGGGCTGAAACAGAGGGCAAGAAACAAAGGGGCTGAAACAGAGGGGCTGAAACAGAGTGGCTGAAACAGAGGGGCTGAAACAGAGGGCGAGAAGCTGAGGGTCTGAAACAGAGGGAGAGAAACAGAGGGCGAGAAACAGAGGGACTGGAACAGAGGGGCTGAAACAGAGGGGCTGAAACAGAGGGCGAGAAACAGACGGGCTGAAACAGAGGGCGAGAAACAGAGGGGCTGAAACAGAGGGGCTGAAACAGAGGGCGAGAAACAGAGGGGCTGAAACAGAGGGCGAGAAACAGAGAGGTTGAAACAGAGGGCGAGAAACAGAGGGGCTGAAAAAGAGGGCGAGAAACAGAGGGCGAGAAACAGAGGGTCTGAAACAGAGGGTCTGAAACAGAGGGGCTGAAACAGAGGGCGAGAAACAGAGGGGATGAAACAGAGGGCGAGAAACAGAGGGGCTGAAACAGAGGGCGAGAAACAGAGGGGCTGAATCAGAGGGGCTGAATCAGAGGGGCTGAAATAGAGGGGCTGAAACAGAGGGCGAGAAACAGAGGGGCTGAAACTGAGGGCGAGAAACAGAATGCGAGAAACAGAGGGGCTGAAACAGAGGGGCTGAAACAGACGGGCTGAAACAGAGGGGCTGATAAAGAGGGCGAGAAACAGAGGGGCTGAAACAGAGGGCGAGAAACAGAGGGGCTGAAACAGAGGGCGAGAAACAGAGGGGTTGAAATAGAGGGGCTGAAACAGAGGAGCTGAAACAGAGGGGCTGAAACAGAGGGCGAGAAACAGAGGGGCTGAACAGAGGGCGAGAAACAGAGGGGCTGAAACAGAGGGCGAGAAACAGAGGGGCTGAAACAGAGGGGCTGAAACAGAGGGGCTGAAACAGAGGGGCTGAAACAGAGGGCGAGAAGCTGAGGGTCTGAAACAGAGGGAGAGAAACAGAGGGCGAGAAACAGAGGGACTGAAACAGAGGGGCTGAAACAGAGGGGCTGAAACAGAGGGCGAGAAACAGAGGGGCTGAAACAGAGGGCGAGAAACAGAGGGGCTGAAACAGAGGGGCTGAAACAGAGGGCGAGAAACAGAGAGGCTGAAACAGTGGGCGAGAAACAGAGAGGTTGAAACAGAGGGCGAGAAACAGAGGGGCTGAAAAAGAGGGCGAGAAACAGAGGGGCTGAAACAGAGGGCGAGAAACAGAGGGTCTGAAACAGAGGGGCTGAAACAGAGGGGCTGAAACAGAGGGGCTGAAACAGAGGGCGAGAAACAGAGGGGATGAAACAGAGGGCGAGAAACACAGGGGCTGAAACAGAGGGAGAGAAACAGAGGGCGAGAAACAGAGGGACTGAAACAGAGGGGCTGAAACAGAGCGGCTGAAACAGAGGGCGAGAAACAGAGGGGCTGAAACAGAGGGGCTGAAACAGAGGGGCTGAAACAGAGGGCGAGAAACAGAGGGGCTGAAACAGAGGGCGAGAAACAGAGGGGCTGAAACAGAGGGCGAGAAACAGAGTGTCTGAAACAGATGGGCTGAAACAGAGGGCGAGAAATACATGGGCTGAAACAGAGGGCGAGAAACAGAGGGACTGAAATAGAGGGGCTGAAACAGAGGAGCTGAAACAGAGGGGCTGCAACAGAGGGCGAGAAACAGAGGGGCTGAACAGAGGGCGAGAAACAGAGGGGCTGAAACAGAGGGCGAGAAACAGAGGGGCTGAAACAGAGGGGCTGAAACAGAGGGGCTGAAACAGAGGGGCTGAAACAGAGGGCGAGAAATAGATGGGCTGAAACAGAGGGCGAGAAACAGAGGCGCTGAAACAGAGGGCGAGAAACAGAGGGGCTGAATGAGGGCGAGAAACAGAGGGGCTGAAACAGAGGAGCTGAAACAGAGGGGCTGAATCAGAGGGCGAGAAACAGAGGGGCTGAATCAGAGGGGCTGAATCAGAGGGGCTGAAATAGAGGGGCTGAAACAGAGGGCGAGAAACAGAGGGGCTGAAACTGAGGGCGAGAAACAGAATGCGAGAAACAGAGGGGCTGAAACAGAGGGGCTGAAACAGATGGGCTGAAACAGAGGGGCTGATAAAGAGGGCGAGAAACAGAGGGGCTGAAACAGAGGGCGAGAAACAGAGGGGCTGAAACAGAGGGCGAGAAACAGAGGGGCTGAAACAGAGGGGCTGAAACAGAGGGGCTGAAACAGAGGGGCTGAAACAGAGGGCGAGAAGCTTTGGGTCTGAAACAGAGGGAGAGAAACGAGGGCGAGAAACAGAGGGACTGAAACAGAGGGGCTGAAACAGAGGGGCTGAAACAGAGGGCGCGAAACAGAGGGGCTGAAACAGAGGGCGAGAAACAGAGGGGATGAAACAGAGGGGCTGAAACAGAGGGCGCGAAACAGAGGGGCTGAAACAGAGGGCGAGAAACAGAGGGGCTGAAACAGAGGGCCAGAAACAGAGGGGCTGAAACAGAGGGCGAGAAACAGAGGGGTTGAAATAGAGGGGCTGAAACAGAGGAGCTGAAACAGAGGGGCTGAAACAGAGAGTGAGAAACAGAGAGGCTGAAACAGAGGGCGAGAAACAGAGGGGCTGAACAGAGGGCGAGAAACAGAGGGGCTGAAACAGAGGGCAAGAAACAAAGGGGCTGAAACAGAGGGGCTGAAACAGAGTGGCTGAAACAGAGGGGCTGAAACAGAGGGCGAGAAGCTGAGGGTCTGAAACAGAGGGAGAGAAACAGAGGGCGAGAAACAGAGGGACTGGAACAGAGGGGCTGAAACAGAGGGGCTGAAACAGAGGGCGAGAAACAGACGGGCTGAAACAGAGGGCGAGAAACAGAGGGGCTGAAACAGAGGGGCTGAAACAGAGGGCGAGAAACAGAGGGGCTGAAACAGAGGGCGAGAAACAGAGAGGTTGAAACAGAGGGCGAGAAACAGAGGGGCTGAAAAAGAGGGCGAGAAACAGAGGGCGAGAAACAGAGGGTCTGAAACAGAGGGTCTGAAACAGAGGGGCTGAAACAGAGGGCGAGAAACAGAGGGGATGAAACAGAGGGCGAGAAACAGAGGGGCTGAAACAGAGGGCGAGAAACAGAGGGCGAGAAACAGAGGGACTGAAACAGAGGGGCTGAAAAAGAGGGGCTGAAACAGAGGGCGAGAAACAGAGGGCGAGAAACAGAGGGGCTGAAACTGAGGGCGAGAAACAGAACGCGAGAAACAGAGGGGCTGAAACAGAGGGGCTGAAACAGATGGGCTGAAACAGAGGGGCTGATAAAGAGGGCGAGAAACAGAGGGGCTGAAACAGAGGGCGAGAAACAGAGGGGCTGAAACAGAGGGCGAGAAACAGAGGGGTTGAAATAGAGGGGCTGAAACAGAGGAGCTGAAACAGAGGGGCTGAAACAGAGGGCGAGAAACAGAGGGGCTGAACAGAGGGCGAGAAACAGAGGGGCTGAAACAGAGGGCGAGAAACAGAGGGGCTGAAACAGAGGGGCTGAAACAGAGGGGCTGAAACAGAGGGGCTGAAACAGAGGGCGAGAAGCTTTGGGTCTGAAACAGAGGGAGAGAAACAGAGGGCGAGAAACAGAGGGACTGAAACAGAGGGGCTGAAACAGAGGGGCTGAAACAGAGGGCGCGAAACAGAGGGGCTGAAACAGAGGGCGAGAAACAGAGGGTCTGAAACAGAGGGGCTGAAACAGAGGGCGAGAAACAGAGGGGCTGAAACAGAGGGCGAGAAACAGAGGGGCTGAAACAGAGGGCGAGAAACAGAGGGGCTGAAACAGAGGGCGAGAAACAGAGGGGTTGAAATAGAGGGGCTGAAACAGAGGAGCTGAAACAGAGGGGCTGAAACAGAGAGCGAGAAACAGAGAGGCTGAAACAGAGGGCGAGAAACAGAGGGGCTGAACAGAGGGCGAGAAACAGAGGGGCTGAAACAGAGGGCGAGAAACAGAGGGGCTGAAACAGAGGGGCTGAAACAGAGTGGCTGAAACAGAGGGGCTGAAACAGAGGGCGAGAAGCTGAGGGTCTGAAACAGAGGGAGAGAAACAGAGGGCGAGAAACAGAGGGACTGAAACAGAGGAGCTGAAACAGAGGGGCTGAAACAGAGGGGCTGAAACAGAGGGGCTGAAACAGAGGGCGAGAAACAGAGGGGCTGAAACAGAGGGGCTGAAACAGAGGGCGAGAAACAGAGGGGCTGAAACAGAGGGCGAGAAACAGAGAGGTTGAAACAGAGGGCGAGAAACAGAGGGGCTGAAAAAGAGGGCGAGAAACTGAGGGGCTGAAACAGAGGGCGAGAAACAGAGGGTCTGAAACAGAGGGGCTGAAACAGAGGGCGAGAAATAGATGGGCTGAAACAGAGGGCGAGAAACAGAGGGACTGAAATAGAGGGGCTGAAACAGAGGAGCTGAAACAGAGGGGCTGAAACAGAGGGCGAGAAACAGAGGGGCTGAACAGAGGGCGAGAAACAGAGGGGCTGAAACAGAGGGCGAGAAAAAGAGGGGCTGAAACAGAGGGGTGAAACAGAGGTGCTGAAACAGAGGGGCTGAAACAGAGGGCGAGAAATAGATGGGCTGAAACAGAGGGCGAGAAACAGAGGCGCTGAAACCGAGGGCGAGAAACAGAGGGGCTGAATGAGGGCGAGAAACAGAGGGGCTGAAACAGAGGAGCTGAAACAGAGGGGCTGAAACAGAGGGCGAGAAACAGAGGGTCTGAAACAGAGGGCGAGAAACAGAGGGGCTGAATCAGAGGGGCTGAATCAGAGGGGCTGAAATAGAGGGGCTGAAACAGAGGGCGAGAAACAGAGGGGCTGAAACTGAGGGCGAGAAACAGAATGCGAGAAACAGAGGGGCTGAAACAGAGGGGCTGAAACAGATGGGCTGAAACAGAGGGGCTGATAAAGAGGGCGAGAAACAGAGGGGCTGAAACAGAGGGCGAGAAACAGAGGGGCTGAAACAGAGGGCGAGAAACAGAGGGGTTGAAATAGAGGGGCTGAAACAGAGGAGCTGAAACAGAGGGGCTGAAACAGAGGGCGAGAAACAGAGGGGCTGAACAGAGGGCGAGAAATAGAGGGGCTGAAACAGAGGGCGAGAAACAGAGGGGCTGAAACAGAGGGGCTGAAACAGAGGGGCTGAAACAGAGGGCGAGAAGCTTTGGGTCTGAAACAGAGGGAGAGAAACAGAGGTCGAGAAACAGAGGGACTGAAACAGAGGGGCTGAAACAGAGGGGCTGAAACAGAGGGCGCGAAACAGAGGGGCTGAAACAGAGGGCGAGAAACAGAGGGGCTGAAACAGAGGGGCTGAAACAGAGGGCGAGAAACAGAGGGGCTGAAACAGAGGGCGAGAAACAGAGGGGCTGAAACAGAGGGCGAGAAACAGAGGGGCTGAAACAGAGGGCGAGAAACAGAGGGGTTGAAATAGAGGGGCTGAAACAGAGGAGCTGAAACAGAGGGGCTGAAACAGAGAGCGAGAAACAGAGAGGCTGAAACAGAGGGCGAGAAACAGAGGGGCTGAACAGAGGGCGCGAAACAGAGGGGCTGAAACAGAGGGCGAGAAACAGAGGGGCTGAAACAGAGGGGCTGAAACAGAGTGGCTGAAACAGAGGGGCTGAAACAGAGGGCGAGAAGCTGAGGGTCTGAAACAGAGGGAGAGAAACAGAGGGAGAGAAACAGAGGGACTGAAACAGAGGGGCTGAAACAGAGGGGCTGAAACAGAGGGCGAGAAACAGAGGGGCTGAAACAGAGGGCGAGAAACAGAGGGGCTGAAACAGAGGGGCTGAAACAGAGAGCGAGAAACAGAGGGGCTGAAACAGAGGCGAGAAACAGAGAGGTTGAAACAGAGGGCGAGAAACAGAGGGGCTGAAAAAGAGGGCGAGAAACAGAGGGGCTGAAACAGAGGGCGAGAAACAGAGGGTCTGAAACAGAGGGGCTGAAACAGAGGGGCTGAAACAGAGGGCGAGAAACAGAGGGGCTGAAACAGAGGGCGAGAAACAGAGGGGCTGAAACAGAGGGCGAGAAACAGAGGGCGAGAAACAGAGGGACTGAAACAGAGGGGCTGAAACAGAGGGGCTGAAACAGAGGGCTGGAAATAGAGGGCGAGAAACAGAGGGACTGAAACAGAGGGGCTGAAACAGAGGGGCTGAAACAGAGGGCGAGAAAAAGAGGGGCTGAAACAGAGGGCGAGAAACCGAGGGGCTGAAACAGAGGGCGATAAACAGGGGGTCTGAAACAGATGGGCTGAAACAGAGGGCGAGAACTAGATGGGCTGAAACAGAGGGCGAGAAACAGAGGGACTGAAACAGAGGGGCTGAAACAGAGGTGCTGAAACAGAGGGCGAGAAATAGATGGGCTGAAACAGAGGGCGAGAAACAGAGGGGCTGAAACAGAGGGCGAGAAACAGAGGGGCTGAAACAGAGGGCGAGAAACAGAGGGGCTGAAACAGAGGGGCTGAAACAGAGGGGCTGAAACAGAGGGCGAGAAATAGATGGGCTGAAACAGAGGGCGAGAAACAGAGGCGCTGAAACAGAGGGCGAGAAACAGAGGGGCTGAATGAGGGCGAGAAACAGAGGGGCTGAAACAGAGGAGCTGATACAGAGGGGCTGAAACAGAGGGCGAGAAACAGAGGGTCTGAAACAGAGGGCGAGAAACAGAGGGGCTGAATCAGAGGGGCTGAATCAGAGGGGCTGAAATAGAGGGGCTGAAACAGAGGGCGAGAAACAGAGGGGCTGAAACTGAGGGCGAGAAACAGAATGCGAGAAACAGAGGGGCTGAAACAGAGGGGCTGAAACAGACGGGCTGAAACAGAGGGGCTGATAAAGAGGGCGAGAAACAGAGGGGCTGAAACAGAGGGCGAGAAACAGAGGGGCTGAAACAGAGGGCGAGAAACAGAGGGGTTGAAATAGAGGGGCTGAAACAGAGGAGCTGAAACAGAGGGGCTGAAACAGAGGGCGAGAAACAGAGAGGTTGAAAAAGAGGGCGAGAAACAGAGGGGCTGAAACAGAGGGGCTGAAACAGAGGGGCTGAAACAGAGGGGCTGAAACAGAGGGCGAGAAGCTGAGGGTCTGAAACAGAGGGAGAGAAACAGAGGGCGAGAAACAGAGGGACTGAAACAGAGGGGCTGAAACAGAGGGGCTGAAACAGAGGGCGAGAAACAGAGGGGCTGAAACAGAGGGCGAGAAACAGAGGGGCTGAAACAGAGGGGCTGAAACAGAGGGCGAGAAACAGAGGGGCTGAAACAGAGGGCGAGAAACAGAGGGGCTGAAAAAGTGGGCGAGAAACAGAGGGGCTGAAACAGAGGGTGAGAAACAGAGGGTCTGAAACAGAGGGGCTGAAACAGAGGGGCTGAAACAGAGGGGCTGAAACAGAGGGCGAGAAACAGAGGGGATGAAACAGAGGGCGAGAAACACAGGGGCTGAAACAGAGGGAGAGAAACAGAGGGCGAGAAACAGAGGGACTGAAACAGAGGGGCTGAAACAGAGCGGCTGAAACAGAGGGCGAGAAACAGAGGGGCTGAAACAGAGGGGCTGAAACAGAGGGGCTGAAACAGAGGGCGAGAAACAGAGGGGCTGAAACAGAGGGCGAGAAACAGAGGGGCTGAAACAGAGGGCGAGAAACAGAGTGTCTGAAACAGATGGGCTGAAACAGAGGGCGAGACATAGATGGGCTGAAACAGAGGGCGAGAAACAGAGGGACTGAAATAGAGGGGCTGAAACAGAGGAGCTGAAACAGAGGGGCTGAAACAGAGGGCGAGAAACAGAGGGGCTGAACAGAGGGCGAGAAACAGAGGGGCTGAAACAGAGGGCGAGAAACAGAGGGGCTGAAACAGAGGGGCTGAAACAGAGGGGCTGAAACAGAGGGCGAGAAATAGATGGGCTGAAACAGAGGGCGAGAAACAGAGGGGCTGAAACAGAGGGCGAGAAACAGAGGGGCTGAATGAGGGCGAGAAACAGAGGGGCTGAAACAGAGGAGCTGAAACAGAGGGGCTGAAACAGAGGGCGAGAAACAGAGGGGCTGAATCAGTGGGGCTGAATCAGAGGGGCTGAAATAGAGGGGCTGAAACAAAGGGCGAGAAACAGAGGGGCTGAAACTGAGGGCGAGAAACAGAACGCGAGAAACAGAGGGGCTGAAACAGAGGGGCTGAAACAGATGGGCTGAAACAGAGGGGCTGATAAAGAGGGCGAGAAACAGAGGGGCTGAAACAGAGGGCGAGAAACAGAGGGGCTGAAACAGAGGGCGAGAAACAGAGGGGTTGAAATAGAGGGGCTGAAACAGAGGAGCTGAAACAGACGGGCTGAAACAGAGGGCGAGAAACAGAGGGGCTGAACAGAGGGCGAGAAACAGAGGGGCTGAAACAGAGGGCGAGAAACAGAGGGGCTGAAACAGAGGGGCTGAAACAGAGGGGCTGAAACAGAGGGGCTGAAACAGAGGGCGAGAAGCTTTGGGTCTGAAACAGAGGGAGAGAAACAGAGGGCGAGAAACAGAGGGACTGAAACAGAGGGGCTGAAACAGAGGGGCTGAAACAGAGGGCGCGAAACAGAGGGGCTGAAACAGAGGGCGAGAAACAGAGGGGCTGAAACAGAGGGGCTGAAACAGAGGGCGAGAAACAGAGGGGCTGAAACAGAGGGCGAGAAACAGAGGGGCTGAAACAGAGGGGCTGAAACAGAGGGCGAGAAACAGAGGGGCTGAAACAGAGGGCGAGAAACAGAGAGGTTGAAAAAGAGGGCGAGAAACAGAGGGGCTGAAACAGAGGGGCTGAAACAGAGGGGCTGAAACAGAGGGGCTGAAACAGAGGGCGAGAAGCTGAGGGTCTGAAACAGTGGGAGAGAAACAGAGGGCGAGAAACAGAGGGACTGAAACAGAGGGGCTGAAACAGAGGGGCTGAAACAGAGGGCGAGAAACAGAGGGTCTGAAACAGAGGGCGAGAAACAGAGGGGCTGAAACAGAGGGGCTGAAATAGAGGGCGAGAAACAGAGGGGCTGAAACAGAGGGCGAGAAACAGAGAGGTTGAAACAGAGGGCGAGAAACAGAGGGGCTGAAAAAGAGGGCGAGAAACAGAGGGGCTGAAACAGAGGGCGAGAAACAGAGGGTCTGAAACAGAGGGGCTGAAACAGAGGGGCTGAAACAGAGGGGCTGAAACAGAGGGCGAGAAACAGAGGGGATGAAACAGAGGGCGAGAAACACAGGGGCTGAAACAGAGGGAGAGAAACAGAGGGCGAGAAACAGAGGGACTGAAACAGAGGGGCTGAAACAGAGCGGCTGAAACAGAGGGCGAGAAACAGAGGGGCTGAAACAGAGGGGCTGAAACAGAGGGGCTGAAACAGAGGGCGAGAAACAGAGGGGCTGAAACAGAGGGCGAGAAACAGAGGGGCTGAAACAGAGGGCGAGAAACAGAGTGTCTGAAACAGATGGGCTGAAACAGAGGGCGAGAAATAGATGGGCTGAAACAGAGGGCGAGAAACAGAGGGACTGAAATAGAGGGGCTGAAACAGAGGAGCTGAAACAGTGGGGCTGAAACAGAGGGCGAGAAACAGAGGGGCTGAACAGAGGGCGAGAAACAGAGGGGCTGAAACAGAGGGCGAGAAACAGAGGGGCTGAAACAGAGGGGCTGAAACAGAGGGGCTGAAACAGAGGGCGAGAAATAGATGGGCTGAAACAGAGGGCGAGAAACAGAGGCGCTGAAACAGAGGGCGAGAAACAGAGGGGCTGAATGAGGGCGAGAAACAGAGGGGCTGAAACAGAGGAGCTGAAACAGAGGGGCTGAAACAGAGGGCGAGAAACAGAGGGGCTGAATCAGAGGGGCTGAATCAGAGGGGCTGAAATAGAGGGGCTGAAACAGAGGGCGAGAAACAGAGGGGCTGAAACTGAGGGCGAGAAACAGAGGGGCTGAAACAGATGGGCTGAAACAGAGGGGCTGATAAAGAGGGCGAGAAACAGAGGGGCTGAAACAGAGGGCGAGAAACAGAGGGGCTGAAACAGAGGGCGAGAAACAGAGGGGTTGAAATAGAGGGGCTGAAACAGAGGAGCTGAAACAGACGGGCTGAAACAGAGGGCGAGAAACAGAGGGGCTGAACAGAGGGCGAGAAACAGAGGGGCTGAAACAGAGGGCGAGAAACAGAGGGGCTGAAACAGAGGGGCTGAAACAGAGGGGCTGAAACAGAGGGGCTGAAACAGAGGGCGAGAAGCTTTGGGTCTGAAACAGAGGGAGAGAAACAGAGGGCGAGAAACAGAGGGACTGAAACAGAGGGGCTGAAACAGAGGGCGCGAAACAGAGGGGCTGAAACAGAGGGCGAGAAACAGAGGGGCTGAAACAGAGGGGCTGAAACAGAGGGCGAGAAACAGAGGGGCTGAAACAGAGGGCGAGAAACAGAGGGGCTGAAACAGAGGGCGAGAAACAGAGGGGCTGAAACAGAGGGCGAGAAACAGAGGGGTTGAAATAGAGGGGCTGAAACAGAGGAGCTGAAACAGAGGGGCTGAAACAGAGAGCGAGAAACAGAGAGGCTGAAACAGAGGGCGAGAAACAGAGGGGCTGAACAGAGGGCGAGAAACAGAGGGGCTGAAACAGAGGGCGAGAAACAGAGGGGCTGAAACAGAGGGGCTGAAACAGAGTGGCTGAAACAGAGGGGCTGAAACAGAGGGCGAGAAGCTGAGGGTCTGAAACAGAGGGAGAGAAACAGAGGGCGAGAAACAGAGGGACTGGAACAGAGGGGCTGAAACAGAGGGGCTGAAACAGAGGGCGAGAAATAGAGGGGCTGAAACAGAGGGCGAGAAACAGAGGGGCTGAAACAGAGGGGCTGAAACAGAGGGCAAAGAAACAGAGGGGCTGAAACAGAGGGCGAGAAACAGAGAGGTTGAAACAGAGGGCGAGAAACAGAGGGGCTGAAAAAGAGGGCGAGAAACAGAGGGGCTGAAACAGAGGGCGAGAAACAGAGGGTCTGAAACAGAGGGGCTGAAACAGAGGGGCTGAAACAGAGGGCGAGAAACAGAGGGGATGAAACAGAGGGCGAGAAACAGAGGGGCTGAAACAGAGGGCGAGAAACAGAGGGACTGAAACAGAGGGGCTGAAACAGAGGGGCTGAAACAGAGGGCGAGAAACAGAGGGCGAGAAACAGAGGGACTGAAACAGAGGGGCTGAAACAGAGGGGCTGAAACAGAGGGCGAGAAACAGAGGGGCTGAAACAGAGGGGCTGAAACAGAGGGCGAGAAATAGATGGGCTGAAACAGAGGGCGAGAAACAGAGGGGCTGAAACAGAGGAGCTGAAACAGAGGGGCTGAAACAGAGGGCGAGAAACAGAGGGGCTGAATCAGAGGGGCTGAATCAGAGGGGCTGAAATAGAGGGGCTGAAACAGAGTGCGAGGAACAGAGGGGCTGAAACTGAGGGTGAGAAACAGAATGCGAGAAACAGAGGGGCTGAAACAGAGGGGCTGAAACAGATGGGCTGAAACAGAGGGGCTGATAAAGAGGGCGAGAAACAGAGGGGCAGAAACAGAGGGCGAGAAACAGAGGGGCTGAAACAGAGGGCGAGATACAGAGGGGTTGAAATGGAGGGGTTGAAACAGAGGAGCTGAAACAGAGGGGCTGAAACAGAGGGCGAGAAACAGAGGGGCTGAACAGAGGGCGAGAAACAGAGGGTAGAAACAGAGGGCGATAAACAGAGGGGCTGAAACAGAGGGGCTGAAACAGAGGGGCTGAAACAGAGGGGCTGAAACAGAGGGCGAGAAGCTTTGGGTCTGAAACAGAGGGAGAGAAACAGAGGGCGAGAAACAGAGGGACTGAAACAGAGGGGCTGAAACAGAGGGGCTGAAACAGAGGGCGCGAAACAGAGGGGCTGAAACAGAGGGCGAGAAACAGAGGGGCTGAAACAGAGGGGCTGAAACAGAGGGCGAGAAACAGAGGGGCTGAAACAGAGGGCGAGAAACAGAGGGGCTGAAACAGAGGGGCTGAAACAGAGGGGCTGAAACAGAGGGGCTGAAACAGAGGGCGAGAAGCTTTGGGTCTGAAACAGAGGGAGAGAAACAGAGGGCGAGAAACAGAGGGACTGAAACAGAGGGGCTGAAACAGAGGGCGCGAAACAGAGGGGCTGAAACAGAGGGCGAGAAACAGAGGGGCTGAAACAGAGGGGCTGAAACAGAGGGCGAGAAACAGAGGGGCTGAAACAGAGGGCGAGAAACAGAGGGGCTGAAACAGAGGGCGAGAAACAGAGGGGCTGAAACAGAGGGCGAGAAACAGAGGGGTTGAAATAGAGGGGCTGAAACAGAGGAGCTGAAACAGAGGGGCTGAAACAGAGAGCGAGAAACAGAGAGGCTGAAACAGAGGGCGAGAAACAGAGGGGCTGAACAGAGGGCGAGAAACAGAGGGGCTGAAACAGAGGGCGAGAAACAGAGGGGCTGAAACAGAGGGGCTGAAACAGAGTGGCTGAAACAGAGGGGCTGAAACAGAGGGCGAGAAGCTGAGGGTCTGAAACAGAGGGAGAGAAACAGAGGGCGAGAAACAGAGGGACTGGAACAGAGGGGCTGAAACAGAGGGGCTGAAACAGAGGGCGAGAAACAGAGGGGCTGAAACAGAGGGCGAGAAACAGAGGGGCTGAAACAGAGGGGCTGAAACAGAGGGCGAGAAACAGAGGGGCTGAAACAGAGGGCGAGAAACAGAGAGGTTGAAACAGAGGGCGAGAAACAGAGGGTCTGAAACAGAGGGGCTGAAACAGAGGGGCTGAAACAGAGGGCGAGAAACAGAGGGGATGAAACAGAGGGCGAGAAACAGAGGGGCTGAAACAGAGGGCGAGAAACAGAGGGCGAGAAACAGAGGGACTGAAACAGAGGGGCTGAAACAGAGGGGCTGAAACAGAGGGCGAGAAACAGAGGGCGAGAAACAGAGGGACTGAAACAGAGGGGCTGAAACAGAGGGGCTGAAACAGAGGGCGAGAAACAGAGGGGCTGAAACAGAGGGGCTGAAACAGAGGGCGAGAAATAGATGGGCTGAAACAGAGGGCGAGAAACAGAGGGGCTGAAACAGAGGAGCTGAAACAGAGGGGCTGAAACAGAGGGCGAGAAACAGAGGGGCTGAATCAGAGGGGCTGAATCAGAGGGGCTGAAATAGAGGGGCTGAAACAGAGTGCGAGGAACAGAGGGGCTGAAACTGAGGGTGAGAAACAGAATGCGAGAAACAGAGGGGCTGAAACAGAGGGGCTGAAACAGATGGGCTGAAACAGAGGGGCTGATAAAGAGGGCGAGAAACAGAGGGGCAGAAACAGAGGGCGAGAAACAGAGGGGCTGAAACAGAGGGCGAGATACAGAGGGGTTGAAATGGAGGGGTTGAAACAGAGGAGCTGAAACAGAGGGGCTGAAACAGAGGGCGAGAAACAGAGGGGCTGAACAGAGGGCGAGAAACAGAGGGGCTGAAACAGAGGGCGATAAACAGAGGGGCTGAAACAGAGGGGCTGAAACAGAGGGGCTGAAACAGAGGGGCTGAAACAGAGGGCGAGAAGCTTTGGGTCTGAAACAGAGGGAGAGAAACAGAGGGCGAGAAACAGAGGGACTGAAACAGAGGGGCTGAAACAGAGGGGCTGAAACAGAGGGCGCGAAACAGAGGGGCTGAAACAGAGGGCGAGAAACAGAGGGGCTGAAACAGAGGGGCTGAAACAGAGGGCGAGAAACAGAGGGGCTGAAACAGAGGGCGAGAAACAGAGGGGCTGAAACAGAGGGCGAGAAACAGAGGGGCTGAAACAGAGGGCGAGAAACAGAGGGGTTGAAATAGAGGGGCTGAAACAGAGGAGCTGAAACAGAGGGGCTGAAACAGAGAGCGAGAAACAGAGAGGCTGAAACAGAGGGCGAGAAACAGAGGGGCTGAACAGAGGGCGAGAAACAGAGGGGCTGAAACAGAGGGCGAGAAACAGAGGGGCTGAAACAGAGGGGCTGAAACAGAGTGGCTGAAACAGTGGGGCTGAAACAGAGGGCGAGATGCTGAGGGTCTGAAACAGAGGGAGAGAAACAGAGGGCGAGAAACAGAGGGACTGAAACAGAGGGGCTGAATCAGAGGGGCTGAAATAGAGGGGCTGAAACAGTGGGCGAGAAACAGAGGGGCTGAAACTGAGGGCGAGAAACAGAATGCGAGAAACAGAGGGGCTGAAACAGAGGGGCTGAAACAGATGGGCTGAAACAGAGGGGCTGATAAAGAGGGCGAGAAACAGAGGGGCTGAAACAGAGGGCGAGAAACAGAGGGGCTGAAACAGAGGGCGAGAAACAGAGGGGTTGAAATAGAGGGGCTGAAACAGAGGAGCTGAAACAGAGGGGCTGAAACAGAGGGTGAGAAACAGAGGGGCTGAACAGAGGGCGAGAATCAGAGGGGCTGAAACAGAGGGCGAGAAACAGAGGGGCTGAAACAGAGGGGCTGAAACAGAGGGGCTGAAAGAGAGGGGCTGAAACAGAGGGCGAGAAGCTTTGGGTCTGAAACAGAGGGAGAGAAACAGAGGGCGAGAAACAGAGGGACTGAAACAGAGGGGCTGAAACAGATGGCTGAAACAGAGGGCGCGAAACAGAGGGGCTGAAACAGAGGGCGAGAAACAGAGGGGCTGAAACAGAGGGGCTGAAACAGAGGGCGAGAAACAGAGGGGCTGAAACAGAGGGCGAGAAACAGAGGGGCTGAAACAGAGGGCGAGAAACAGAGGGGTTGAAATAGAGGGGCTGAAACAGAGGAGCTGAAACAGAGGGGCTGAAACAGAGAGCGAGAAACAGAGAGGCTGAAACAGAGGGCGAGAAACAGAGGGGCTGAACAGAGGGCGAGAAACAGAGGGGCTGAAACAGAGGGCGAGAAACAGAGGGGCTGAAACAGAGGGGCTGAAACAGAGTGGCTGAAACAGAGGGGCTGAAACAGAGGGCGAGAAGCTGAGGGTCTGAAACAGAGGGAGAGAAACAGAGGGCGAGAAACAGAGGGACTGAAACAGAGGTGCTGAAACAGAGGGGCTGAAACAGAGGGCGAGAAACAGAGGGGCTGAAACAGAGGGCGAGAAACAGAGGGGCTGAAACAGAAGGGCTGAAACAGAGGGCGAGAAACAGAGGGGCTGAAACAGAGGGCGAGAAGCTTTGGGTCTGAAACAGAGGGAGAGAAACAGAGGGCGAGAAACAGAGGGACTGAAACAGAGGGGCTGAAACAGAGGGCGCGAAACAGAGGGGCTGAAACAGAGGGCGAGAAACAGAGGGGCTGAAACAGAGGGGCTGAAACAGAGGGCGAGAAACAGAGGGGCTGAAACAGAGGGCGAGAAACAGAGGGGCTGAAACAGAGGGCGAGAAACAGAGGGGTTGAAATAGAGGGGCTGAAACAGAGGAGCTGAAACAGAGGGGCTGAAACAGAGAGCGAGAAACAGAGAGGCTGAAACAGAGGGCGAGAAACAGAGGGGCTGAACAGAGGGCGAGAAACAGAGGGGCTGAAACAGAGGGCGAGAAACAGAGGGGCTGAAACAGAGGGGCTGAAACAGAGTGGCTGAAACAGAGGGGCTGAAACAGAGGGCGAGAAGCTGAGGGTCTGAAACAGAGGGAGAGAAACAGAGGGTGAGAAACAGAGGGACTGGAACAGAGGGGCTGAAACAGAGGGGCTGAAACAGAGGGCGAGAAACAGAGGGGCTGAAACAGAGGGCGAGAAACAGAGGGGCTGAAACAGAGGGGCTGAAACAGAGGGCGAGAAACAGAGGGGCTGAAACAGAGGGCGAGAAACAGAGAGGTTGAAACAGAGGGCGAGAAACAGAGGGGCTGAAAAAGAGGGCGAGAAACAGAGGGGCTGAAACAGAGGGCGAGAAACAGAGGGTCTGAAACAGAGGGGCTGAAACAGAGGGGCTGAAACAGAGGGCGAGAAACAGAGGGGATGAAACAGAAGGCGAGAAACAGAGGGGCTGAAACAGAGGGCGAGAAACAGAGGGCGAGAAACAGAGGGACTGAAACAGAGGGGCTGAAACAGAGGGGCTGAAACAGAGGGCGAGAAACAGAGGGCGAGAAACAGAGGGACTGAAACAGAGGGGCTGAAACAGAGGGGCTGAAACAGAGGGCGAGAAACAGAGGGGCTGAAACAGAGGGGCTGAAACAGAGGGCGAGAAATAGATGGGCTGAAACAGAGGGCGAGAAACAGAGGGGCTGAAACAGAGGAGCTGAAACAGAGGGGCTGAAACAGAGGGCGAGAAACAGAGGGGCTGAATCAGAGGGGCTGAATCAGAGGGGCTGAAATAGAGGGGCTGAAACAGAGTGCGAGGAACAGAGGGGCTGAAACTGAGGGTGAGAAACAGAATGCGAGAAACAGAGGGGCTGAAACAGAGGGGCTGAAACAGATGGGCTGAAACAGAGGGGCTGATAAAGAGGGCGAGAAACAGAGGGGCAGAAACAGAGGGCGAGAAACAGAGGGGCTGAACAGAGGGCGAGAAACAGAGGGGCTGAAACAGAGGGCGAGAAACAGAGGGGCTGAAACAGAGGGGCTGAAACAGAGTGGCTGAAACAGAGGGGCTGAAACAGAGGGCGAGAAGCTGAGGGTCTGAAACAGAGGGAGAGAAACAGAGGGCGAGAAACAGAGGGACTGAAACAGAGGTGCTGAAACAGAGGGGCTGAAACAGAGGGCGAGAAACAGAGGGGCTGAAACAGAGGGCGAGAAACAGAGGGGCTGAAACAGAAGGGCTGAAACAGAGGGCGAGAAACAGAGGGGCTGAAACAGAGGGCGAGAAGCTTTGGGTCTGAAACAGAGGGAGAGAAACAGAGGGCGAGAAACAGAGGGACTGAAACAGAGGGGCTGAAACAGAGGGCGCGAAACAGAGGGGCTGAAACAGAGGGCGAGAAACAGAGGGGCTGAAACAGAGGGGCTGAAACAGAGGGCGAGAAACAGAGGGGCTGAAACAGAGGGCGAGAAACAGAGGGGCTGAAACAGAGGGCGAGAAACAGAGGGGCTGAAACAGAGGGCGAGAAACAGAGGGGTTGAAATAGAGGGGCTGAAACAGAGGAGCTGAAACAGAGGGGCTGAAACAGAGAGCGAGAAACAGAGAGGCTGAAACAGAGGGCGAGAAACAGAGGGGCTGAACAGAGGGCGAGAAACAGAGGGGCTGAAACAGAGGGCGAGAAACAGAGGGGCTGAAACAGAGGGGCTGAAACAGAGTGGCTGAAACAGAGGGGCTGAAACAGAGGGCGAGAAGCTGAGGGTCTGAAACAGAGGGAGAGAAACAGAGGGCGAGAAACAGAGGGACTGGAACAGAGGGGCTGAAACAGAGGGGCTGAAACAGAGGGCGAGAAACAGAGGGGCTGAAACAGAGGGCGAGAAACAGAGGGGCTGAAACAGAGGGGCTGAAACAGAGGGCGAGAAACAGAGGGGCTGAAACAGAGTGCGAGAAACAGAGAGGTTGAAACAGAGGGCGAGAAACAGAGGGGCTGAAAAAGAGGGCGAGAAACAGAGGGGCTGAAACAGAGGGCGAGAAACAGAGGGTCTGAAACAGAGGGGCTGAAACAGAGGGGCTGAAACAGAGGGCGAGAAACAGAGGGGATGAAACAGAGGGCGAGAAACAGAGGGGCTGAAACAGAGGGCGAGAAACAGAGGGCGAGAAACAGAGGGACTGAAACAGAGGGGCTGAAACAGAGGGGCTGAAACAGAGGGCGAGAAACAGAGGGCGAGAAACAGAGGGACTGAAACAGAGGGGCTGAAACAGAGGGGCTGAAACAGAGGGCGAGAAACAGAGGGGCTGAAACAGAGGGGCTGAAACAGAGGGCGAGAAATAGATGGGCTGAAACAGAGGGCGAGAAACAGAGGGGCTGAAACAGAGGAGCTGAAACAGAGGGGCTGAAACAGAGGGCGAGAAACAGAGGGGCTGAATCAGAGGGGCTGAATCAGAGGGGCTGAAATAGAGGGGCTGAAACAGAGTGCGAGGAACAGAGGGGCTGAAACTGAGGGTGAGAAACAGAATGCGAGAAACAGAGGGGCTGAAACAGAGGGGCTGAAACAGATGGGCTGAAACAGAGGGGCTGATAAAGAGGGCGAGAAACAGAGGGGCAGAAACAGAGGGCGAGAAACAGAGGGGCTGAAACAGAGGGCGAGATACAGAGGGGTTGAAATGGAGGGGTTGAAACAGAGGAGCTGAAACAGAGGGGCTGAAACAGAGGGCGAGAAACAGAGGGGCTGAACAGAGGGCGAGAAACAGAGGGTAGAAACAGAGGGCGATAAACAGAGGGGCTGAAACAGAGGGGCTGAAACAGAGGGGCTGAAACAGAGGGGCTGAAACAGAGGGCGAGAAGCTTTGGGTCTGAAACAGAGGGAGAGAAACAGAGGGCGAGAAACAGAGGGACTGAAACAGAGGGGCTGAAACAGAGGGGCTGAAACAGAGGGCGCGAAACAGAGGGGCTGAAACAGAGGGCGAGAAACAGAGGGGCTGAAACAGAGGGGCTGAAACAGAGGGCGAGAAACAGAGGGGCTGAAACAGAGGGCGAGAAACAGAGGGGCTGAAACAGAGGGGCTGAAACAGAGGGGCTGAAACAGAGGGGCTGAAACAGAGGGCGAGAAACAGAGGGGCTGAAACAGAGGGCGAGAAACAGAGGGGTTGAAATAGAGGGGCTGAAACAGAGGAGCTGAAACAGACGGGCTGAAACAGAGGGCGAGAAACAGAGGGGCTGAACAGAGGGCGAGAAACAGAGGGGCTGAAACAGAGGGCGAGAAACAGAGGGGCTGAAACAGAGGGGCTGAAACAGAGGGGCTGAAACAGAGGGGCTGAAACAGAGGGCGAGAAGCTTTGGGTCTGAAACAGAGGGAGAGAAACAGAGGGCGAGAAACAGAGGGACTGAAACAGAGGGGCTGAAACAGAGGGCGCGAAACAGAGGGGCTGAAACAGAGGGCGAGAAACAGAGGGGCTGAAACAGAGGGGCTGAAACAGAGGGCGAGAAACAGAGGGGCTGAAACAGAGGGCGAGAAACAGAGGGGCTGAAACAGAGGGCGAGAAACAGAGGGGCTGAAACAGAGGGCGAGAAACAGAGGGGTTGAAATAGAGGGGCTGAAACAGAGGAGCTGAAACAGAGGGGCTGAAACAGAGAGCGAGAAACAGAGAGGCTGAAACAGAGGGCGAGAAACAGAGGGGCTGAACAGAGGGCGAGAAACAGAGGGGCTGAAACAGAGGGCGAGAAACAGAGGGGCTGAAACAGAGGGGCTGAAACAGAGTGGCTGAAACAGAGGGGCTGAAACAGCGGGCGAGAAGCTGAGGGTCTGAAACAGAGGGAGAGAAACAGAGGGCGAGAAACAGAGGGACTGGAACAGAGGGGCTGAAACAGAGGGGCTGAAACAGAGGGCGAGAAACAGAGGGGCTGAAACAGAGGGCGAGAAACAGAGGGGCTGAAACAGAGGGGCTGAAACAGAGGGCGAGAAACAGAGGGGCTGAAACAGAGGGCGAGAAACAGAGAGGTTGAAACAGAGGGCGAGAAACAGAGGGGCTGAAAAAGAGGGCGAGAAACAGAGGGGCTGAAACAGAGGGCGAGAAACAGAGGGTCTGAAACAGAGGGGCTGAAACAGAGGGGCTGAAACAGAGGGCGAGAAACAGAGGGGATGAAACAGAGGGCGAGAAACAGAGGGGCTGAAACAGAGGGCGAGAAACAGAGGGACTGAAACAGAGGGGCTGAAACAGAGGGGCTGAAACAGAGGGCGAGAAACAGAGGGCGAGAAACAGAGGGACTGAAACAGAGGGGCTGAAACAGAGGGGCTGAAACAGAGGGCGAGAAACAGAGGGGCTGAAACAGAGGGGCTGAAACAGAGGGCGAGAAATAGATGGGCTGAAACAGAGGGCGAGAAACAGAGGGGCTGAAACAGAGGAGCTGAAACAGAGGGGCTGAAACAGAGGGCGAGAAACAGAGGGGCTGAATCAGAGGGGCTGAATCAGAGGGGCTGAAATAGAGGGGCTGAAACAGAGTGCGAGGAACAGAGGGGCTGAAACTGAGGGTGAGAAACAGAATGCGAGAAACAGAGGGGCTGAAACAGAGGGGCTGAAACAGATGGGCTGAAACAGAGGGGCTGATAAAGAGGGCGAGAAACAGAGGGGCAGAAACAGAGGGCGAGAAACAGAGGGGCTGAAACAGAGGGCGAGATACAGAGGGGTTGAAATGGAGGGGTTGAAACAGAGGAGCTGAAACAGAGGGGCTGAAACAGAGGGCGAGAAACAGAGGGGCTGAACAGAGGGCGAGAAACAGAGGGTAGAAACAGAGGCCGATAAACAGAGGGGCTGAAACAGAGGGGCTGAAACAGAGGGGCTGAAACAGAGGGGCTGAAACAGAGGGCGAGAAGCTTTGGGTCTGAAACAGAGGGAGAGAAACAGAGGGCGAGAAACAGAGGGACTGAAACAGAGGGGCTGAAACAGAGGGGCTGAAACAGAGGGCGCGAAACAGAGGGGCTGAAACAGAGGGCGAGAAACAGAGGGGCTGAAACAGAGGGGCTGAAACAGTGGGCGAGAAACAGAGGGGCTGAAACAGAGGGCGAGAAACAGAGGGGCTGAAACAGAGGGGCTGAAACAGAGGGGCTGAAACAGAGGGGCTGAAACAGAGGGCGAGAAACAGAGGGGCTGAAACAGAGGGCGAGAAACAGAGGGGTTGAAATAGAGGGGCTGAAACAGAGGAGCTGAAACAGACGGGCTGAAACAGAGGGCGAGAAACAGAGGGGCTGAACAGAGGGCGAGAAACAGAGGGGCTGAAACAGAGGGCGAGAAACAGAGGGGCTGAAACAGAGGGGCTGAAACAGAGGGGCTGAAACAGAGGGGCTGAAACAGAGGGCGAGAAGCTTTGGGTCTGAAACAGAGGGAGAGAAACAGAGGGCGAGAAACAGAGGGACTGAAACAGAGGGGCTGAAACAGAGGGCGCGAAACAGAGGGGCTGAAACAGAGGGCGAGAAACAGAGGGGCTGAAACAGAGGGGCTGAAACAGAGGGCGAGAAACAGAGGGGCTGAAACAGAGGGCGAGAAACAGAGGGGCTGAAACAGAGGGCGAGAAACAGAGGGGCTGAAACAGAGGGCGAGAAACAGAGGGGTTGAAATAGAGGGGCTGAAACAGAGGAGCTGAAACAGAGGGGCTGAAACAGAGAGCGAGAAACAGAGAGGCTGAAACAGAGGGCGAGAAACAGAGGGGCTGAACAGAGGGCGAGAAACAGAGGGGCTGAAACAGAGGGCGAGAAACAGAGGGGCTGAAACAGAGGGGCTGAAACAGAGTGGCTGAAACAGAGGGGCTGAAACAGAGGGCGAGAAGCTGAGGGTCTGAAACAGAGGGAGAGAAACAGAGGGCGAGAAACAGAGGGACTGGAACAGAGGGGCTGAAACAGAGGGGCTGAAACAGAGGGCGAGAAACAGAGGGGCTGAAACAGAGGGCGAGAAACAGAGGGGCTGAAACAGAGGGGCTGAAACAGAGGGCGAGAAACAGAGGGGCTGAAACAGAGGGCGAGAAACAGAGAGGTTGAAACAGAGGGCGAGAAACAGAGGGGCTGAAAAAGAGGGCGAGAAACAGAGGGGCTGAAACAGAGGGCGAGAAACAGAGGGTCTGAAACAGAGGGGCTGAAACAGAGGGGCTGAAACAGAGGGCGAGAAACAGAGGGGATGAAACAGAGGGCGAGAAACAGAGGGGCTGAAACAGAGGGCGAGAAACAGAGGGACTGAAACAGAGGGGCTGAAACAGAGGGGCTGAAACAGAGGGCGAGAAACAGAGGGCGAGAAACAGAGGGACTGAAACAGAGGGGCTGAAACAGAGGGGCTGAAACAGAGGGCGAGAAACAGAGGGGCTGAAACAGAGGGGCTGAAACAGAGGGCGAGAAATAGATGGGCTGAAACAGAGGGGCTGAAACAGAGGGGCTGAAACAGAGGAGCTGAAACAGAGGGGCTGAAACAGAGGGCGAGAAACAGAGGGGCTGAATCAGAGGGGCTGAATCAGAGGGGCTGAAATAGAGGGGCTGAAACAGAGTGCGAGGAACAGAGGGGCTGAAACTGAGGGTGAGAAACAGAATGCGAGAAACAGAGGGGCTGAAACAGAGGGGCTGAAACAGATGGGCTGAAACAGAGGGGCTGATAAAGAGGGCGAGAAACAGAGGGGCAGAAACAGAGGGCGAGAAACAGAGGGGCTGAAACAGAGGGCGAGATACAGAGGGGTTGAAATGGAGGGGTTGAAACAGAGGAGCTGAAACAGAGGGGCTGAAACAGAGGGCGAGAAACAGAGGGGCTGAACAGAGGGCGAGAAACAGAGGGTAGAAACAGAGGGCGATAAACAGAGGGGCTGAAACAGAGGGGCTGAAACAGAGGGGCTGAAACAGAGGGGCTGAAACAGAGGGCGAGAAGCTTTGGGTCTGAAACAGAGGGAGAGAAACAGAGGGCGAGAAACAGAGGGACTGAAACAGAGGGGCTGAAACAGAGGGGCTGAAACAGAGGGCGCGAAACAGAGGGGCTGAAACAGAGGGCGAGAAACAGAGGGGCTGAAACAGAGGGGCTGAAACAGAGGGCGAGAAACAGAGGGGCTGAAACAGAGGGCGAGAAACAGAGGGGCTGAAACAGAGGGGCTGAAACAGAGGGGCTGAAACAGAGGGGCTGAAACAGAGGGCGAGAAGCTTTGGGTCTGAAACAGAGGGAGAGAAACAGAGGGCGAGAAACAGAGGGACTGAAACAGAGGGGCTGAAACAGAGGGCGCGAAACAGAGGGGCTGAAACAGAGGGCGAGAAACAGAGGGGCTGAAACAGAGGGGCTGAAACAGAGGGCGAGAAACAGAGGGGCTGAAACAGAGGGCGAGAAACAGAGGGGCTGAAACAGAGGGCGAGAAACAGAGGGGCTGAAACAGAGGGCGAGAAACAGAGGGGTTGAAATAGAGGGGCTGAAACAGAGGAGCTGAAACAGAGGGGCTGAAACAGAGAGCGAGAAACAGAGAGGCTGAAACAGAGGGCGAGAAACAGAGGGGCTGAACAGAGGGCGAGAAACAGAGGGGCTGAAACAGAGGGCGAGAAACAGAGGGGCTGAAACAGAGGGGCTGAAACAGAGTGGCTGAAACAGAGGGGCTGAAACAGAGGGCGAGAAGCTGAGGGTCTGAAACAGAGGGAGAGAAACAGAGGGCGAGAAACAGAGGGACTGGAACAGAGGGGCTGAAACAGAGGGGCTGAAACAGAGGGCGAGAAACAGAGGGGCTGAAACAGAGGGCGAGAAACAGAGGGGCTGAAACAGAGGGGCTGAAACAGAGGGCGAGAAACAGAGGGGCTGAAACAGAGGGCGAGAAACAGAGAGGTTGAAACAGAGGGCGAGAAACAGAGGGGCTGAAAAAGAGGGCGAGAAACAGAGGGGCTGAAACAGAGGGCGAGAAACAGAGGGTCTGAAACAGAGGGGCTGAAACAGAGGGGCTGAAACAGAGGGCGAGAAACAGAGGGGATGAAACAGAGGGCGAGAAACAGAGGGGCTGAAACAGAGGGCGAGAAACAGAGGGCGAGAAACAGAGGGACTGAAACAGAGGGGCTGAAACAGAGGGGCTGAAACAGAGGGCGAGAAACAGAGGGCGAGAAACAGAGGGACTGAAACAGAGGGGCTGAAACAGAGGGGCTGAAACAGAGGGCGAGAAACAGAGGGGCTGAAACAGAGGGGCTGAAACAGAGGGCGAGAAATAGATGGGCTGAAACAGAGGGCGAGAAACAGAGGGGCTGAAACAGAGGAGCTGAAACAGAGGGGCTGAAACAGAGGGCGAGAAACAGAGGGGCTGAATCAGAGGGGCTGAATCAGAGGGGCTGAAATAGAGGGGCTGAAACAGAGTGCGAGGAACAGAGGGGCTGAAACTGAGGGTGAGAAACAGAATGCGAGAAACAGAGGGGCTGAAACAGAGGGGCTGAAACAGATGGGCTGAAACAGAGGGGCTGATAAAGAGGGCGAGAAACAGAGGGGCAGAAACAGAGGGCGAGAAACAGAGGGGCTGAAACAGAGGGCGAGATACAGAGGGGTTGAAATGGAGGGGTTGAAACAGAGGAGCTGAAACAGAGGGGCTGAAACAGAGGGCGAGAAACAGAGGGGCTGAACAGAGGGCGAGAAACAGAGGGGCTGAAACAGAGGGCGATAAACAGAGGGGCTGAAACAGAGGGGCTGAAACAGAGGGGCTGAAACAGAGGGGCTGAAACAGAGGGCGAGAAGCTTTGGGTCTGAAACAGAGGGAGAGAAACAGAGGGCGAGAAACAGAGGGACTGAAACAGAGGGGCTGAAACAGAGGGGCTGAAACAGAGGGCGCGAAACAGAGGGGCTGAAACAGAGGGCGAGAAACAGAGGGGCTGAAACAGAGGGGCTGAAACAGAGGGCGAGAAACAGAGGGGCTGAAACAGAGGGCGAGAAACAGAGGGGCTGAAACAGAGGGCGAGAAACAGAGGGGCTGAAACAGAGGGCGAGAAACAGAGGGGTTGAAATAGAGGGGCTGAAACAGAGGAGCTGAAACAGAGGGGCTGAAACAGAGAGCGAGAAACAGAGAGGCTGAAACAGAGGGCGAGAAACAGAGGGGCTGAACAGAGGGCGAGAAACAGAGGGGCTGAAACAGAGGGCGAGAAACAGAGGGGCTGAAACAGAGGGGCTGAAACAGAGTGGCTGAAACAGTGGGGCTGAAACAGAGGGCGAGATGCTGAGGGTCTGAAACAGAGGGAGAGAAACAGAGGGCGAGAAACAGAGGGACTGAAACAGAGGGGCTGAATCAGAGGGGCTGAAATAGAGGGGCTGAAACAGTGGGCGAGAAACAGAGGGGCTGAAACTGAGGGCGAGAAACAGAATGCGAGAAACAGAGGGGCTGAAACAGAGGGGCTGAAACAGATGGGCTGAAACAGAGGGGCTGATAAAGAGGGCGAGAAACAGAGGGGCTGAAACAGAGGGCGAGAAACAGAGGGGCTGAAACAGAGGGCGAGAAACAGAGGGGTTGAAATAGAGGGGCTGAAACAGAGGAGCTGAAACAGAGGGGCTGAAACAGAGGGTGAGAAACAGAGGGGCTGAACAGAGGGCGAGAATCAGAGGGGCTGAAACAGAGGGCGAGAAACAGAGGGGCTGAAACAGAGGGGCTGAAACAGAGGGGCTGAAACAGAGGGGCTGAAACAGAGGGCGAGAAGCTTTGGGTCTGAAACAGAGGGAGAGAAACAGAGGGCGAGAAACAGAGGGACTGAAACAGAGGGGCTGAAACAGATGGCTGAAACAGAGGGCGCGAAACAGAGGGGCTGAAACAGAGGGCGAGAAACAGAGGGGCTGAAACAGAGGGGCTGAAACAGAGGGCGAGAAACAGAGGGGCTGAAACAGAGGGCGAGAAACAGAGGGGCTGAAACAGAGGGCGAGAAACAGAGGGGTTGAAATAGAGGGGCTGAAACAGAGGAGCTGAAACAGAGGGGCTGGAACAGAGAGCGAGAAACAGAGAGGCTGAAACAGAGGGCGAGAAACAGAGGGGCTGAACAGAGGGCGAGAAACAGAGGGGCTGAAACAGAGGGCGAGAAACAGAGGGGCTGAAACAGAGGGGCTGAAACAGAGTGGCTGAAACAGAGGGGCTGAAACAGAGGGCGAGAAGCTGAGGGTCTGAAACAGAGGGAGAGAAACAGAGGGCGAGAAACAGAGGGACTGAAACAGAGGTGCTGAAACAGAGGGGCTGAAACAGAGGGCGAGAAACAGAGGGGCTGAAACAGAGGGCGAGAAACAGAGGGGCTGAAACAGAAGGGCTGAAACAGAGGGCGAGAAACAGAGGGGCTGAAACAGAGGGCGAGAAGCTTTGGGTCTGAAACAGAGGGAGAGAAACAGAGGGCGAGAAACAGAGGGACTGAAACAGAGGGGCTGAAACAGAGGGCGCGAAACAGAGGGGCTGAAACAGAGGGTCTGAAACAGAGGGGCTGAAACAGAGGGGCTGAAACAGAGGGCGAGAAACAGAGGGGCTGAAACAGAGGGCGAGAAACAGAGGGGCTGAAACAGAGGGCGAGAAACAGAGGGGCTGAAACAGAGGGCGAGAAACAGAGGGGTTGAAATAGAGGGGCTGAAACAGAGGAGCTGAAACAGAGGGGCTGAAACAGAGAGCGAGAAACAGAGAGGCTGAAACAGAGGGCGAGAAACAGAGGGGCTGAACAGAGGGCGAGAAACAGAGGGGCTGAAACAGAGGGCGAGAAACAGAGGGGCTGAAACAGAGGGGCTGAAACAGAGTGGCTGAAACAGAGGGGCTGAAACAGAGGGCGAGAAGCTGAGGGTCTGAAACAGAGGGAGAGAAACAGAGGGCGAGAAACAGAGGGACTGGAACAGAGGGGCTGAAACAGAGGGGCTGAAACAGAGGGCGAGAAACAGAGGGGCTGAAACAGAGGGCGAGAAACAGAGGGGCTGAAACAGAGGGGCTGAAACAGAGGGCGAGAAACAGAGGGGCTGAAACAGAGGGCGAGAAACAGAGAGGTTGAAACAGAGGGCGAGAAACAGAGGGGCTGAAAAAGAGGGCGAGAAACAGAGGGGCTGAAACAGAGGGCGAGAAACAGAGGGTCTGAAACAGAGGGGCTGAAACAGAGGGGCTGAAACAGAGGGCGAGAAACAGAGGGGATGAAACAGAGGGCGAGAAACAGAGGGGCTGAAACAGAGGGCGAGAAACAGAGGGCGAGAAACAGAGGGACTGAAACAGAGGGGCTGAAACAGAGGGGCTGAAACAGAGGGCGAGAAACAGAGGGCGAGAAACAGAGGGACTGAAACAGAGGGGCTGAAACAGAGGGGCTGAAACAGAGGGCGAGAAACAGAGGGGCTGAAACAGAGGGGCTGAAACAGAGGGCGAGAAATAGATGGGCTGAAACAGAGGGCGAGAAACAGAGGGGCTGAAACAGAGGAGCTGAAACAGAGGGGCTGAAACAGAGGGCGAGAAACAGAGGGGCTGAATCAGAGGGGCTGAATCAGAGGGGCTGAAATAGAGGGGCTGAAACAGAGTGCGAGGAACAGAGGGGCTGAAACTGAGGGTGAGAAACAGAATGCGAGAAACAGAGGGGCTGAAACAGAGGGGCTGAAACAGATGGGCTGAAACAGAGGGGCTGATAAAGAGGGCGAGAAACAGAGGGGCAGAAACAGAGGGCGAGAAACAGAGGGGCTGAAACAGAGGGCGAGATACAGAGGGGTTGAAATGGAGGGGTTGAAACAGAGGAGCTGAAACAGAGGGGCTGAAACAGAGGGCGAGAAACAGAGGGGCTGAACAGAGGGCGAGAAACAGAGGGTAGAAACAGAGGGCGATAAACAGAGGGGCTGAAACAGAGGGGCTGAAACAGAGGGGCTGAAACAGAGGGGCTGAAACAGAGGGCGAGAAGCTTTGGGTCTGAAACAGAGGGAGAGAAACAGAGGGCGAGAAACAGAGGGACTGAAACAGAGGGGCTGAAACAGAGGGGCTGAAACAGAGGGCGCGAAACAGAGGGGCTGAAACAGAGGGCGAGAAACAGAGGGGCTGAAACAGAGGGGCTGAAACAGAGGGCGAGAAACAGAGGGGCTGAAACAGAGGGCGAGAAACAGAGGGGCTGAAACAGAGGGGCTGAAACAGAGGGGCTGAAACAGAGGGGCTGAAACAGAGGGCGAGAAGCTTTGGGTCTGAAACAGAGGGAGAGAAACAGAGGGCGAGAAACAGAGGGACTGAAACAGAGGGGCTGAAACAGAGGGCGCGAAACAGAGGGGCTGAAACAGAGGGCGAGAAACAGAGGGGCTGAAACAGAGGGGCTGAAACAGAGGGCGAGAAACAGAGGGGCTGAAACAGAGGGCGAGAAACAGAGGGGCTGAAACAGAGGGCGAGAAACAGAGGGGCTGAAACAGAGGGCGAGAAACAGAGGGGTTGAAATAGAGGGGCTGAAACAGAGGAGCTGAAACAGAGGGGCTGAAACAGAGAGCGAGAAACAGAGAGGCTGAAACAGAGGGCGAGAAACAGAGGGGCTGAACAGAGGGCGAGAAACAGAGGGGCTGAAACAGAGGGCGAGAAACAGAGGGGCTGAAACAGAGGGGCTGAAACAGAGTGGCTGAAACAGAGGGGCTGAAACAGAGGGCGAGAAGCTGAGGGTCTGAAACAGAGGGAGAGAAACAGAGGGCGAGAAACAGAGGGACTGGAACAGAGGGGCTGAAACAGAGGGGCTGAAACAGAGGGCGAGAAACAGAGGGGCTGAAACAGAGGGCGAGAAACAGAGGGGCTGAAACAGAGGGGCTGAAACAGAGGGCGAGAAACAGAGGGGCTGAAACAGAGGGCGAGAAACAGAGAGGTTGAAACAGAGGGCGAGAAACAGAGGGGCTGAAAAAGAGGGCGAGAAACAGAGGGGCTGAAACAGAGGGCGAGAAACAGAGGGTCTGAAACAGAGGGGCTGAAACAGAGGGGCTGAAACAGAGGGCGAGAAACAGAGGGGATGAAACAGAGGGCGAGAAACAGAGGGGCTGAAACAGAGGGCGAGAAACAGAGGGCGAGAAACAGAGGGACTGAAACAGAGGGGCTGAAACAGAGGGGCTGAAACAGAGGGCGAGAAACAGAGGGCGAGAAACAGAGGGACTGAAACAGAGGGGCTGAAACAGAGGGGCTGAAACAGAGGGGCTGAAACAGAGGGGCTGAAACAGAGGGGCTGAAACAGAGGGCGAGAAATAGATGGGCTGAAACAGAGGGCGAGAAACAGAGGGGCTGAAACAGAGGAGCTGAAACAGAGGGGCTGAAACAGAGGGCGAGAAACAGAGGGGCTGAATCAGAGGGGCTGAATCAGAGGGGCTGAAATAGAGGGGCTGAAACAGAGTGCGAGGAACAGAGGGGCTGAAACTGAGGGTGAGAAACAGAATGCGAGAAACAGAGGGGCTGAAACAGAGGGGCTGAAACAGATGGGCTGAAACAGAGGGGCTGATAAAGAGGGCGAGAAACAGAGGGGCAGAAACAGAGGGCGAGAAACAGAGGGGCTGAAACAGAGGGCGAGATACAGAGGGGTTGAAATGGAGGGGTTGAAACAGAGGAGCTGAAACAGAGGGGCTGAAACAGAGGGCGAGAAACAGAGGGGCTGAACAGAGGGCGAGAAACAGAGGGGCTGAAACAGAGGGCGATAAACAGAGGGGCTGAAACAGAGGGGCTGAAACAGAGGGGCTGAAACAGAGGGGCTGAAACAGAGGGCGAGAAGCTTTGGGTCTGAAACAGAGGGAGAGAAACAGAGGGCGAGAAACAGAGGGACTGAAACAGAGGGGCTGAAACAGAGGGGCTGAAACAGAGGGCGCGAAACAGAGGGGCTGAAACAGAGGGCGAGAAACAGAGGGGCTGAAACAGAGGGGCTGAAACAGAGGGCGAGAAACAGAGGGGCTGAAACAGAGGGCGAGAAACAGAGGGGCTGAAACAGAGGGCGAGAAACAGAGGGGCTGAAACAGAGGGCGAGAAACAGAGGGGTTGAAATAGAGGGGCTGAAACAGAGGAGCTGAAACAGAGGGGCTGAAACAGAGAGAGAGAAACAGAGAGGCTGAAACAGAGGGCGAGAAACAGAGGGGCTGAACAGAGGGCGAGAAACAGAGGGGCTGAAACAGAGGGCGAGAAACAGAGGGGCTGAAACAGAGGGGCTGAAACAGAGTGGCGGAAACAGTGGGGCTGAAACAGAGGGCGAGATGCTGAGGGTCTGAAACAGAGGGAGAGAAACAGAGGGCGAGAAACAGAGGGACTGAAACAGAGGGGCTGAATCAGAGGGGCTGAAATAGAGGGGCTGAAACAGTGGGCGAGAAACAGAGGGGCTGAAACTGAGGGCGAGAAACAGAATGCGAGAAACAGAGGGGCTGAAACAGAGGGGCTGAAACAGATGGGCTGAAACAGAGGGGCTGATAAAGAGGGCGAGAAACAGAGGGGCTGAAACAGAGGGCGAGAAACAGAGGGGCTGAAACAGAGGGCGAGAAACAGAGGGGTTGAAATAGAGGGGCTGAAACAGAGGAGCTGAAACAGAGGGGCTGAAACAGAGGGTGAGAAACAGAGGGGCTGAACAGAGGGCGAGAATCAGAGGGGCTGAAACAGAGGGCGAGAAACAGAGGGGCTGAAACAGAGGGGCTGAAACAGAGGGGCTGAAACAGAGGGGCTGAAACAGAGGGCGAGAAGCTTTGGGTCTGAAACAGAGGGAGAGAAACAGAGGGCGAGAAACAGAGGGACTGAAACAGAGTGGCTGAAACAGATGGCTGAAACAGAGGGCGCGAAACAGAGGGGCTGAAACAGAGGGCGAGAAACAGAGGGGCTGAAACAGAGGGGCTGAAACAGAGGGCGAGAAACAGAGGGGCTGAAACAGAGGGCGAGAAACAGAGGGGCTGAAACAGAGGGCGAGAAACAGAGGGGTTGAAATAGAGGGGCTGAAACAGAGGAGCTGAAACAGAGGGGCTGAAACAGAGAGCGAGAAACAGAGAGGCTGAAACAGAGGGCAAGAAACAGAGGGGCTGAACAGAGGGCGAGAAACAGAGGGGCTGAAACAGAGGGCGAGAAACAGAGGGGCTGAAACAGAGGGGCTGAAACAGAGTGGCTGAAACAGAGGGGCTGAAACAGAGGGCGAGAAGCTGAGGGTCTGAAACAGAGGGAGAGAAACAGAGGGCGAGAAACAGAGGGACTGAAACAGAGGTGCTGAAACAGAGGGGCTGAAACAGAGGGCGAGAAACAGAGGGGCTGAAACAGAGGGCGAGAAACAGAGGGGCTGAAACAGAAGGGCTGAAACAGAGGGCGAGAAACAGAGGGGCTGAAACAGAGGGCAAGAAACAGAGAGGTTGAAACAGAGGGCGAGAAACAGAGGGGCTGAAAAAGAGGGCGAGAAACAGAGGGGCTGAAACAGAGGGCGAGAAACAGAGGGTCTGAAACAGAGGGGCTGAAACAGAGGGCGAGAAATAGATGGGCTGAAACAGAGGGCGAGAAACAGAGGGACTGAAATAGAGGGGCTGAAACAGAGGAGCTGAAACAGAGGGGCTGAAACAGAGGGCGAGAAACAGAGGGGCTGAACAGAGGGCGAGAAACAGAGGGGCTGAAACAGAGGGCGAGAAACAGAGGGGCTGAAACAGAGGGGCTGAAACAGAGGGCGAGAAATAGATGGGCTGAAACAGAGGGCGAGAAACAGAGGCGCTGAAACAGAGGGCGAGAAACAGAGGGGCTGAATGAGGGCGAGAAACAGAGGGGCTGAAACAGAGGAGCTGAAACAGAGGGATGTAACAGAGGGCGAGAAACAGAGGGGCTGAATCAGAGGGGCTGAATCAGAGGGGCTGAAATAGAGGGGCTGAATCAGAGGGGCTGAAATAGAGGGGCTGAAACAGAGGGCGAGAAACAGAGGGGCTGAAACTGAGGGCGAGAAACAGAATGCGAGAAACAGAGGGGCTGAAACAGAGGGGCTGAAACAGATGGGCTGAAACAGAGGGGCTGATAAAGAGGGCGAGAAACAGAGGGGCTGAAACAGAGGGCGGGAAAAAGAGGGGCTGAAACAGAGGGCGAGAAACAGAGGGGTTGAAATAGAGGGGCTGAAACAGAGGAGCTGAAACAGAGGGGCTGAAACAGAGGGCGAGAAACAGAGGGGCTGAACAGAGGGCGAGAAACAGAGGGGCTGAAACAGAGGGCGAGAAACAGAGGGGCTGAAACAGAGGGGCTGAAACAGAGGGGCTGAAACAGAGGGGCTGAAACAGAGGGCGAGAAGCTGAGGGTCTGAAACAGAGGGAGAGAAACAGAGGGCGAGAAACAGAGGGACTGAAACAGAGGGGCTGAAACAGAGGGGCTGAAACAGAGGGCGCGAAACAGAGGGGCTGAAACAGAGGGCGAGAAACAGAGGGGCTGAAACAGAGGGGCTGAAACAGAGGGCGAGAAACAGAGGGGCTGAAACAGAGGGCGAGAAACAGAGGGGCTGAAACAGAGGGCGAGAAACAGAGGGGCTGAAACAGAGGGCGAGAAACAGAGGGGTTGAAATAGAGGGGCTGAAACAGAGGAGCTGAAACAGAGGGGCTGAAACAGAGAGCGAGAAACAGAGAGGCTGAAACAGAGGGCGAGAAACAGAGGGGCTGAACAGAGGGCGAGAAACAGAGGGGCTGAAACAGAGGGCGAGAAACAGAGGGGCTGAAACAGAGGGGCTGAAACAGAGTGGCTGAAACAGAGGGGCTGAAACAGAGGGCGAGAAGCTGAGGGTCTGAAACAGAGGGAGAGAAACAGAGGGCGAGAAACAGAGGGACTGAAACAGAGGGGCTGAAACAGAGGGGCTGAAACAGAGGGCGAGAAACAGAGGGGCTGAAACAGAGGGTGAGAAACAGAGGGGCTGAAACAGAGGGGCTGAAACAGAGGGCGAGAAACAGAGGGGCTGAAACAGAGGGCGAGAAACAGAGAGGTTGAAACAGAGGGCGAGAAACAGAGGGGCTGAAAAAGAGGGCGAGAAACAGAGGGGCTGGAACAGAGGGCGAGAAACAGAGGGTCTGAAACAGAGGGGCTGAAACAGAGGGGCTGAAACAGAGGGCGAGAAACAGAGGGGATGAAACAGAGGGCGAGAAACAGAGGGGCTGAAACAGAGGGCGAGAAACAGAGGGCGAGAAACAGAGGGACTGAAACAGAGGGGCTGAAACAGAGGGGCTGAAACAGAGGGCTGGAAACAGAGGGCGAGAAACAGAGGGACTGAAACAGAGGGGCTGAAACAGAGGGGCTGAAACAGAGGGCGAGAAACAGAGGGGCTGAAACAGAGGGCGAGAAACCGAGGGGCTGAAACAGAGGGCGAGAAACAGAGCGTCTGAAACAGATGGGCTGAAACAGAGGGCGAGAACTAGATGGGCTGAAACAGAGGGCGAGAAACAGAGGGAGTGAAACAGAGGGGCTGAAACAGAGGGGCTGAAACAGAGGGCGAGAAACAGAGGGGCTGAAACAGAGGGCGAGAAACAGAGGGGCTGAAACAGAGGGCGAGAAACAGAGGGGCTGAAACAGAGGGGCTGAAACAGAGGGGCTGAAACAGAGGGCGAGAAATAGATGGGCTGAAACAGAGGGCGAGAAACAGAGGCGCTGAAACAGAGGGCGAGAAACAGAGGGGCTGAATGAGGGCGAGAAACAGAGGGGCTGAAACAGAGGACCTGATACAGAGGGGCTGAAACAGAGGGCGAGAAACAGAGGGTCTGAAACAGAGGGCGAGAAACAGAGGGGCTGAATCAGAGGGGCTGAATCAGAGGGGCTGAAATAGAGGGGCTGAAACAGAGGGCGAGAAACAGAGGGGCTGAAACTGAGGGCGAGAAACAGAATGCGAGAAACAGAGGGGCTGAAACAGAGGGGCTGAAACAGACGGGCTGAAACAGAGGGGCTGATAAAGAGGGCGAGAAACAGAGGGGCTGAAACAGAAGGCGAGAAACAGAGGGGCTGAAACAGAGGGCGAGAAACAGAGGGGTTGAAATAGAGGGGCTGAAACAGAGGAGCTGAAACAGAGGGGCTGAAACAGAGGGCGAAAAACAGAGGGGCTGAACAGAGGGTGAGAAACAGAGGGGCTGAAACAGAGGGCGAGAAACAGAGGGGCTGAAACAGAGGGGCTGAAACAGAGGGGCTGAAACAGAGGGGCTGAAACAGAGGGCGAGAAGCTGAGGGTCTGAAACAGAGGGAGAGAAACAGAGGGCGAGAAACAGAGGGACTGAAACAGAGGGGCTGAAACAGAGGGGCTGAAACAGAGGGCGAGAAACAGAGGGGCTGAAACAGAGGGCGAGAAACAGAGGGGCTGAAACAGAGGGGCTGAAACAGAGGGCGAGAAACAGAGGGGCTGAAACAGAGGGCGAGAAACAGAGAGGTTGAAAAAGAGGGCGAGAAACAGAGGGGCTGAAAAAGAGGGCGAGAAACAGAGCGGCTGAAACAGAGGGCGAGAAACAGAGGGTCTGAAACAGAGGGGCTGAAACAGAGGGGCTGAAACAGAGGGGCTGAAACTGAGGGCGAGAAACAGAGGGGATGAAACAGAGGGCGAGAAACACAGGGGCTGAAACAGAGGGAGAGAAACAGAGGGCGAGAAACTGAGGGACTGAAACAGAGGGGCTGAAACAGAGCGGCTGAAACAGAGGGCGAGAAACAGAGGGACTGAAACAGAGGGGCTGAAACAGAGGGGCTGAAACAGAGGGCGAGAAACAGAGGGGCTGAAACAGAGGGCGAGAAACAGAGGGGCTGAAACAGAGGGCGAGAAACAGAGTGTCTGAAACAGATGGGCTGAAACAGAGAGCGAGAAATAGATGGGCTGAAACAGAGGGCGAGAAACAGAGGGACTGAAATAGAGGGGCTGAAACAGAGGAGCTGAAACAGAGGGGCTGAAAGAGAGGGCGAGAAACAGAGGGGCTGAACAGAGGGCGAGAAACAGAGGGGCTGAAACAGAGGGCGAGAAACAGACGGGCTGAAACAGAGGGGCTGAAACAGAGGGGCTGAAACAGAGGGGCTGAAACAGAGGGCGAGAAACAGAGGGGCTGAATCAGAGGGCGAGAAACAGAATGCGAGAAACAGAGGGGCTGAAACAGAGGGGCTGAAACAGAGGGGCTGAAACAGAGGGTCTGAAACAGAGGGCAAGAAATAGATGGGCTGAAACAGAGGGCGAGAAACAGAGGCGCTGAAACAGAGGGCGAGAAACAGAGGGGCTGAATGAGGGCGAGAAACAGAGGGGCTGAAACAGAGGAGCTGAAACAGAGGGGCTGAAACAGAGGGAGAGAAACAGAGGGGCTGAATCAGAGGGCGAGAAACAGAATGCGAGAAACAGAGGGGCTGAAACAGAGGGGCTGAAACAGATGGGCTGAAACAGAGGGGCTGATAAAGAGGGCGAGAAACAGAGGGGCTGAAACAGAGGGTGAGAAACAGAGGGGCTGAAACAGAGGGCGAGAAACAGAGGGGTTGAAATAGAGGGGCTGAAACAGAGGAGCTGAAACAGAGGGGCTGAAACAGAGGGCGAGAAACAGAGGGGCTGAACAGAGGGCGAGAAACAGAGGGGCTGAAACAGAGGGCGAGAAACAGAGGGGCTGAAACAGAGGGGCTGAAACAGAGGGGCTGAAACAGAGGGCGAGAAGCTTTGGGTCTGAAACAGAGGGAGAGAAACAGAGGGCAAGAAACAGAGGGACTGAAACAGAGGGGCTGAAACAGAGGGGCTGAAACAGAGGGCGCGAAACAGAGGGGCTGAAACAGAGGGAGAGAAACAGTGGGGCTGAAACAGAGGGGCTGAAACAGAGGGCGAGAAACAGAGGGGCTGAAACAGAGGGCGAGAAACAGAGGGGCTGAAACAGAGGGCGAGAAACAGAGGGGCTGAAACAGAGGGCGAGAAATAGAGGGGTTGAAATAGAGGGGCTGAAACAGAGAAGCTGAAACAGAGGGGCTGAAACAGAGAGCGAGAAACAGAGAGGCTGAAACAGAGGGCGAGAAACAGAGGGGCTGAACAGAGGGCGAGAAACAGAGGGGCTGAAACAGAGGGCGAGAAACAGAGGGGCTGTAACAGAGGGGCTGAAACAGAGTGGCTGAAACAGAGGGGCTGAAACAGAGGGCGAGAAGCTGAGGGTCTGAAACAGAGGGAGAGAAACAGAGGGCGAGAAACAGAGGGACTGAAACAGAGGGGCTGAATCAGAGGGGCTGAAATAGAGGGGCTGAAACAGAGGGCGAGAAACAGAGGGGCTGAAACTGAGGGCGAGAAACAGAATGCGAGAAACAGAGGGGCTGAAACAGAGGGGCTGAAACAGATGGGCTGAAACAGAGGGGCTGATAAAGAGGGCGAGAAACAGAGGGGCTGAAACAGAGGGCGAGAAACAGAGGGGCTGAAACAGAGGGCGAGAAACAGAGGGGTTGAAATAGAGGGGCTGAAACAGAGGAGCTGAAACAGAGGGGCTGAAACAGAGGGCGAGAAACAGAGGGGCTGAACAGAGGGCGAGGAACAGAGGGGCTGAAACAGAGGGCGAGAAACAGAGGGGCTGAAACAGAGGGGCTGAAACAGAGGGGCTGAAACAGAGGGGCTGAAACAGAGGGCGAGAAGCTTTGGGTCTGAAACAGAGGGAGAGAAACAGAGGGCGAGAAACAGAGGGACTGAAACAGAGGGGCTGAAACAGAGGGGCTGAAACAGAGGGCGCGAAACAGAGGGGCTGAAACAGAGGGCGAGAAACAGAGGGTCTGAAACAGAGGGGCTGAAACAGAGGGCGAGAAACAGAGGGGCTGAAACAGAGGGCGAGAAACAGAGGGGCTGAAACAGAGGGCGAGAAACAGAGGGGCTGAAACAGAGGGCGAGAAACAGAGGGGTTGAAATAGAGGGGCTGAAACAGAGGAGCTGAAACAGAGGGGCTGAAACAGAGAGCGAGAAACAGAGAGGCTGAAACAGAGGGCGAGAAACAGAGGGGCTGAACAGAGGGCGAGAAACAGAGGGGCTGAAACAGAGGGCGAGAAACAGAGGGGCTGAAACAGAGGGGCTGAAACAGAGTGGCTGAAACAGTGGGGCTGAAACAGAGGGCGAGAAGCTGAGGGTCTGAAACAGAGGGAGAGAAACAGAGGGCGAGAAACAGAGGGACTGAAACAGAGGGGCTGAAACAGAGGGGCTGAAACAGAGGGCGAGAAACAGAGGGGCTGAAACAGAGGGCGAGAAATAGAGGGGCTGAAACAGAGGGGCTGAAACAGAGGGCGAGAAACAGAGGGGCTGAAACAGAGGGAGAGAAACAGAGAGGTTGAAACAGAGGGCGAGGAACAGAGGGGCTGAAAAAGAGGGCGAGAAACAGAGGGGCTGAAACAGTGGGCGAGAAACAGAGGGTCTGAAACAGAGGGGCTGAAACAGAGGGGCTGAAACAGAGGGCGAGAAACAGAGGGGATGAAACAGAGGGCGAGAAACAGAGGGCGAGAAACAGAGGGACTGAAACAGAGGGGCTGAAACAGAGGGGCTGAAACAGAGGGCGAGAAACAGAGGGCGAGAAACAGAGGGACTGAAACAGAGGGGCTGAAACAGAGGGGCTGAAACAGAGGGCGAGAAACAGAGGGGCTGAAACAGAGGGCGAGAAACCGAGGGGCTGAAACAGAGGGCGAGAAACAGAGGGTCTGAAACAGATGGGCTGAAACAGAGGGCGAGAAATAGATGGGCTGAAACAGAGGGGCTGAAACAGAGGGGCTGAAACAGAGGGCGAGAAACAGAGGGGCTGAAACAGAGGGCGAGAAACAGAGGGGCTGAAACAGAGGGCAAGAAACAGAGGGGCTGAAACAGAGGGGCTGAAACAGAGGGGCTGAAACAGAGGGCGAGAAATAGATGGGCTGAAACAGAGGGCGAGAAACAGAGGCGCTGAAACAGAGGGCGAGAAACAGCGGGGCTGAATGAGGGCGAGAAACAGAGGGGCTGAAACAGAGGAGCTGATACAGAGGGGCTGAAACAGAGGGTGAGAAACAGAGGGTCTGAAACAGAGGGCGAGAAACAGAGGGGCTGAATCAGAGGGGCTGAATCAGAGGGGCTGAAATAGAGGGGCTGAAACAGAGGGCGAGAAACAGAGGGGCTGAAACTGAGGGCGAGAAACAGAATGCGAGAAACAGAGGGGCTGAAACAGAGGGGCTGAAACAGACGGGCTGAAACAGAGGGGCTGATAAAGAGGGCGAGAAACAGAGGGGCTGAAACAGAGGGCGAGAAACAGAGGGCCTGAAACAGAGGGCGAGAAACAGAGGGGTTGAAATAGAGGGGCTGAAACAGAGGAGCTGAAACAGAGGGGCTGAAACACAGGGCGAGAAACAGAGGGGCTGAACAGAGGGCGAGAAACAGAGGGGCTGAAACAGAGGGCGAGAAACAGAGGGGCTGAAACAGAGGGGCTGAAACAGAGGGGCTGAAACAGAGGGGCTGAAACAGAGGGCGAGAAGCTGAGGGTCTGAAACAGAGGGAGAGAAACAGAGGGCGAGAAACAGAGGGACTGAAACAGAGGGGCTGAAACAGAGGGCGAGAAACAGAGGGGCTGAAACAGAGGGCGAGAAACAGAGGGTCTGAAACAGAGGGGCTGAAACAGAGGGCGAGAAACAGAGGGGCTGAAACAGAGGGCGAGAAACAGAGGGGCTGAAACAGAGGGCGAGAAACAGAGGGGCTGAAACAGAGGGCGAGAAACAGAGGGGTTGAAATAGAGGGGCTGAAACAGAGGAGCTGAAACAGAGGGGCTGAAACAGAGAGCGAGAAACAGAGAGGCTGAAACAGAGGGCGAGAAACAGAGGGGCTGAACAGAGGGCGAGAAACAGAGGGGCTGAAACAGAGGGCGAGAAACAGAGGGGCTGAAACAGAGGGGCTGAAACAGAGTGGCTGAAACAGTGGGGCTGAAACAGAGGGCGAGAAGCTGAGGGTCTGAAACAGAGGGAGAGAAACAGAGGGCGAGAAACAGAGGGACTGAAACAGAGGGGCTGAAACAGAGGGGCTGAAACAGAGGGCGAGAAACAGAGGGGCTGAAACAGAGGGCGAGAAATAGAGGGGCTGAAACAGAGGGGCTGAAACAGAGGGCGAGAAACAGAGGGGCTGAAACAGAGGGAGAGAAACAGAGAGGTTGAAACAGAGGGCGAGGAACAGAGGGGCTGAAAAAGAGGGCGAGAAACAGAGGGGCTGAAACAGTGGGCGAGAAACAGAGGGTCTGAAACAGAGGGGCTGAAACAGAGGGGCTGAAACAGAGGGCGAGAAACAGAGGGGATGAAACAGAGGGCGAGAAACAGAGGGCGAGAAACAGAGGGACTGAAACAGAGGGGCTGAAACAGAGGGGCTGAAACAGAGGGCGAGAAACAGAGGGCGAGAAACAGAGGGACTGAAACAGAGGGGCTGAAACAGAGGGGCTGAAACAGAGGGCGAGAAACAGAGGGGCTGAAACAGAGGGCGAGAAACCGAGGGGCTGAAACAGAGGGCGAGAAACAGAGGGTCTGAAACAGATGGGCTGAAACAGAGGGCGAGAAATAGATGGGCTGAAACAGAGGGGCTGAAACAGAGGGGCTGAAACAGAGGGCGAGAAACAGAGGGGCTGAAACAGAGGGCGAGAAACAGAGGGGCTGAAACAGAGGGCAAGAAACAGAGGGGCTGAAACAGAGGGGCTGAAACAGAGGGGCTGAAACAGAGGGCGAGAAATAGATGGGCTGAAACAGAGGGCGAGAAACAGAGGCGCTGAAACAGAGGGCGAGAAACAGCGGGGCTGAATGAGGGCGAGAAACAGAGGGGCTGAAACAGAGGAGCTGATACAGAGGGGCTGAAACAGAGGGTGAGAAACAGAGGGTCTGAAACAGAGGGCGAGAAACAGAGGGGCTGAATCAGAGGGGCTGAATCAGAGGGGCTGAAATAGAGGGGCTGAAACAGAGGGCGAGAAACAGAGGGGCTGAAACTGAGGGCGAGAAACAGAATGCGAGAAACAGAGGGGCTGAAACAGAGGGGCTGAAACAGACGGGCTGAAACAGAGGGGCTGATAAAGAGGGCGAGAAACAGAGGGGCTGAAACAGAGGGCGAGAAACAGAGGGCCTGAAACAGAGGGCGAGAAACAGAGGGGTTGAAATAGAGGGGCTGAAACAGAGGAGCTGAAACAGAGGGGCTGAAACACAGGGCGAGAAACAGAGGGGCTGAACAGAGGGCGAGAAACAGAGGGGCTGAAACAGAGGGCGAGAAACAGAGGGGCTGAAACAGAGGGGCTGAAACAGAGGGGCTGAAACAGAGGGGCTGAAACAGAGGGCGAGAAGCTGAGGGTCTGAAACAGAGGGAGAGAAACAGAGGGCGAGAAACAGAGGGACTGAAACAGAGGGGCTGAAACAGAGGGCGAGAAACAGAGGGGCTGAAACAGAGGGCGAGAAACAGAGGGGCTGAAACAGAGGGGCTGAAACAGAGGGCGAGAAACAGAGGGGCTGAAACAGAGGGCGAGAAACAGAGGGGCTGAAACAGAGGAGCTGAAACAGAGGGGCTGAAACAGAGGGCGAGAAACTGAGGGGCTGAATCAGAGGGGCTGAATCAGAGGGGCTGAAATAGAGGGGCTGAAACAGAGGGCGAGAAACAGAGGGGCTGAAACTGAGGGCGAGAAACAGTTATGCGAGAAACAGAGGGGCTGAAACAGAGGGGCTGAAACAGATGGGCTGAAACAGAGGGGCTGATAAAGAGGGCGAGAAACAGAGGGGCTGAAACAGAGGGCGAGAAACAGAGGGGCTGAAACAGAGGGCGAGAAACAGAGGGGTTGAAATAGAGGGGCTGAAACAGAGGAGCTGAAACAGAGGGGCTGAAACAGAGGGCGAGAAACAGAGGGGCTGAACAGAGGGCGAGAAACAGAGGGGCTGAAACAGAGGGCGAGAAACAGAGGGGCTGAAACAGAGGGGCTGAAACAGAGGGGCTGAAACAGAGGGGCTGAAACAGAGGGGCTGAAACAGAGGGCGCGAAACAGAGGGGCTGAAACAGAGGGCGAGAAACAGAGGGGCTGAAACAGAGGGGCTGAAACAGAGGGCGAGAAACAGAGGGGCTGAAACAGAGGGCGAGAAACAGAGGGGCTGAAACAGAGGGCGTGAAACAGAGGGGCTGAAACAGAGGGCGAGAAACAGAGGGGTTGAAATAGAGGGGCCGAAACAGAGGAGCTGAAACAGAGGGGCTGAAACAGAGAGCGAGAAACAGAGAGGCTGAAACAGAGGGCGAGAAACAGAGGGGCTGAACAGAGGGCGAGAAACAGAGGGGCTGAAACAGAGGGCGAGAAACAGAGGGGCTGAAACAGAGGGGCTGAAAGAGAGTGGCTGAAACAGAGGGGCTGAAACAGAGGGCGAGAAACAGAGGGGCTGAAACAGAGGGCGAGAAACAGAGGGTTTGAAATAGAGGGGCTGAAACAGAGGAGCTGAAACAGAGGGGCTGAAGCAGAGAGCGAGAAACAGAGAGGCTGAAACAGAGGGCGAGAAACAGAGGGGATGAACAGAGGGCGAGAAACAGAGGGGCTGAAACAGAGGGCGAGAAACAGAGGGGCTGAAACAGAGGGGCTGAAACAGAGTGGCTGAAACAGAGGGGCTGAAACAGAGGGCGAGAAGCTGAGGGTCTGAAACAGAGGGAGAGAAACAGAGGGCGAGAAACAGAGGGACTGAAACAGAGGGGCTGAAACAGAGGGGCTGAAACAGAGGGCGAGAAACAGAGGGGCTGAAACAGAGGGCGAGAAACAGAGGGGCTGAAACAGAGGGGCTGAAACAGAGGGGCTGAAACAGAGGGCGAGAAATAGATGGGCTGAAACAGAGGGCGAGAAACAGAGGCGCTGAAACAGAGGGCGAGAAACAGAGGGGCTGAATGAGAGCGAGAAACAGAGGGGCAGAAACAGAGGAGCTGATACAGAGGGGCTGAAACAGAGGGCGAGAAACAGAGGGTCTGAAACAGAGGGCGAGAAACAGAGGGGCTGAATCAGAGGGGCTGAATCAGAGGGGCTGAAATAGAGGGGCTGAAACAGAGGGCGAGAATCAGAGGGGCTGAAACTGAGGGCGAGAAACAGAATGCGAGAAACAGAGGGGCTGAAACAGAGGGGCTGAAACAGACGGGCTGAAACAGAGGGGCTGATAAAGAGGGCGAGAAACAGAGGGGCTGAAACAGAGGGCGAGAAACAGAGGGGCTGAAACAGAGGGCGAGAGACAGAGGGGTTGAAATAGAGGGGCTGAAACAGAGGAGCTGAAACAGAGGGGCTGAAACAGAGGGCGAGAAACAGAGGGGCTGAACAGAGGGCGAGAAACAGAGGGGCTGAAACAGAGGGCGAGAAACAGAGGGGCTGAAACAGAGGGGCTGAAACAGAGGGGCTGAAACAGAGGGGCTGAAACAGAGGGCGAGAAGCTGAGGGTCTGAAACAGAGGGAGAGAAACAGAGGGCGAGAAACAGAGGGACTGAAACAGAGGGGCTGAAACAGAGGGGCTGAAACAGAGGGCGAGAAACAGAGGGGCTGAAACAGAGGGCGAGAAACAGAGGGGCTGAAACAGAGGGGCTGAAACAGAGGGCGAGAAACAGAAGGGCTGAAACAGAGGGCGAGAAACAGAGAGGTTGAAACAGAGTGCGAGAAACAGAGGGGCTGAAAAAGAGGGCGAGAAACAGAGGGGCTGAAACAGAGGGCGAGAAACAAGGGTCTGAAACAGAGGGGCTGAAACAGAGGGCGAGAAACAGAGGGGATGAAACAGAGGGCGAGAAACAGAGGGCGAGAAACAGAGGGACTGAAACAGAGGGGCTGAAACAGAGGGGCTGAAACAGAGGGCGAGAAACAGAGGGCGAGAAACAGAGGGACTGAAACAGAGGGGCTGAAACAGAGGGGCTGAAACAGAGGGCGAGAAACAGAGGGGCTGAAACAGAGGGCGAGAAACCGAGGGGCTGAAACAGAGGGCGAGAAACAGAGGGTCTGAAACAGAGTGGCTGAAACAGAGGGCGAGAAATAGATGGGCTGAAACAGAGGGCGAGAAACAGAGGGACTGAAACAGAGGGGCTGAAACAGAGGGGCTGAAACAGAGGGCGAGAAACAGAGGGGCTGAAACAGAGGGCGAGAAACAGAGGGGCTGAAACAGAGGGGCTGAAACAGAGGGGCTGAAACAGAGGGCGAGAAATAGATGGGCTGAAACAGAGGGCGAGAAACAGAGGCGCTGAAACAGAGGGCGTGAAACACAGGGGCTGAATGAGGGCGAGAAACAGAGGGGCTGAAACAGAGGAGCTGATACAGAGGGGCTGAAACAGAGGGCGAGAAACAGAGGGTCTGAAACAGAGGGCGAGAAACAGAGGGCCTGAATCAGAGGGGCTGAATCAGAGGGGCTGAAATAGAGGGGCTGAAACAGAGGGCGAGAAACAGAGGGGCTGAAACTGAGGGCGAGAAACAGAATGCGAGAAACAGAGGGGCTGAAACAGAGGGGCTGAAACAGACGGGCTGAAACAGAGGGGCTGATAAAGAGGGCGAGAAACAGAGGGGCTGAAACAGAGGGCGAGAAACAGAGGGGCTGAAACAGAGGGCGAGAAACAGAGGGGTTGAAATAGAGGGGCTGAAACAGAGGAGCTGAAACAGAGGGGCTGAAACAGAGGGCGAGAAACAGAGGGGCTGAACAGAGGGCGAGAAACAGAGGGGCTGAAACAGAGGGTGAGAAACAGAGGGGCTGAAACAGAGGGGCTGAAACAGAGGGGCTGAAACAGAGGGGCTGAAACAGAGGGCGAGAAGCTGAGGGTCTGAAACAGAGGGAGAGAAACAGAGGGCGAGAAACAGAGGGACTGAAACAGAGGGGCTGAAACAGAGGGGCTGAAACAGAGGGCGAGAAACAGAGGGGCTGAAACAGAGGGCGAGAAACAGAGGGGCTGAAACAGAGGGGCTGAAACAGAGGGCGAGAAACAGAGGGGCTGAAACAGAGGGCGAGAAACAGAGAGGTTGAAACAGAGGGCGAGAAACAGAGGGGCTGAAAAAGAGGGCGAGAAACAGAGGGGCTGAAACAGAGGGCGAGAAACAGAGGGTCTGAAACAGAGGGGCTGAAACAGAGGGGCTGAAACAGAGGGGCTGAAACAGAGGGCGAGAAACAGAGGGGATGAAACAGAGGGCGAGAAACACAGGGGCTGAAACAGAGGGAGAGAAACAGAGGGCGAGAAACAGAGGGACTGAAACAGAGGGGCTGAAACAGAGCGGCTGAAACAGAGGGCGAGAAACAGAGGGACTGAAACAGAGGGCGAGAAACAGAGGGACTGAAATAGAGGGGCTGAAACAGAGGAGCTGAAACAGAGGGGCTGAAACAGAGGGCGAGAAACAGAGGGGCTGAACAGAGGGCGAGAAACAGAGGGGCTGAAACAGAGGGCGAGAAACAGAGGGGTTGAAACAGAGGGGCTGAAACAGAGGGGCTGAAACAGAGGGGCTGAAACAGAGGGCGAGAAATAGATGGGCTGAAACAGAGGGCGAGAAACAGAGGCGCTGAAACAGAGGGCGAGAAACAGAGGGGCTGAATGAGGGCGAGAAACAGAGGGGCTGAAACAGAGGAGCTGAAACAGAGGGGCTGAAACAGAGGGCGAGAAACAGAGGGGCTGAATCAGAGGGGCTGAATCAGAGGGGCTGAAATAGAGGGGCTGAAACAGAGGGCGAGAAACAGAGGGGCTGAAACTGAGGGCGAGAAACAGAATGCGAGAAACAGAGGGGCTGAAACAGAGGGGCTGAAACAGATGGGCTGAAACAGAGGGGCTGATAAAGAGGGCGAGAAACAGAGGGGCTGAAACAGAGGGCGAGAAACAGAGGGGCTGAAACAGAGGGCGAGAAACAGAGGGGTTGAAATAGAGGGGCTGAAACAGAGGAGCTGAAACAGAGGGGCTGAAACAGAGGGCGAGAAACAGAGGGGCTGAACAGAGGGCGAGAAACAGAGGGGCTGAAACAGAGGGCGAGAAACAGAGGGGCTGAAACAGAGGGGCTGAAACAGAGGGGCTGAAACAGAGGGGCTGAAACAGAGGGCGAGAAGCTTTGGGTCTGAAACAGAGGGAGAGAAACAGATGGCGAGAAACAGAGGGACTGAAACAGAGGGGCTGAAACAGAGGGGCTGAAACAGAGGGCGCGAAACAGAGGGGCTGAAACAGAGGGCGAGAAACAGAGGTGCTGAAACAGAGGGGCTGAAACAGAGGGCGAGAAACAGAGGGGCTGAAACAGAGGGCGAGAAACAGAGGGGCTGAAACAGAGGGCGTGAAACAGAGGGGCTGAAACAGAGGGGTTGAAATAGAGTGGCTGAAACAGAGGAGCTGAAACAGAGGGGCTGAAACAGAGAGCGAGAAACAGAGAGGCTGAAACAGTGGGCGAGAAACAGAGGGGCTGAACAGAGGGCGAGAAACAGAGGGGCTGAAACAGAGGGCGAGAAACAGAGGGGCTGAAACAGAGGGGCTGAAACAGAGTGGCTGAAACAGAGGGGCTGAAACAGAGGGCGAGAAACAGAGGGGCTGAAACAGAGGGCGAGAAACAGAGGGGTTGAAATAGAGGGGCTGAAACAGAGGAGCTGAAAAAGAGGGGCTGAAACAGAGAGCGAGAAACAGAGAGGCTGAAACAGAGGGCGAGAAACAGAGGGGCTGAACAGAGGGCGAGAAACAGAGGGGCTGAAACAGAGGGCGAGAAACAGAGGGGCTGAAACAGAGGGGCTGAAACAGAGTGGCTGAAACAGAGGGGCTGAAACAGAGGGCGAGAAGCTGAGGGTCTGAAACAGAGGGAGAAAAAACAGAGGGCGAGAAACAGTGGGACTGAAACAGAGGAGCTGAAACAGAGGGGCTGAAACAGAGGGCGAGAAACAGAGGGGCTGAAACAGAGGGCGAGAAACAGAGGGGCTGAAACAGAGGGGCTGAAACAGAGGGGCTGAAACAGAGGGCGAGAAATAGATGGGCTGAAACAGAGGGCGAGAAACAGAGGCGCTGAAAGAGAGGGCGAGAAACAGAGGGGCTGAATGAGGGCGAGAAACAGAGGGGCTGAAACAGAGGAGCTGATACAGAGGGGCTGAAACAGAGGGCGAGAAACAGAGGGTCTGAAACAGAGGGCGAGATACAGAGGGGCTGAATCAGAGGGGCTGAATCAGAGGGGCTGAAATAGAGGGGCTGAAACAGAGGGCGAGAAACAGAGGGGCTGAAACTGAGGGCGAGAAACAGAATGCGAGAAACAGAGGGGCTGAAACAGAGGGGCTGAAACAGACGGGCTGAAACAGAGGGGCTGATAAAGAGGGCGAGAAACAGAGGGGCTGAAACAGAGGGCGAGAAACAGAGGGGCTGAAACAGAGGGCGAGAAACAGAGGGGTTGAAATAGAGGGGCTGAAACAGAGGAGCTGAAACAGAGGGGCTGAAACAGAGGGCGAGAAACAGAGGGGCTGAACAGAGGGCGAGAAACAGAGGGGCTGAAACAGAGGGCGAGAAACAGAGGGGCTGAAACAGAGGGGCTGAAACAGACGGGCTGAAACAGAGGGGCTGATAAAGAGGGCGAGAAACAGAGGGGCTGAAACAGAGGGCGAGAAACAGAGGGGCTGAAACAGAGGGCGAGAAACAGAGGGGTTGAAATAGAGGGGCTGAAACAGAGGAGCTGAAACAGAGGGGCTGAAACAGAGGGCGAGAAACAGAGGGACTGAAACAGAGGGGCTGAAACAGAGGGGCTGAAACAGAGGGCGAGAAACAGAGGGGATGAAACAGAGGGCGAGAAACACAGGGGCTGAAACAGAGGGAGAGAAACAGAGGGCGTGAAACAGAGGGACTGAAACAGAGGGGCTGAAACAGAGCGGCTGAAACAGAGGGCGAGAAACAGAGGGACTGAAACAGAGGGCGAGAAACAGAGGGACTGAAATAGAGGGGCTGAAACAGAAGAGCTGAAACAGAGGGGCTGAAACAGAGGGCGAGAAACAGAGGGGCTGAACAGAGGGCGAGAAACAGAGGGGCTGAAACAGAGGGCGAGAAACAGAGGGGCTGAAACAGAGGGGCTGAAACAGAGGGGCTGAAACAGAGGGGCTGAAACAGAGGGCGAGAAATAGATGGGCTGAAACAGAGGGCGAGAAACAGAGGCGCTGAAACAGAGGGCGAGAAACAGAGGGGCTGAATGAGGGCGAGAAACAGAGGGGCTGAAACAGAGGAGCTGAAACAGACGGGCTGAAACAGAGGGCGAGAAACAGAGGGGCTGAATCAGAGGGGCTGAATCAGAGGGGCTGAAATAGAGGGGCTGAAACAGAGGGCGAGAAACAGAGGGGCTGAAACTGAGGGCGAGAAACAGAATGCGAGAAACAGAGGGGCTGAAACAGAGGGGCTGAAACAGATGGGCTGAAACAGAGGGGCTGATAAAGAGGGCGAGAAACAGAGGGGCTGAAACAGAGGGCGAGAAACAGAGGGGCTGAAACAGAGGGCGAGAAACAGAGGGGTTGAAATAGAGGGGCTGAAACAGAGGAGCTGAAACAGAGGGGCTGAAACAGAGGGCGAGAAACAGAGGGGCTGAACAGAGGGCGAGAAACAGAGGGGCTGAAACAGAGGGCGAGAAACAGAGGGGCTGAAACAGAGGGGCTGAAACAGAGGGGCTGAAACAGAGGGCGAGAAGCTTTGGGTCTGAAACAGAGGGAGAGAAACAGAGGGCGAGAAACAGAGGGACTGAAACAGAGGGGCTGAAACAGAGGGGCTGAAACAGAGGGCGTGAAACAGAGGGGCTGAAACAGAGGGCGAGAAACAGAGGGACTGAAACAGAGGGGCTGAAACAGAGGGCGAGAAACAGAGGGGCTGAAACAGAGGGCGAGAAACAGAGGGGCTGAAACAGAGGGCGTGAAACAGAGGGGCTGAAACAGAGGGCGAGAAACAGAGGGGTTGAAATAGAGGGGCTGAAACAGAGGAGCTGAAACAGAGGGGCTGAAACAGAGAGCGAGAAACAGAGAGGCTGAAACAGAGGGCGAGAAACAGAGGGGCTGAACAGAGGGCGAGAAACAGAGGGGCTGAAACAGAGGGCGAGAAACAGAGGGGCTGAAACAGAGGGGCTGAAACAGAGTGGCTGAAACAGAGGGGCTGAAACAGAGGGCGAGAAACAGAGGGGCTGAAACAGAACGCGAGAAACAGAGGGGTTGAAATAGAGGGGCTGAAACAGAGGAGCTGAAACAGAGGGGCTGAAACAGAGAGCGAGAAACAGAGAGGCTGAAACAGAGGGCGAGAAACAGAGGGGCTGAACAGAGGGCGAGAAACAGAGGGGCTGAAACAGAGGGCGAGAAACAGAGGGGCTGAAACAGAGGGGCTGAAACAGAGTGGCTGAAACAGAGGGGCTGAAACAGAGGGCGAGAAGCTGAGGGTCTGAAACAGAGGGAGAGAAACAGAGGGCGAGAAACAGAGGGACTGAAACAGAGGGGCTGAAACAGAGGGGCTGAAACAGAGGGCGAGAAACAGAGGGGCTGAAACAGAGGGCGAGAAACAGAGGGGCTGAAACAGAGGGGCTGAAATAGAGGGCGAGAAACAGAGGGGCTGAAACAGAGGGCGAGAAACAGAGAGGTTGAAACAGAGGGCGAGAAACAGAGGGGTTGAAAAAGAGGGCGAGAAACAGAGGGGCTGAAACAGAGGGCGAGAAACAGAGGGTCTGAAACAGAGGGGCTGAAACAGAGGGGATGAAACAGAGGGCGAGAAACAGAGGGGATGAAACAGAGGGTGAGAAACAGAGGGCGAGAAACAGAGGGACTGAAACAGAGGGGCTGAAACAGAGGGGCTGAAACAGAGGGCGAGAAACAGAGGGCGAGAAACAGAGGGACTGAAACAGAGGGGCTGAAACAGAGGGGCTGAAACAGAGGGCGAGAAACAGAGGGGCTGAAACAGAGGGCGAGAAACCGAGGGGCTGAAACAGAGGGCGAGAAACAGAGGGTCTGAAACAGATGGGCTGAAACAGAGGGCGAGAAATAGATGGGCTGAAACAGAGGGCGAGAAACAGTGGGACTGAAACAGAGGGGCTGAAACAGAGGGGCTGAAACAGAGGGCGAGAAACAGTGGGGCTGAAACAGAGGGCGAGAAACAGAGGGGCTGAAACAGAGGGGGAGAAACAGAGGGGCTGAAACACAGGGGCTGAAACAGAGGGGCTGAAACAGAGGGCGAGAAATAGATGGGCTGAAACAGAGGGCGAGAAACAGAGGCGCTGAAACAGAGGGCGAGAAACAGAGGGGCTGAATGAGGGCGAGAAACAGAGGGGCTGAAACAGAGGAGCTGATACAGAGGGGCTGAAACAGAGGGCGAGAAACAGAGGGTCTGAAACAGAGGGCGAGAAACAGAGGGGCTGAATCAGAGGGGCTGAATCAGAGGGGCTGAAATAGAGGGGCTGAAACAGAGGGCGAGAAACAGAGGGGCTGAAACTGAGGGCGAGAAACAGAATGCGAGAAACAGAGGGGCTGAAACAGAGGGGCTGAAACAGACGGGCTGAAACAGAGGGGCTGATAAAGAGGGCGAGAAACAGAGGGGCTGAAACAGAGGGCGAGAAACAGAGGGGCTGAAACAGAGGGCGAGAAACAGAGGGGTTGAAATAGAGGGGCTGAAACAGAGGAGCTGAAACAGAGGGGCTGAAACAGAGGGCGAGAAACAGAGGGGCTGAACAGAGGGCGAGAAACAGAGGGGCTGAAACAGATGGCGAGAAACAGAGGGGCTGAAACAGAGGGGCTGAAGCGGAGTGGCTGAAACAGAGGGGCTGAAACAGAGGGCGAGAAGCTGAGGGTCTGAAACAGAGGGAGAGAAACAGAGGGCGAGAAACAGAGGGACTGAAACAGAGGGGCTGAAACAGAGGGGCTGAAACAGAGGGCGATAAACAGAGGGGCTGAAACAGAGGGCGAGAAACAGAGGGGCTGAAACAGAGGGGCTGAAACAGAGGGCGAGAAACAGAGGGGCTGAAACAGAGGGCGAGAAACAGAGAGGTTGAAACAGAGGGCGAGAAACAGAGGGGCTGAAAAAGAGGGCGAGAAACAGAGGGGCTGAAACAGAGGGCGAGAAACAGAGGGTCTGAAACAGAGGGGCTGAAACAGAGGGGCTGAAACAGAGGGGCTGAAACAGAGGGCGAGAAACAGAGGGGATGAAACAGAGGGCGAGAAACACAGGGGCTGAAACAGAGGGAGAGAAACAGAGGGCGTGAAACAGAGGGACTGAAACAGAGGGGCTGAAACAGAGCGGCTGAAACAGAGGGCGAGAAACAGAGGGACTGAAACAGAGGGCGAGAAACAGAGGGACTGAAATAGAGGGGCTGAAACAGAAGAGCTGAAACAGAGGGGCTGAAACAGAGGGCGAGAAACAGAGGGGCTGAACAGAGGGCGAGAAACAGAGGGGCTGAAACAGAGGGCGAGAAACAGAGGGGCTGAAACAGAGGGGCTGAAACAGAGGGGCTGAAACAGAGGGGCTGAAACAGAGGGCGAGAAATAGATGGGCTGAAACAGAGGGCGAGAAACAGAGGCGCTGAAACAGAGGGCGAGAAACAGAGGGGCTGAATGAGGGCGAGAAACAGAGGGGCTGAAACAGAGGAGCTGAAACAGACGGGCTGAAACAGAGGGCGAGAAACAGAGGGGCTGAATCAGAGGGGCTGAATCAGAGGGGCTGAAATAGAGGGGCTGAAACAGAGGGCGAGAAACAGAGGGGCTGAAACTGAGGGCGAGAAACAGAATGCGAGAAACAGAGGGGCTGAAACAGAGGGGCTGAAACAGATGGGCTGAAACAGAGGGGCTGATAAAGAGGGCGAGAAACAGAGGGGCTGAAACAGAGGGCGAGAAACAGAGGGGCTGAAACAGAGGGCGAGAAACAGAGGGTTTGAAATAGAGGGGCTGAAACAGAGGAGCTGAAACAGAGGGGCTGAAACAGAGGGCGAGAAACAGAGGGGCTGAACAGAGGGCGAGAAACAGAGGGGCTGAAACAGAGGGCGAGAAACAGAGGGGCTGAAACAGAGGGGCTGAAACAGAGGGGCTGAAACAGAGGGCGAGAAGCTTTGGGTCTGAAACAGAGGGAGAGAAACAGAGGGCGAGAAACAGAGGGACTGAAACAGAGGGGCTGAAACAGAGGGGCTGAAACAGAGGGCGCGAAACAGAGGGGCTGAAACAGAGGGCGAGAAACAGAGGGGCTGAAACAGAGGGCGAGAAACAGAGGGGCTGAAACAGAGGGCGAGAAACAGAGGGGCTGAAACAGAGGGCGTGAAACAGAGGGGCTGAAACAGAGGGCGAGAAACAGAGGGGTTGAAATAGAGGGGCTGAAACAGAGGAGCTGAAACAGAGGGGCTGAAACAGAGAGCGAGAAACAGAGAGGCTGAAACAGAGGGCGAGAAACAGAGGGGCTGAACAGAGGGCGAGAAACAGAGGGGCTGAAACAGAGGGCGAGAAACAGAGGGGCTGAAACAGAGGGGCTGAAACAGAGTGGCTGAAACAGAGGGGCTGAAACAGAGGGCGAGAAACAGAGGGGCTGAAACAGAGGGCGAGAAACAGAGGGGTTGAAATAGAGGGGCTGAAACAGAGGAGCTGAAACAGAGGGGCTGAAACAGAGAGCGAGAAACAGAGAGGCTGAAACAGAGGGCGAGAAACAGAGGGGCTGAACAGAGGGCGAGAAACAGATGGATGAAACAGAGGGCGAGAAACAGAGGGGCTGAAACAGAGGGGCTGAAACAGAGTGGCTGAAACAGAGGGGCTGAAACAGAGGGCGAGAAGCTGAGGGTCTGAAACAGAGGGAGAGAAACAGAGGGCGAGAAACAGAGGGACTGAAACAGAGGGGCTGAAACAGAGGGGCTGAAACAGAGGGCGAGAAACAGAGGGGCTGAAACAGAGGGCGAGAAACAGAGGGGCTGAAACAGAGGGGCTGAAATAGAGGGCGAGAAACAGAGGGGCTGAAACAGAGGGCGAGAAACAGAGAGGTTGAAACAGAGGGCGAGAAACAGAGGGGCTGAAAAAGAGGGCGAGAAACAGAGGGGCTGAAACAGAGGGCGAGAAACAGAGGGTCTGAAACAGAGGGGCTGAAACAGAGGGGCTGAAACAGAGGGCGAGAAACAGAGGGGATGAAACAGAGGGTGAGAAACAGAGGGCGAGAAACAGAGGGACTGAAACAGAGGGGCTGAAACAGAGGGGCTGAAACAGAGGGCGAGAAACAGAGGGCGAGAAACAGAGGGACTGAAACAGAGGGGCTGAAACAGAGGGGCTGAAACAGAGGGCGAGAAACAGAGGGGCTGAAACAGAGGGCGAGAAACCGAGGGGCTGAAACAGAGGGCGAGAAACAGAGGGTGTGAAACAGATGGGCTGAAACAGAGGGCGAGAAATAGATGGGCTGAAACAGAGGGCGAGAAACAGTGGGACTGAAACAGAGGGGCTGAAACAGAGGGGCTGAAACAGAGGGCGAGAAACAGTGGGGCTGAAACAGAGGGCGAGAAACAGAGGGGCTGAAACAGAGGGCGAGAAACAGAGGGGCTGAAACACAGGGGCTGAAACAGAGGGGCTGAAACAGAGGGCGAGAAATAGATGGGCTGAAACAGAGGGCGAGAAACAGAGGCGCTGAAACAGAGGGCGAGAAACAGAGGGGCTGAATGAGGGCGAGAAACAGAGGGGCTGAAACAGAGGAGCTGATACAGAGGGGCTGAAACAGAGGGCGAGAAACAGAGGGTCTGAAACAGAGGGCGAGAAACAGAGGGGCTGAATCAGAGGGGCTGAATCAGAGGGGCTGAAATAGAGGGGCTGAAACAGAGGGCGAGAAACAGAGGGGCTGAAACTGAGGGCGAGAAACAGAATGCGAGAAACAGAGGGGCTGAAACAGAGGGGCTGAAACAGACGGGCTGAAACAGAGGGGCTGATAAAGAGGGCGAGAAACAGAGGGGCTGAAACAGAGTGCGAGAAACAGAGGGGCTGAAACAGAGGGCGAGAAACAGAGGGGTTGAAATAGAGGGGCTGAAACAGAGGAGCTGAAACAGAGGGGCTGAAACAGAGGGCGAGAAACAGAGGGGCTGAACAGAGGGCGAGAAACAGAGGGGCTGAAACAGATGGCGAGAAACAGAGGGGCTGAAACAGAGGGGCTGAAACAGAGGGGCTGAAACAGAGGGGCTGAAACAGAGGGCGAGAAGCTGAGGGTCTGAAACAGAGGGAGAGAAACAGAGGGCGAGAAACAGAGGGACTGAAACAGAGGGGCTGAAACAGAGGGGCTGAAACAGAGGGCGAGAAACAGAGGGGCTGAAACAGAGAGCGAGAAACAGAGGGGCTGAAACAGAGGGGCTGAAACAGAGGGCGAGAAACAGAGGGGCTGAAACAGAGGGCGAGAAACAGAGAGGTTGAAACAGAGGGCGAGAAACAGAGGGGCTGAAAAAGAGGGCGAGAAACAGAGGGGCTGAAACAGAGGGCGAGAAACAGTGGGTCTGAAACAGAGGGGCTGAAACAGAAGGGCTGAAACAGAGGGCGAGAAACAGAGGGCGAGAAACAGAGGGGATGAAACAGAGGGCGAGAAACACCGGGGCTGAAACAGAGGGAGAGAAACAGAGGGCGAGAAACAGAGGGACTGAAACAGAGGGGCTGAAACAGAGCGGCTGAAACAGAGGGCGAGAAACAGAGGGACTGAAACAGAGGGGCTGAAACAGAGGGGCTGAAACAGAGGGCGAGAAACAGAGGGGCTGAAACAGAGGGCGAGAAACAGAGGGGCTGAAACAGAGGGCGAGAAACAGAGTGTCTGAAACAGATGGGCTGAAACAGAGGGCGAGAAATAGATGGGCTGAAACAGAGGGCGAGAAACAGAGGGACTGAAATAGAGGGGCTGAAACAGAGGAGCTGAAACAGAGGGGCTGAAACAGAGGGCGAGAAACAGAGGGGCTGAACAGAGGGCGAGAAACAGAGCGGCTGAAACAGAGGGCGAGAAACAGAGGGGCTGAAACAGAGGGGTTGAAACAGAGGGGCTGAAACAGAGGGGCTGAAACAGAGGGCGAGAAACAGAGGGGCTGAATGAGGGCGAGAAACAGAGGGGCTGAAACAGAGGAGCTGAAACAGAGGGGCTGAAACAGAGGGCGAGAAACAGAGGGGCTGAATCAGAGGGGCTGAATCAGAGGGGCTGAAATAGAGGGGCTTAAACAGAGGGCGAGAAACAGAGAGGCTGAAACTGAGGGCGAGAAACAGAATGCGAGAAACAGAGGGGCTGAAACAGAGGGGCTGAAACAGATGGGCTGAAACAGAGGGGCTGATAAAGAGGGCGAGAAACAGAGGGGCTGAAACAGAGGGCGAGAAACAGAGGGGCTGAAACAGAGGGCGAGAAACAGAGGGGTTGAAATAGAGGGGCTGAAACAGAGGAGCTGAAACAGAGGGGCTGAAACAGAGGGCGAGAAACAGAGGGGCTGAACAGAGGGCGAGAAACAGAGGGGCTGAAACAGAGGGCGAGAAACAGAGGGGCAGAAACAGAGGGGCTGAAACAGAGGGGCTGAAACAGAGGGCGAGAAGCTTTGGGTCTGAAACAGAGGGAGAGAAACAGAGGGCGAGAAACAGAGGGACTGAAACAGAGGGGCTGAAACAGAGGGGCTGAAACAGAGGGCGCGAAACAGAGGGGCTGAAACAGAGGGCGAGAAACATAGGGGCTGAAACAGAGGGGCTGAAACAGAGGGCGAGAAACAGAGGGGCTGAAACAGAGGGCGAGAAACAGAGGGGCTGAAACAGAGGGCGAGAAACAGAGGGGCTGAAACAGAGGGCGAGAAACAGAGGGGTTGAAATAGAGGGGCTGAAACAGAGGAGCTGAAACAGAGGGGCTGAAACAGAGAGCGAGAAACAGAGAGGCTGAAACAGAGGGCGAGAAACAGAGGGGCTGAACAGAGGGCGAGAAACAGAGGGGCTGAAACAGAGGGCGAGAAACAGAGGGGCTGAAACAGAGGGGCTGAAACAGAGTGGCTGAAACAGAGGGGCTGAAACAGAGGGCGAGAAGCTGAGGGTCTGAAACAGAGGGAGAGAAACAGAGGGCGAGAAACAGAGGGACTGAAACAGAGGGGCTGAAACAGAGGGGCTGAAACAGAGGGCGAGAAACAGAGGGGCTGAAACAGAGGGCGAGAAACAGAGGGGCTGAAACAGAGGGGCTGAAACAGAGGGCGAGAAACAGAGGGGCTGAAACAGAGGGCGATAAACAGAGAGGTTGAAACAGAGGGCGAGAAACAGAGGGGCTGAAAAAGAGGGCGAGAAACAGAGGGGCTGAAACAGAGGGCGAGAAACAGAGGGTCTGAAACAGAGGGGCTGAAACAGAGGGGCTGAAACAGAGGGCGAGAAACAGAGGGGATGAAACAGAGGGCGAGAAACAGAGGGGCTGAAACAGAGGGCGAGAAACAGAGGGCGAGAAACAGAGGGACTGAAACAGAGGGGCTGAAACAGAGGGGCTGAAACAGAGGGCGAGAAACAGAGGGCGAGAAACAGAGGGACAGAAACAGAGGGGCTGAAACAGAGGGGCTGAAACAGAGGGCGAGAAACAGAGGGGCTGAAACAGAGGGCGAGAAACAGAGGGGCTGAAACAGAGGGCGAGAAACAGAGGGGCTGAAACAGAGGGCGAGAAACAGAGGGGCTGAAACAGAGGGGCTGAAACAGAGGGGCTGAAACAGAGGGCGAGAAATAGATGGGCTGAAACAGAGGGCGAGAAACAGAGGCGCTGAAACAGAGGGCGAGAAACAGAGGGGCTGAATGAGGGCGAGAAACAGAGGGGCTGAAACAGAGGAGCTGATACAGAGGGGCTGAAACAGAGGGCGAGAAACAGAGGGTCTGAAACAGAGGGCGAGAAACAGAGGGGCTGAATCAGAGGGGCTGAAACAGAGGGGCTGAAACAGAGGGCGCGAAACAGAGGGGCTGAAACAGAGGGCGAGAAACAGAGGGGCTGAAACAGAGGGGCTGAAACAGAGGGCGAGAAACAGAGGGGCTGAAACAGAGGGCGAGAAACAGAGGGGCTGAAACAGAGGGCGAGAAACAGAGGGGCTGAAACAGAGGGCGAGAATCAGAGGGGTTGAAATAGAGGGGCTGAAACAGAGGAGCTGAAACAGAGGGGCTGAAACAGAGAGCGAGAAACAGAGAGGCTGAAACAGAGGGCGAGAAGCAGAGGGGCTGAACAGAGGGCGAGAAACAGAGGGGCTGAAACAGAGGGCGAGAAACAGAGGGGCTGAAACAGAGGGGCTGAAACAGAGTGGCTGAAACAGAGGGGCTGAAACAGAGGGCGAGAAGCTGAGGGTCTGAAACAGAGGGAGAGAAACAGAGGGTGAGAAACAGAGGGACTGAAACAGAGGGGCTGAAACAGAGGGTCTGAAACAGAGGGCGGGAAACAGAGGGGCTGAAACAGAGGGCGAGAAACAGAGGGGCTGAAACAGAGGGGCTGAAACAGAGGGCGAGAAACAGAGGGGCTGAAACAGAGGGCGAGAAACAGAGAGGTTGAAACAGAGGGCGAGAAACAGAGGGGCTGAAAAAGAGGGCGAGAAACAGAGGGGCTGAAACAGAGGGCGAAAAACAGAGGGTCTGAAACAGAGGGGCTGAAACAGCGGGGCTGAAACAGAGGGCGAGAAACAGATGGGATGAAACAGAGGGTGAGAAACAGAGGGGCTGAAACAGAGGGCGAGAAACAGAGGGCGAGAAACAGAGGGACTGAAACAGAGGGGCTGAAACAGACGGGCTGAAACAGAGGGCGAGAAACAGAGGGAGAGAAACAGAGGGACTGAAACAGAGGGGCTGAAACAGAGGGGCTGAAACAGAGGGTGGGAAACAGAGGGGCTGAAACAGAGGGCGAGAAACAGAGGGTCTGAAACAGATGGGCTGAAACAGAGGGCGAGAAATAGATGGGCTGAAACAGAGGGCGAGAAACAGAGGGACTGAAACAGAGGGGCTGAAACAGAGGGGCTGAAACAGAGGGCGAGAAACAGAGGGGCTGAAACAGAGGGCGAGAAACAGAGGGGCTGAAACAGAGGGCGAGAAACAGAGGGGCTGAAACAGAGGGCGAGAAACAGAGGTGCTGAAACAGAGGGGCTGAAACAGAGGGGCTGAAACAGAGGGCGAGAAATAGATGGGCTGAAACAGAGGGCGAGAAACAGAGGCGCTGAAACAGAGGGCGAGAAACAGAGGGGCTGAATGAGGGCGAGAAACAGAGGGGCTGAAACAGAGGAGCTGATACAGAGGGGCTGAAACAGAGGGCGAGAAACAGAGGGTCTGAAACAGAGGGAGAGAAACAGAGGGGCTGAATCAGAGGGGCTGAATCAGAGGGGCTGAAATAGAGGGGCTGAAACAGAGGGCGAGAAACAGAGGGGCTGAAACTGAGGGCGAGAAACAGAATGCGAGAAACAGAGGGGCTGAAACAGAGGGGCTGAAACAGACGGGCTGAAACAGAGGGGCTGATAAAGAGGGCGAGAAACAGAGGGGCTGAAACAGAGGGCGAGAAACAGAGGGGCTGAAACAGAGGGCGAGAAACAGAGGGGTTGAAATAGAGGGGCTGAAACAGAGGAGCTGAAACAGAGGGGCTGAAACAGAGGGCGAGAAACAGAGGGGCTGAAACAGAGGGCGAGAAACAGAGGGGCTGAAACAGAGGGCGAGAAACAGAGGGGCTGAAACAGAGGGGCTGAAACAGAGGGGCTGAAACAGAGGGCGAGAAGCTGAGGGTCTGAAACAGAGGGAGAGAAACAGAGGGCGAGAAATAGAGGGACTGAAACAGAGGGGCTGAAACAGAGGGGCTGAAACAGAGGGCGAGAAACAGAGGGGCTGAAACAGAGGGCGAGAAACAGAGGGGCTGAAACAGAGGGGCTGAAACAGAGGGCGAGAAACAGAGGGGCTGAAACAGAGGGCGAGAAACAGAGAGGTTGAAACAGAGGGCGAGAAACAGAGGGGCTGAAAAAGAGGGCGAGAAACAGAGGGGCTGAAACAGAGGGCGAGAAACAGAGGGTCTGAAACAGAGGGGCTGAAAAAGAGGGGCTGAAACAGAGGGGCTGAAACAGAGGGCGAGAAACAGAGGGGATGAAACAGAGGGCGAGAAACACAGGGGCTGAAACAGAGGGAGAGAAACAGAGGGCGAGAAACAGAGGGACTGAAACAGAGGGGCTGAAACAGAGCGGCTGAAACAGAGGGCGAGAAACAGAGGGACTGTAACAGAGGGGCTGAAACAGAGGGGCTGAAACAGAGGGGCTGAAACAGAGGGCGAGAAACAGAGGGGTATGAAACAGAGGGTGAGAAATAGATGGGCTGAAACAGAGGGCGAGAAACAGAGGGACTGAAACAGAGGGGCTGAAACAGAGGGGCTGAAACAGAGGGCGAGAAACAGAGGGGCTGAAACAGAGGGCGAGAAACAGAGTGTCTGAAACAGATGGGGTGAAACAGAGGGGCTGAAACAGAGGGGCTGAAACAGAGGGCGAGAAATAGATGGGCTGAAACAGAGGGCGAGAAACAGTGGCGCTGAAACAGAGGGCGAGAAACAGAGGGGTTGAAACAGAGGGGCTGAAACAGAGGGGCTGAAACAGAGGGGCTGAAACAGAGGGGCTGAAACAGGGGAGCTGAAACAGAGGGGCTGAAACAGAGGGCGAGAAACAGATGGGCTGAACAGAGGGCGTGAAACAGAGGGGCTGAAACAGAGGGCGAGAAACAGAGGGGCTGAAACAGAGGGGCTGAAACAGAGGGGCTGAAACAGAGGGGCTGAAACAGAGGGCGAGAAATAGATGGGCTGAAACAGAGGGCGAGAAACAGTGGCGCTGAAACAGAGGGCGAGAAACAGAGGGGCTGAATGAGGGCGAGAAACAGAGGGGCTGAAACAGAGGAGCTGAAACAGAGGGGCTGAAACAGAGGGCAAGAAACAGAGGGGCTGAAACTGAGGGCGAGAAACAGAATGCGAGAAACAGAGGGGCTGAAACAGAGGGGCTGAAACAGATGGGCTGAAACAGAGGGGCTGATAAAGAGGGCGAGAAACAGAGGGGCTGAAACAGAGGGCGAGAAACAGAGGGGCTGAAACAGAGGGCGAGAAACAGAGGGGTTGAAATAGAGGGGCTGAAACAGAGGGCGAGAAACAGAGGGGCTGAAACAGAGGGGCTGAAATAGAGGGCGAGAAACAGAGGGGCTCAAACAGAGGGCGAGAAACAGAGAGGTTGAAACAGAGGGCGAGAAACAGAGGGGCTGAAAAAGAGGGCGAGAAACAGAGGGGCTGAAACAGAGGGCGAGAAACAGAGGGTCTGAAACAGAGGGGCTGAAAAAGAGGGGCTGAAACAGAGGGGCTGAAACAGAGGGCGAGAAACAGAGGGGATGAAACAGAGGGCGAGAAACACAGGGGCTGAAACAGAGGGAGAGAAACAGAGGGCGAGAAACAGAGGGACTGAAACAGAGGGGCTGAAACAGAGCGGCTGAAACAGAGGGCGAGAAACAGAGGGTGAGAAACAGAGGGGCTGAAACAGAGGGCGAGAAACAGAGGGGCTGAAACAGAGGGCGAGAAACAGAGTGTCTGAAACAGATGGGCTGAAACAGAGGGCGAGAAATAGATGGGCTGAAACAGAGGGCGAGAAACAGCGGGACTGAAACAGAGGGGCTGAAACAGAGGGGCTGAAACAGAGGGGCTGAAACAGAGGGAGAGAAACAGAGGGCGTGAAACAGAGGGACTGAAACAGAGGGGCTGAAACAGAGGGGCTGAAACAGAGGGCGAGAAACAGAGGGGCTGAAACAGAGGGCGAGAAACAGAGGGGCTGAAACAGAGGGGCTGAAACAGAGGGCGAGAAATAGAGGGGCTGAAACAGAGGGCGAGAAACAGAGAGGTTGAAACAGAGGGCGAGAAACAGAGGGGCTGAAAAAGAGGGCGAGAAACAGAGGGGCTGAAACAGAGGGCGAGAAACAGAGGTTCTGAAACAGAGGGGCTGAAACAGAGGGGCTGAAACAGAGGGGCTGAAACAGAGGGCGAGAAACAGAGGGGATGAAACAGAGGGTGAGAAACACAGGGGCTGAAACAGAGGGAGAGAAACAGAGGGCGAGAAACAGCGGGACTGAAACAGAGGGGCTGAAACAGAGCGGCTGAAACAGAGGGCGAGAAACAGAGGGACTGAAACAGAGGGGCTGAAACAGAGGGGCTGAAACAGAGGGCGAGAAACAGAGGGGCTGAAACAGAGGGCGAGAAACAGAGGGGCTGAAACAGAGGGCGAGAAACAGAGTGTCTGAAACAGATGGGCTGAAACAGAGGGCGAGAAATAGATGGGCTGAAACAGAGGGCGAGAAACAGAGGGACTGAAACAGAGGGGCTGAAACAGAGGGGCTGAAAAAGAGGGGCTGAAACAGAGGGCGAGAAACAGAGGGGCTGAAACAGAGGGCGAGAAACAGAGGGTCTGAAACAGAGGGGCTGAAACAGAGGGGCTGAAACAGAGGGGCTGAAACAGAGGGCGAGAAACAGAGGGGATGAAACAGAGGGTGAGAAACACAGGCGCTGAAACAGAGGGAGAGAAACAGAGGGCGAGAAACAGAGGGACTGAAACAGAGGGGCTGAAACAGAGCGGCTGAAACAGAGGGCGAGAAACCGAGGGACTGAAACAGAGGGGCTGAAACAGAGGGGCTGAAACAGAGGGCGAGAAACAGAGGGGCTGAAACAGAGGGCGAGAAACAGAGGGGCTGAAACAGAGGGCGAGAAACAGAGTGTCTGAAACAGATGGGCTGAAACAGAGGGCGAGAAATAGATGGGCTGAAACAGAGGGCGAGAAACAGAGGGACTGAAACAGAGGGGCTGAAACAGAGGGGCTGAAACAGAGCGGCTGAAACAGAGGGCGAGAAACAGAGGGACTGAAACAGAGGGGCTGAAACAAAGGGGCTGAAACAGAGGGCGAGAAACAGAGGGGCTGAAACAGAGGGCGAGAAACAGAGGGGCTGAAACAGAGGGCGAGAAACAGAGTGTCTGAAACAGAGGGGCTGAAACAGAGGGCGAGAAATAGATGGGCTGAAACAGAGGGCGAGAAACAGAGGGACTGAAACAGAGGGGCTGAAACAGAGGGGCTGAAACAGAGGGCGAGAAACAGAGGGGCTGAAACAGAGGGCGAGAAACAGAGGGTCTGAAACAGAGGGGCTGTAACAGAGGGGCTGAAACAGAGGGGCTGAAACAGAGGGCGAGAAACAGAGGGGATGAAACAGAGGGTGAGAAACACAGGGGCTGAAACAGAGGGAGAGAAACAGAGGGCGAGAAACAGAGGGACTGAAACAGAGGGGCTGAAACAGAGCGGCTGAAACAGAGGGCGAGAAACAGAGGGACTGAAACAGAGGGGCTGAAACAGAGGGGCTGAAACAGAGGGCGAGAAACAGAGGGGCTGAAACAGAGGGCGAGAAACAGAGGGGCTGAAACAGAGGGCGAGAAACAGAGTGTCTGAAACAGATGGGCTGAAACAGAGGGCGAGAAATAGATGGGCTGAAACAGAGGGCGAGAAACAGAGGGACTGAAACAGAGGGGCTGAAACAGAGGGGCTGAAACAGAGGGCGAGAAACAGATGGGCTGAAACAGAGGGCGAGAAACAGAGGGGCTGAAACAGAGGGGCTGAAACAGAGGGCGAGAAATAGATGGGCTGAAACAGAGGGCGAGAAACAGAGGGACTGAAACAGAGGGGCTGAAACAGAGGGGCTGAAACAGAGGGCGAGAAACAGAGGGGCTGAAACAGAGGGCGAGAAACAGAGGGCGAGAAACAGAGGGGCTGAAACAGAGGGGCTGAAACAGAGGGCGAGAAATAGATGGGCTGAAACAGAGGGCGAGAAACAGAGGCGCTGAAACAGAGGGCGAGAAACAGAGGGGCTGAATGAGGGCGAGAAACAGAGGGGCTGAAACAGAGGAGCTGAAACAGAGGGGCTGAAACAGAGGGCGAGAAACAGAGGGTCTGAAACAGAGGGCGAGAAACAGAGGGGCTGAATCAGAGGGGCTGAAACAGTGGGCTAGAAACAGAGGGGCTGAAACAGAGGGCGAGAAACAGAGGGGCTGAAACAGAGGGCGAGAAACAGAGGGGCAGAAACAGAGGGCGAGAAACAGAGGGGATGAAACAGAGGGCGAGAAACAGAGGGGCTGAAACAGCGGGGCTGAAACAGAAGGGCTGAAACAGAGGGGCTGAAACAGAAGGGCGAGAAACAGAGGGGCTGAATCAGAGGGGCTGAATCAGAGGTGCTGAAATAGAGGGGCTGAAACAGAGGGCGAGAAACAGAGGGGCTGATTCAGAGGGGCTGAAGCAGAGGGGCTGAATCAGAGGGGCTGAAACACAGGGCGAGAAACAGAGGGGCAGAAACAGAGGGCGAGAAACAGAGAGGCTGAAACAGAGCGGCTGAAAAAGAGAGCGACAAACAGAGGGGCTGAAACAGAGGGTGAGAAACAGAGGGGCTGAAACAGAGGGGCTAAATCAGAGGGGCAGAAACAGAGGGCGAGAAACTGAGGGGCTGAATCAGAGGGGCTGATTCAGAGGGGCTAAAACAGAGCGGCTGAATCAGAGGGGCTGAAACAGAGGGCGAGAAACAGAGGGGCTGAAGCAGAGGGCGAGAAACAGAGGGGCAGAAACAGAGGGCGAGAAACAGAGTGGCTGAAACAGAGGGGCTGAAACAGAGAGCGCGAAACAGAGGGGTTGAAACAGAGGGCGAGAAACAGAGGGGCTGAAACAGAGGGGCTGAAACAGAGGGGCGAAATCAGAGGGGCAGAAACAGAGGGCGAGAAACAGAGGGGCTGAAACAGAGGGGCTGAAACTGAGGGCGAGAAATAGATGGGCTGAAACAGAGGGCGAGAAACAGAGGGACTGAAACAGAGGGGCTGAAACAGAGGGGCTGAAACAGAGGGCGAGAAACAGAGGGGCTGAAACAGAGGGCGAGAAACAGAGGGTCTGAAACAGAGGGGCTGAAACAGACGGGCTGAAACAGAGGGGCTGAAACAGTGGGCGAGAAACAGAGGGGATGAAACAGAGGGTGAGAAACACAGGGGCTGAAACAGAGGGAGAGAAACAGAGGGCGAGAAACAGAGGGACTGAAACAGAGGGGCTGAAACAGAGCGGCTGAAACAGAGGGCGAGAAACCGAGGGACTGAAACAGAGGGGCTGAAACAGAGGGGCTGAAACAGAGGGCGAGAAACAGAGGGGCTGAAACAGAGGGCGAGAAACAGAGGGGCTGAAACAGAGGGCGAGAAACAGAGTGTCTGAAACAGATGGGCTGAAACAGAGGGCGAGAAATAGATGGGCTGAAACAGAGGGCGAGAAACAGAGGGACTGAAACAGAGGGGCTGAAACAGAGGGGCTGAAACAGAGGGCGAGAAACAGAGGGGCTGAAACAGAGGGCGAGAAACAGATGGGCTGAAACAGAGGGCGAGAAACAGAGGGGCTGAAACAGAGGGGCTGAAACAGAGGGCGAGAAATAGATGGGCTGAAACAGAGGGTGAGAAACAGAGGGACTGAAACAGAGGGGCTGAAACAGAGGGGCTGAAACAGAGGGCGAGAAACAGAGGGGCTGAAACAGAGGGCGAGAAACAGAGGGGCTGAAACAGAGGGCGAGAAACAGAGGGGCTGAAACAGAGGGGCTGAAACAGAGGGCGAGAAATAGATGGGCTGAAACAGAGGGCGAGAAACAGAGGCGCTGAAACAGACGGCGAGAAACAGAGGGGCTGAATGAGGGCGAGAAACAGAGGGGCTGAAACAGAGGAGCTGAAACAGAGGGGCTGAAACAGTGGGCGAGAAACAGAGGGTCTGAAACAGAGGGCGAGAAACAGAGGGGCTGAATCAGAGGGTCTGAAACAGTGGGCTAGAAACAGAGGGGCTGAAACAGAGGGCGAGAAACAGAGGGGCTGAAACAGAGGGCGAGAAACAGAGGGGCAGAAACAGAGGGCGAGAAACAGAGGGGATGAAACAGAGGGCGAGAAACAGAGGGGCTGAAACAGCGGGGCTGAAACAGAAGGGCTGAAACAGAGGGGCTGAAACAGAGGGCGAGAAACAGAGGGGCTGAATCAGAGGGGCTGAATTAGAGGTGCTGAAATAGAGGGGCTGAAACAGAGGGCGAGAAACAGAGGGGCTGATTCAGAGGGGCTGAAGCAGAGGGGCTGAATCAGAGGGGCTGAAACACAGGGCGAGAAACAGAGGGGCAGAAACCGAGGGCGAGATACAGAGAGGCTGAAACAGAGCGGCTGAAAAAGAGAGCGACAAACAGAGGGGCTGAAGCAGAGGGTGAGAAACAGAGGGGCTGAAACAGAGGGGCTAAATCAGAGGGGCAGAAACAGAGGGCGAGAAACTGAGGGGCTGAATCAGAGGGGCTGATTCAGAGGGGCTAAAACAGAGGGGCTGAATCAGAGGGGCTGAAACAGAGGGCGAGAAACAGAGGGGCTGAAAAAGAGGGGCTGAAACAGAGGGCGAGAAACAGACGGGCTGAATGAGAGGGGCAGAATCAGAGGGGCTGAAATAGAGTGGCTGAAACAGAGGGCGAGAAACAGAGGGGCTGAAACAGAGGGCGAGAAACAGAATGCGAGAAACAGAGGGGCTGAAACAGAGCGGCTGAAACAGAGGGGCTGAAACAGAGGGCGAGATACAAATTGGCTGAAACAGCGGGCGAGAAACAGAGGGCGAGAAACAGAGGGGCTGAAACAGAGGGGCTGAAACAGACGGGCTGAAACAGAGAGCCTGAAACAGAGGGAGAGAAACAGAGGGGCTGAAACAGAGGGCGAAAAACAGAGGGGCTGAAACAGAGGGCGAGAAACAGAGGGTGAGAAACAGAGGGCGAGAAACAGAGGGGATGAAACAGAGGGGCAGAACAGAGGGGCTGAAACAGAGGGGCTGAATCAGAGGGGCTGAAACAGAGGGGCTGAATCAGATGGGCTGAAACAGGGGCGAGAAACAGAGGGACTGAAACAGAGGGCGAGAAACAGAGGGGCTGAAACAGAGGGCGAGAAACAGAGGGGCTGAAACAGAGGGGCTGAAACAGAGGGGCGGAAACAGAGGGGCTGAAACAGAGGGCGAGAAACAGAGAGTCTGAAACAGAGGGCGAGAAACAGAGGGGCTGAAACAGAGGGCGAGAAACAGCTGGGCTGAAACAGAGGGGCTGAAACAGAAGGGCTGAAACAGAGGGTCTGAAACAGAGGGCGAGAAACAGAGGGGCTGAATCAGAGGGGCTGAATCAGAGGGGCTGAAATAGAGGGGCTGAAACAGAGGGGCTGAAACAGAGTGCGAGAAACAGAAGGCGAGAAACAGAGGGTCTGAAACAGAGGGGCTGAAACAGAGGGGCTGAAACAGAGATGCTGATAAAGAGGGCGAGAAACAGAGGGGCTGAAACAGAGGGCGAGAAACAGAGGGGCTGAAACAGAGGGCGAGAAACAGAGGGGCTGAAACAGAGGGGCTGAAACAGAGGGCGAGAAACAGAGGGGCTGAAACAGAGGGCGAGAAACAGAGAGGTTGAAACAGAGGGCGAGAAACAGATCGGCTGAAACAGAGGGCGAGAAAAAGAGGGCATGAAACAGAGGGCGAGAAACAGAGGGGCTGAAACAGCGGGGCTGAAACAGAAGGGCTGAAACAGAGGGGCTGAAACAGAGGGCGAGAAACAGAGGGGCTGAATCAGAGGGGCTGAATCAGAGGTGCTGAAATAGAGGGGCTGAAACAGAGGGCGAGAAACAGAGGGTCTGAAACAGAGGGCGAGAAACAGAGGGGCTGAATCAGAGGGGCTGAAACAGTGGGCTAGAAACAGAGGGGCTGAAACAGAGGGCGAGAAACAGAGGGGCTGAAACAGAGGGCGAGAAACAGAGGGGCAGAAACAGAGGGCGAGAAAAAGAGGGCATGAAACAGAGGGCGAGAAACAGAGGGGCTGAAACAGCGGGGCTGAAACAGAAGGGCTGAAACAGAGGGGCTGAAACAGAGGGCGAGAAACAGAGGGGCTGAATCAGAGGGGCTGAATCAGAGGTGCTGAAATAGAGGGGCTGAAACAGAGGGCGAGAAACAGAGGGGCTGATTCAGAGGGGCTGAAGCAGAGGGGCTGAATCAGAGGGGCTGAAACACAGGGCGAGAAACAGAGGGGCAGAAACAGAGGGCGAGAAACAGAGAGGCTGAAACAGAGCGGCTGAAACAGAGAGCGACAAACAGAGGGGCTGAAACAGAGGGCGAGAAACAGAGGGGCTGAAACAGAGGGGCTGAAACAGTGGGGCTAAATCAGAGGGGCAGAAACAGAGGGCGAGAAACTGAGGGGCTGAATCAGAGGGGCTGATACAGAGGGGCTAAAACAGAGGGGCTGAATCAGAGGGGCTGAAACAGAGGGCGAGAAACAGAGGGGCTGAAGCAGAGGGCGAGAAACAGAGGGGCAGAAACAGAGGGCGAGAAAAAGAGGGCATGAAACAGAGGGCGAGAAACAGAGGGGCTGAAACAGCGGGGCTGAAACAGAAGGGCTGAAACAGAGGGGCTGAAACAGAGGGCGAGAAACAGAGGGGCTGAATCAGAGGGGCTGAATCAGAGGTGCTGAAATAGAGGGGCTGAAACAGAGGGCGAGAAACAGAGGGGCTGATTCAGAGGGGCTGAAGCAGAGGGGCTGAATCAGAGGGGCTGAAACACAGGGCGAGAAACAGAGGGGCAGAAACAGAGGGCGAGAAACAGAGAGGCTGAAACAGAGCGGCTGAAACAGAGAGCGACAAACAGAGGGGCTGAAACAGAGGGCGAGAAACAGAGGGGCTGAAACAGAGGGGCTGAAACAGTGGGGCTAAATCAGAGGGGCAGAAACAGAGGGCGAGAAACTGAGGGGCTGAATCAGAGGGGCTGATACAGAGGGGCTAAAACAGAGGGGCTGAAACAGAGGGGCTGAAACAGAGGGGCTGAAACAGAGGGCGAGAAACAGAGGGGCTGAATCAGAGGGGCTGAATCAGAGGGGCTGAAATAGAGGGGCTGAAACAGAGGGCGAGAAACAGAGGGGCTGAAACAGGGCGAGAAACAGAAGGCGAGAAACAGAGGGGCTGAAACAGAGGGGCTGAAACAGAGGGGCTGATAAAGAGGGCGAGAAACAGAGGGGCTGAAACAGAGGGCGAGAAACAGAGGGGCTGAATGAGGGCGAGAAACAGAGGGGCTGAAACAGAGGGGCTGAAACAGAGGGGCTGAAACAGAGGGCGAGAAACAGAGGGGCTGAAACAGAGGGCGAGAAACAGAGGGGCTGAATCAGAGGGGCAGAAACAGTGGGCGAGAAACAGAGGGGCTGAAACACAGTGCGAGAAACAGAGGGGCTGAAACAGAGGGCGAGAAACAGAGTGGCTGAAACAGAGGGGCTGAAATAGAGAGCGCGAAACAGAGGGGCTGAAACAGAGGGCGAGAAACAGAGGGGCTGAAACAGAGGGCGAGAAATAGAGGGGCTGAAACAGAGTGCGAGAAACAGAGGTGCTGAAACAGAGGGGCTGAAACAGAGGGCGAGAAACAGAGGGGCTGAAACAGATGGCGAGAAACAGAGGGTGAGAAAGAGAGGACCTGAAACAGACGGTGAGAAACAGAGGGGCTGAAACAGAGGGCGAGAAACAGAGGCGCTGAAACAGAGGGGCTGAAACAGAGGGGCTGAAACAGAGGGGCTGAAACAGAGGGGCTGAAACAGAGGGGCTGAAACAGAGGGCGAGAAACAGAGGGGCTGAAACAGAGGGCGAGAAACAGAGGGGCTGAAACAGAGGGGCTGAAACAGAGGGGCTGAAACAGAGGGGCTGAAACAGAGCGCGAGAAACAGAGGGGCTGAAACAGAGGGCGAGAAACAGAGGGGCTGAAACAGAGGGGCTGAAACAGAGGGGCTGAAACAGAGGGGCTGAAACAGAGGGGCTGAAGCAGAGGGCGAGAAACAGAGGGGCTGAAACAGAGGGCGAGAAACAGAGGGGCTGAATCAGAGGGGCAGAAACAGTGGGCGAGAAACAGAGGGGCTGAAACACAGTGCGAGAAACAGAGGGGCTGAAACAGAGGGCGAGAAACAGAGTGGCTGAAACAGAGGGGCTGAAATAGAGAGCGCGAAACAGAGGGGCTGAAACAGAGGGCGAGAAACAGAGGGGCTGAAACAGAGGGCGAGAAATAGAGGGGCTGAAACAGAGTGCGAGAAACAGAGGTGCTGAAACAGAGGGGCTGAAACAGAGGGCGAGAAACAGAGGGGCTGAAACAGATGGCGAGAAACAGAGGGTGAGAAAGAGAGGACCTGAAACAGACGGTGAGAAACAGAGGGGCTGAAACAGAGGGCGAGAAACAGAGGCGCTGAAACAGAGGGGCTGAAACAGAGGGGCTGAAACAGAGGGGCTGAAACAGAGGGGCTGAAACAGAGGGGCTGAAACAGAGGGCGAGAAACAGAGGGGCTGAAACAGAGGGCGAGAAACAGAGGGGCTGAAACAGAGGGGCTGAAACGGAGGGGCTGAAACAGAGGGGCTGAAACAGAGCGCGAGAAACAGAGGGGCTGAAACAGAGGGCGAGAAACAGAGGGGCTGAAACAGAGGGGCTGAAACAGAGGGGCTGAAACAGAGGGGCTGAAACAGAGGGGCTGAAACAGAGGGCGAGAAACAGAGGGGCTGAAACAGAGGGCGAGAAACAGAGGGGCTGAAACAGAGGGTAGAGAAACAGAGGGACTGAAACACAGGGGCTGAAACAGAGGGGCTGAAACAGAGGGCGAGAAACAGAGGTGCTGAAACAGAGGGCGAGAAACAGACTGGCTGAAACAGAGGGCGACAAACAGAGGGGCTGAAGCAGAGGGGCTGAAACAGAGGGCGAGAACCAGTGGGGCAGAAACAGAGGGCGAGAAACAGAGGGGCTGAAACATAGGGCGAGAATCAGAGGGGCTGAAACAGAGGGTGAGAAACAGAGGGGCTGAAACAGAGGGGCTGAAACAGTGGGGCTGAAACAGAGGGCGAGAAACAGAGTGGCTGAAACAGAGGGCGAGAAACAGAGGGGCTGAAACAGAGTGGCTGAAACAGAGGGGCTGAAACAGAGGGCGAGAAACAGAGGGGCTGAAACAGAGGGCGAGAAACAGAGGGGCTGAAACAGAGGGGCTGAAACAGAGGGGCTGAAACAGAGGGCGAGAAACAGAGGGGCTGAATCAGAGGGGCTGAATCATAGGGGCTGAAACAGAGGGGCTGAAACAGAAGGCGAGAAACAAAGGGGCTGAAACAGCGGGCGAGAAACAGAGGTTGAGAAACAGTGGGGCTGAAACAGAGGGGCTGAAACAGACGGGCTGAAACAGAGAGCCTGAAACAGAGGGCGAGAAACAGAGGGGCTGAAACAGAGTGCGAAAAACAGATGGGCTGAAACAGAGGAGCTGAAACAGAGGGGCTGAAACAGAGGGCGAGAAACAGAGGGGCTGAATCAGAGGGGCTGAATCATAGGGGCTGAAACAGAGGGGCTGAAACAGAAGGCGAGAAACAAAGGGGCTGAAACAGCGGGCGAGAAACAGATGTTGAGAAACAGAGGGGCTGAAACAGAGGGGCTGAAACAGACGGGCTGAAACAGAGATCCTGAAACAGAGGGCGAGAAACAGAGGGGCTGAAACAGAGTGCGAAAAACAGATGGGCTGAAACAGAGGTCGAGAAACAGAGGGTGAGAAACAGAGGGCGAGAAACAGAGGGGATGAAACAGAGGGGCTGAAACAGAGGGGCTGAAACAGAGGGGCTGAAACAGAGGAGCTGAAACAGAGGGCGAGAAACAGAGGGGCTGAAACAGAGGGCGAGAAACAGAGGGGCTGAAACAGAGGGCGAGTAACAGAGGGGCTGAAACAGAGGGGCTGAAACAGAGGGGCTGAAACAGAGGGCGACAAACAGAGGGGCTGAATCAGAGGGGCTGAATCAGAGGGGCTGAAACAGAGGGGCTGAAACAGAAGGCGAGAAACAAAGGGGCTGAAACAGCGGGCGAGAAACAGAGGGTGAGAAACAGAGGGGCTGAAACAGAGGGCGAGAAACAGAAGGGCTGAAACAGAGGGCGAGAAACAGAGGGGCTGAAACAGAGGGGCTGAAACAGAGGGCGAGAAACAGAGGGGCTGAAACAGAGGGGCTGATACAGAGGGCGAGAAACAGAGGGGCTGAAAAAGAGGGCGAGAAATAGAGGGGCTGAAACAGAGGGCGAGAAACAGAGCGGCTGAAACAGAGGGGCTGAAACAGAGGGCGAGAAACAGAGGGACTGAAACAGAGGGGCTGAAACAGAGGGCGAGAAACAGAGGGGCTGAAACAGAGGGGCTGAAACAGAGGGGCTGATCCAGAGGGGCTGATTCAGAGGGGTTGAAACAGAGGGGCTGAATCAGTGGGGCTGAAACAGAGGGCGAGAAACAGAGGGGCTGAAACAGAGGGCGAGAAACAGAGGGGCTGAAACAGAGGGCGAGAAACAGAGGGCCTGAAACAGAGGGGCTGAAACAGAGGGGCTAAATCAGAGGGGCAGAAATAGAGGGCGAGAAACAGAGGGGCTGAAACAGAGGGCGAGAAACAGAGGGGCTGAAACAGAGGGGCTGAAACAGAGGGCGAGAAACAGAGGGGCTGAAACAGAGGGTGAGAAACAGAGGGGCTGAAACAGAGGGCCTGAAACAGAGGGCGATAAACAGATGGGCTGAAACAGAGGGCGAGAAACAGAGGGTGAGAAACAGAGGGCGAGAAACAGAGGGGATGAAACAGAGGGGCTGAAACAGAGGGGCTGAAATAGAGGGGCTGAAACAAAGAGGCTGAATCAGAGGGGCTGAAACAGAGGGGCTGAATCAGAGGAGCTGAAACAGAGGGCGAGAAACAGAGGGGCTGAAACAGAGGGCGAGAAACAGATGGGCTGAAACAGAGGGCGAGAAACAGAGGGGCTGAAACAGAGGGTAGAGAAACCGAGGGACTGAAACACAGGGGCTGAAACAGAGGGGCTGAAACAGAGGGCGAGAAACAGAGGTGCTGAAACAGAGGGACTGAAACACAGGGGCTGAAACAGAGGGGCTGAAACAGAGGGCGAGAAACAGAGGTGCTGAAACAGAGGGCGAGAAACAGAGGGGCTGAAACAGAGGGCGAGAAACAGAGGGGCTGAAACAGAGGGTAGAGAAACAGAGGGGCTGAAACAGAGGGGCTGAAACAGAGGGGCTGAAACAGAGGGGCTGAAACAGAGGGGCTGAAACAGAGGGCGAGAAACAGAGGGGCTGAAACAGAGGGCGAGAAACAGAGGGGCTGAAACAGAGGGGCTGAAACGGAGGGGCTGAAACAGAGGGGCTGAAACAGAGCGCGAGAAACAGAGGGGCTGAAACAGAGGGCGAGAAACAGAGGGGCTGAAACAGAGGGGCTGAAACAGAGGGGCTGAAACAGAGGGGCTGAAACAGAGGGCGAGAAACAGAGGGGCTGAAACAGAGGGCGAGAAACAGAGGGGCTGAAACAGAGGGTAGAGAAACAGAGGGACTGAAACACAGGGGCTGAAACAGAGGGGCTGAAACAGAGGGCGAGAAACAGAGGTGCTGAAACAGAGGGCGAGAAACAGACTGGCTGAAACAGAGGGCGACAAACAGAGGGGCTGAAGCAGAGGGGCTGAAACAGAGGGCGAGAACCAGTGGGGCAGAAACAGAGGGCGAGAAACAGAGGGGCTGAAACATAGGGCGAGAATCAGAGGGGCTGAAACAGAGGGTGAGAAACAGAGGGGCTGAAACAGAGGGGCTGAAACAGTGGGGCTGAAACAGAGGGCGAGAAACAGAGTGGCTGAAACAGAGGGCGAGAAACAGAGGGGCTGAAACAGAGTGGCTGAAACAGAGGGGCTGAAACAGAGGGCGAGAAACAGAGGGGCTGAAACAGAGGGCGAGAAACAGAGGGGCTGAAACAGAGGGGCTGAAACAGAGGGGCTGAAACAGAGGGCGAGAAACAGAGGGGCTGAATCAGAGGGGCTGAATCATAGGGACTGAAACAGAGGGGCTGAAACAGAAGGCGAGAAACAAAGGGGCTGAAACAGCGGGCGAGAAACAGAGGTTGAGAAACAGTGGGGCTGAAACAGAGGGGCTGAAACAGACGGGCTGAAACAGAGAGCCTGAAACAGAGGGCGAGAAACAGAGGGGCTGAAACAGAGTGCGAAAAACAGATGGGCTGAAACAGAGGGGCTGAAACAGAGGGGCTGAAACAGAGGGCGAGAAACAGAGGGGCTGAATCAGAGGGGCTGAATCATAGGGGCTGAAACAGAGGGGCTGAAACAGAAGGCGAGAAACAAAGGGGCTGAAACAGCGGGCGAGAAACAGATGTTGAGAAACAGAGGGGCTGAAACAGAGGGGCTGAAACAGACGGGCTGAAACAGAGATCCTGAAACAGAGGGCGAGAAACAGAGGGGCTGAAACAGAGTGCGAAAAACAGATGGGCTGAAACAGAGGTCGAGAAACAGAGGGTGAGAAACAGAGGGCGAGAAACAGAGGGGATGAAACAGAGGGGCTGAAACAGAGGGGCTGAAACAGAGGGGCTGAAACAGAGGAGCTGAAACAGAGGGCGAGAAACAGAGGGGCTGAAATAGAGGGCGAGAAACAGAGGGGCTGAAACAGAGGGCGAGTAACAGAGGGGCTGAAACAGAGGGGCTGAAACAGAGGGGCTGAAACAGAGGGCGACAAACAGAGGGGCTGAATCAGAGGGGCTGAATCAGAGGGGCTGAAACAGAGGGGCTGAAACAGAAGGCGAGAAACAAAGGGGCTGAAACAGCGGGCGAGAAACAGAGGGTGAGAAACAGAGGGGCTGAAACAGAGGGCGAGAAACAGAAGGGCTGAAACAGAGGGCGAGAAACAGAGGGGCTGAAACAGAGGGGCTGAAACAGAGGGCGAGAAACAGAGGGGCTGAAACAGAGGGGCTGATACAGAGGGCGAGAAACAGAGGGGCTGAAAAAGAGGGCGAGAAATAGAGGGGCTGAAACAGAGGGCGAGAAACAGAGCGGCTTAAACAGAGGGGCTGAAACAGAGGGGCTGAAACAGAGGGCGAGAAACAGAGGGACTGAAACAGAGGGGCTGAAACAGAGGGCGAGAAACAGAGGGGCTGAAACAGAGGGGCTGAAACAGAGGGGCTGATCCAGAGGGGCTGATTCAGAGGGGTTGAAACAGAGGGGCTGAATCAGTGGGGCTGAAACAGAGGGCGAGAAACAGAGGGGCTGAAACAGAGGGCGAGAAACAGAGGGGCTGAAACAGAGGGCGAGAAACAGAGGGCCTGAAACAGAGGGGCTGAAACAGAGGGGCTAAATCAGAGGGGCAGAAATAGAGGGCGAGAAACAGAGGGGCTGAAACAGAGGGCGAGAAACAGAGGGGCTGAAACAGAGGGGCTGAAACAGAGGGCGAGAAACAGAGGGGCTGAAACAGAGGGTGAGAAACAGAGGGGCTGAAACAGAGGGCCTGAAACAGAGGGCGATAAACAGATGGGCTGAAACAGAGGGCGAGAAATAGAGGGTGAGAAACAGAGGGCGAGAAACAGAGGGGATGAAACAGAGGGGCTGAAACAGAGGGGCTGAAATAGAGGGGCTGAAACAAAGAGGCTGAATCAGAGGGGCTGAAACAGAGGGGCTGAATCAGAGGAGCTGAAACAGAGGGCGAGAAACAGAGGGGCTGAAACAGAGGGCGAGAAACAGATGGGCTGAAACAGAGGGCGAGAAACAGAGGGGCTGAAACAGAGGGTAGAGAAACCGAGGGACTGAAACACAGGGGCTGAAACAGAGGGGCTGAAACAGAGGGCGAGAAACAGAGGTGCTGAAACAGAGGGACTGAAACACAGGGGCTGAAACAGAGGGGCTGAAACAGAGGGCGAGAAACAGAGGTGCTGAAACAGAGGGCGAGAAACAGAGGGGCTGAAACAGAGGGCGAGAAACAGAGGGGCTGAAACAGAGGGTAGAGAAACAGAGGGGCTGAAACAGAGGGGCTGAAACAGAGGGGCTGAAACAGAGGGGCTGAAACAGAGGGGCTGAAACAGAGGGCGAGAAACAGAGGGGCTGAAACAGAGGGCGAGAAACAGAGGGGCTGAAACAGAGGGGCTGAAACAGAGGGGCTGAAACAGAGGGGCTGAAACAGAGCGCGAGAAACAGAGGGGCTGAAACAGAGGGCGAGAAACAGAGGGGCTGAAACAGAGGGGCTGAAACAGAGGGGCTGAAACAGAGGGGCTGAAACAGAGGGGCTGAAGCAGAGGGCGAGAAACAGAGGGGCTGAAACAGAGGGCGAGAAACAGAGGGGCTGAAACAGAGGGTAGAGAAACAGAGGGACTGAAACACAGGGGCTGAAACAGAGGGGCTGAAACAGAGGGCGAGAAACAGAGGTGCTGAAACAGAGGGCGAGAAACAGACTGGCTGAAACAGAGGGCGACAAACAGAGGGGCTGAAGCAGAGGGGCTGAAACAGAGGGCGAGAACCAGTGGGGCAGAAACAGAGGGCGAGAAACAGAGGGGCTGAAACATAGGGCGAGAATCAGAGGGGCTGAAACAGAGGGTGAGAAACAGAGGGGCTGAAACAGAGGGGCTGAAACAGTGGGGCTGAAACAGAGGGCGAGAAACAGAGTGGCTGAAACAGAGGGCGAGAAACAGAGGGGCTGAAACAGAGTGGCTGAAACAGAGGGGCTGAAACAGAGGGCGAGAAACAGAGGGGCTGAAACAGAGGGCGAGAAACAGAGGGGCTGAAACAGAGGGGCTGAAACAGAGGGGCTGAAACAGAGGGCGAGAAACAGAGGGGCTGAATCAGAGGGGCTGAATCATAGGGGCTGAAACAGAGGGGCTGAAACAGAAGGCGAGAAACAAAGGGGCTGAAACAGCGGGCGAGAAACAGAGGTTGAGAAACAGTGGGGCTGAAACAGAGTGCGAAAAACAGATGGGCTGAAACAGAGGGGCTGAAACAGAGGGGCTGAAACAGAGGGCGAGAAACAGAGGGGCTGAATCAGAGCCGCTGAATCATAGGGGCTGAAACAGAGGGGCTGAAACAGAAGGCGAGAAACAAAGGGGCTGAAACAGCGGGCGAGAAACAGATGTTGAGAAACAGAGGGGCTGAAACAGAGGGGCTGAAACAGACGGGCTGAAACAGAGATCCTGAAACAGAGGGCGAGAAACAGAGGGGCTGAAACAGAGTGCGAAAAACAGATGGGCTGAAACAGAGGTCGAGAAACAGAGGGTGAGAAACAGAGGGCGAGAAACAGAGGGGATGAAACAGAGGGGCTGAAACAGAGGGGCTGAAACAGAGGGGCTGAAACAGAGGAGCTGAAACAGAGGGCGAGAAACAGAGGGGCTGAAACAGAGGGCGAGAAACAGAGGGGCTGAAACAGAGGGCGAGTAACAGAGGGGCTGAAACAGAGGGGCTGAAACAGAGGGGCTGAAACAGAGGGCGACAAACAGAGGGGCTGAATCAGAGGGGCTGAATCAGAGGGGCTGAAACAGAGGGGCTGAAACAGAAGGCGAGAAACAAAGGGGCTGAAACAGCGGGCGAGAAACAGAGGGTGAGAAACAGAGGGGCTGAAACAGATGGGCTGAAACAGACGGGCTGAAACAGAGAGACTGAAACAGAGGGCGAGAAACAGAGGGGCTGAAACAGAGTGCGAAAAACAGATGGGCTGAAACAGAGGGCAAGAAACAGAGGATGAGAAACAGAGGGCGAGAAACAGAGGGGATGAAACAGAGGGGCTGAAACAGAGGGGCTGAAATAGAGGGGCTGAAACAGATGGGCTGAATCAGAGGGGCTGAAACAGAGGGGCTGAATCAGAGGAGCTGAAACAGAGGGCGAGAAACAGAGGGGCTGAAACAGAGGGCGAGAAATAGAGGGGCTGAAACAGAGGGGCTGAAACAGCCGGCTGAAACAGAGAGGCTGAAACAGAGGGCGAGAAACAGAGGGGCTGAAACAGAGGGCGACAAACAGAGCGGCTGAATCAGAGGGGCTGAAACAGAGGGGCTGAAACAGAAGGCGAGAAACAGAGGGGCTGAAACAGAGGGCGAGAAACAGAGGGGCTGAAACAGAGGGTAGAGAAACAGAGGGGCTGAAACAGAGGGGCTGAAACAGAGGGGCTGAAACAGAGGGGCTGAAACAGAGGGGCTGAAACAGAGGGCGAGAAACAGAGGGGCTGAAACACAGGGCGAGAAACAGAGGGGCTGAAACAGAGGGGCTGAAACGGAGGGGCTGAAACAGAGGGGCTGAAACAGAGCGCGAGAAACAGAGGGGCTGAAACAGAGGGCGAGAAACAGAGGGGCTGAAACAGAGGGGCTGAAACAGAGGGGCTGAAACAGAGGGGCTGAAACAGAGGGGCTGAAACAGAGGGCGAGAAACAGAGGGGCTGAAACAGAGGGCGAGAAACAGAGGGGCTGAAACAGAGGGTAGAGAAACAGAGGGACTGAAACACAGGGGCTGAAACAGAGGGGCTGAAACAGAGGGCGAGAAACAGAGGTGCTGAAACAGAGGGCGAGAAACAGACTGGCTGAAACAGAGGGCGACAAACAGAGGGGCTGAAGCAGAGGGGCTGAAACAGAGGGCGAGAACCAGTGGGGCAGAAACAGAGGGCGAGAAACAGAGGGGCTGAAACATAGGGCGAGAATCAGAGGGGCTGAAACAGAGGGTGAGAAACAGAGGGGCTGAAACAGAGGGGCTGAAACAGTGGGGCTGAAACAGAGGGCGAGAAACAGAGTGGCTGAAACAGAGGGCGAGAAACAGAGGGGCTGAAACAGAGTGGCTGAAACAGAGGGGCTGAAACAGAGGGCGAGAAACAGAGGGGCTGAAACAGAGGGCGAGAAACAGAGGGGCTGAAACAGAGGGGCTGAAACAGAGGGGCTGAAACAGAGGGCGAGAAACAGAGGGGCTGAATCAGAGGGGCTGAATCATAGGGGCTGAAACAGAGGGGCTGAAACAGAAGGCGAGAAACAAAGGGGCTGAAACAGCGGGCGAGAAACAGAGGTTGAGAAACAGTGGGGCTGAAACAGAGGGGCTGAAACAGACGGGCTGAAACAGAGAGCCTGAAACAGAGGGCGAGAAACAGAGGGGCTGAAACAGAGTGCGAAAAACAGATGGGCTGAAACAGAGGGGCTGAAACAGAGGGGCTGAAACAGAGGGCGAGAAACAGAGGGGCTGAATCAGAGCCGCTGAATCATAGGGGCTGAAACAGAGGGGCTGAAACAGAAGGCGAGAAACAAAGGGGCTGAAACAGCGGGCGAGAAACAGATGTTGAGAAACAGAGGGGCTGAAACAGAGGGGCTGAAACAGACGGGCTGAAACAGAGATCCTGAAACAGAGGGCGAGAAACAGAGGGGCTGAAACAGAGTGCGAAAAACAGATGGGCTGAAACAGAGGTCGAGAAACAGAGGGTGAGAAACAGAGGGCGAGAAACAGAGGGGATGAAACAGAGGGGCTGAAACAGAGGGGCTGAAACAGAGGGGCTGAAACAGAGGAGCTGAAACAGAGGGCGAGAAACAGAGGGGCTGAAACAGAGGGCGAGAAACAGAGGGGCTGAAACAGAGGGCGAGTAACAGAGGGGCTGAAACAGAGTGGCTGAAACAGAGGGGCTGAAACAGAGGGCGACAAACAGAGGGGCTGAATCAGAGGGGCTGAATCAGAGGGGCTGAAACAGAGGGGCTGAAACAGCGGGCGAGAAACAGAGGGTGAGAAACAGAGGGGCTGAAACAGAGGGGCTGAAACAGACGGGCTGAAACAGAGAGACTGAAACAGAGGGCGAGAAACAGAGGGGCTGAAACAGAGTGCGAAAAACAGATGGGCTGAAACAGAGGGCAAGAAACAGAGGATGAGAAACAGAGGGCGAGAAACAGAGGGGATGAAACAGAGGGGCTGAAACAGAGGGGCTGAAATAGAGGGGCTGAAACAGATGGGCTGAATCAGAGGGGCTGAAACAGAGGGGCTGAATCAGAGGAGCTGAAACAGAGGGCGAGAAACAGAGGGGCTGAAACAGAGGGCGAGAAATAGAGGGGCTGAAACAGAGGGGCTGAAACAGCCGGCTGAAACAGAGAGGCTGAAACAGAGGGCGAGAAACAGAGGGGCTGAAACAGAGGGCGACAAACAGAGCGGCTGAATCAGAGGGGCTGAAACAGAGGGGCTGAAACAGAAGGCGAGAAACAAAGGGGCTGAAACAGCGGGCGAGAAACAGAGGGTGAGAAACAGAGGGGCTGAAACAGAGGGGCTGAAACAGACGGGCTGAAACAGAGAGATTGAAACAGAGGGCGAGAAACAGAGGGGCTGAAACAGAGGGCGAAAAACAGATGGGTTGAAACAGAGGGCGAGAAACAGAGGGTGAGAAACAGAGGGCGAGAAACAGAGGGGATGAAACAGAGGGGCTGAAACAGAGGGGCTGAATCAGAGGGGCTGAAACAGAGGGCGAGAAACAGAGGGGCTGAAACAGAGGGCGAGAAACAGAGGGGCTGAAACAGAGGGGCTGAAACAGAGGGTGAGAAACAGAGGGGCTGAAACAGAGGGCGAGAAACAGAGTGGCTGAAACAGACGGGCTGAAACAGAGGGGCTGAAAAAGAGGGCGAAAAACAGAGGGGCTGAAACAGAGGGCGAGAAACAGAGTGGCTGAAACAGAGGGTCTGAAACAGAGGGGCTGAAACAGAGGGGCTGAAACAGAGTGGCTGAAACACAGGGGCTGAAACAGAGGGGCTGGAACAGAGGGGGAGAAACAGAGGGGCTGAAACAGAGGGGCTGAATCAGAGGGGCTGAAACAGAGAGCGCAAAACAGAGGGGCTGAAACAGAGGGCGAGAAACAGAGGGGCTGAAACAGAGGGCGAGAAACAGAGGGGCTGAAACAGAGGGGGAGAAACAGAGGGCGAGAAACAGACGGACTGAAACAGAGGGGCTGAAACAGAGGGGCTGAAACAGAGGGCGAGAAACAGAGGGGCTGAAACAGAGGGCGAGAAAAAGAGGGGCTGAAACAGAGGGGCTGAAACAGAGGGGCTGAAACAGTGGGGCTGAAACAGAGGGCGAGAAATAGAGGGGCTGAAACAGAGGGCGAGAAACAGAGGGGCTGAAACAGTGGGCGAGAAACAGATGGGCTGAATCAGAGGGCGAGAAACAGAGGGGCCGAAACAGAGGGGCTGAAACAGAGGGGCTGAAACAGAGGGCGAGAAACAGAGGGGCTGAAACACAGGGCGAGAAACAGAGGGGCTGAAATAGAGGGCGAGAAACAGAGGGGCTGAAACAGAGGGCGAGAAACAGAGGGCGAGAAACAGAGGGACTGAAACAGAGGGGCTGAAACAGAGGGGCTGAAACAGAGGGCGAGAAACTGAGGGGCTGAAACAGAGGGGCTGAAACAGAGGGGCTGATCCAGAGGGGCTGATTCAGAGGGATTGAAACAGAGGGGCTGAATCAGTGGGGCTGAAACACAGGGCGAGAAACAGAGGGGCTGAAACAGAGGGCGAGAAACAGAGGGGCTGAAACAGAGGGGCTGAAACAGAGGGGTTAAATCAGAGGGGCAGAAACAGAGGGCGAGAAACAGAGGGGCTGAAACAGAGGGCGAGAAACAGAGGGGCTGAAACAGAGGGGCTGAAACAGAGGGCGAGAAACAGAAGGGCTGAAACAGAGGGCGAGAAACAGAGGGGCTGAAACAGAGGGGCTGAAACAGAGGGCGAGAAACAGAGGGGCTGAAACAGAGGGGCTGATACAGAGGGCGAGAAACAGAGGGGCTGAAAAAGAGGGCGAGAAATAGAGGGTCTGAAACAGAGGGCGAGAAACAGAGCGGCTGAAACAGAGGGGCTGAAACAGAGGGGCTGAAACACAGGGCGAGAAACTGAGGGACTGAAACAGAGGGGCTGAAACAGAGGGGCTGAAACAGAGGGCGAGAAACAGAGGGGCTGAAACAGAGGGCCTGAAACAGAGGGGCTGAGCCAGAGGGGCTGATTCAGAGGGGTTGAAACAGAGGAGCTGAATCAGTGGGGCTGAAACAGAGGGCGAGAAACAGAGGGGCTGAAACAGAGGGCGTGAAACAGAGGGGCTGAAACAGAGGGCGAGAAACAGAGGGGCTGAAACAGAGGGGCTGAAACAGAGGGACTAAATCAGAGGGGCAGAAACAGAGGGCGAGAAACAGAGGGGCTGAAACAGAGGGCGAGAAACAGAGGGGCTGAAACAGAGGGACTGAAACAGAGGGCGTGAAACAGAGGGTCTGAAACAGAGGGTGAGAAACAGAGGGGCTGAAACAGAGGGCCTGAAACAGAGGGCGATAAACAGATGGGCTGAAACAGAGGGCGAGAAACAGAGGGTGAGAAACAGAGGTGGAGAAACAGAGGGGATGAAACAGAGGGTAGAGAAACCGAGCGACTGAAACACAGGGGCTGAAACAGAGGGGCTGAAACAGAGGGCGAGAAACAGAGGTGCTGAAACAGAGGGACTGAAACACAGGGGCTGAAACAGAGGGGCTGAAACAGAGGGCGAGAAACAGAGGTGCTGAAACAGAGGGCGAGAAACAGAGGGGCTGAAACAGAGGGCGAGAAACAGAGGGGCTGAAACAGAGGGTAGAGAAACAGAGGGGCTGAAACAGAGGGGCTGAAACAGAGGGGCTGAAACAGAGGGGCTGAAACAGAGGGCGAGAAACAGAGGGGCTGAAACAGAGGGCGAGAAACAGAGGGGCTGAAACAGAGGGGCTGAAACAGAGGGGCTGAAACAGAGGGGCTGAAACAGAGGGCGAGAAACAGAGGGGCTGAAACAGAGGGCGAGAAACAGAGGGGCTGAAACAGAGGGGCTGAAACAGAGGGGCTGAAACAGAGGGGCTGAAACAGAGGGGCTGAAACAGAGGGGCTGAAACAGAGGGCGAGAAACAGAGGGGCTGAAACAGAGGGCGAGAAACAGAGGGGCTGAAACAGAGGGTAGAGAAACAGAGGGACTGAAACACAGGGGCTGAAACAGAGGGGCTGAAACAGAGGGCGAGAAACAGAGGTGCTGAAACAGAGGGCGAGAAACAGACTGGCTGAAACAGAGGGCGACAAACAGAGGGGCTGAAGCAGAGGGGCTGAAACAGAGGGCGAGAACCAGTGGGGCAGAAACAGAGGGCGAGAAACAGAGGGGCTGAAACATAGGGCGAGAATCAGAGGGGCTGAAACAGAGGGTGAGAAACAGAGGGGCTGAAACAGAGGGGCTGAAACAGTGGGGCTGAAACAGAGGGCGAGAAACAGAGTGGCTGAAACAGAGGGCGAGAAACAGAGGGGCTGAAACAGAGTGGCTGAAACAGAGGGGCTGAAACAGAGGGCGAGAAACAGAGGGGCTGAAACAGAGGGCAAGAAACAGAGGGGCTGAAACAGAGGGGCTGAAACAGAGGGGCTGAAACAGAGGGCGAGAAACAGAGGGGCTGAATCAGAGGGGCTGAATCATAGGGGCTGAAACAGAGGGGCTGAAACAGAAGGCGAGAAACAAAGGGGCTGAAACAGCGGGCGAGAAACAGAGGTTGAGAAACAGAGGGGCTGAAACATAGGGGCTGAAACAGACGGGCTGAAACAGAGAGCCTGAAACAGAGGGCGAGAAACAGAGGGGCTGAAACAGAGTGCGAAAAACAGATGGGCTGAAACAGAGGTCGAGAAACAGAGGGTGAGAAACAGAGGGCGAGAAACAGAGGGGATGAAACAGAGGGGCTGAAACAGAGGGGCTGAAACAGAGGGGCTGAATCAGAGGAGCTGAAACTGAGGGCGAGAAACTGAGGGGCTGAAACAGATGTTGAGAAACAGAGGGGCCGAAACAGAGGGCGAGAAATAGAGGGGCTGAAACAGAGGGGCTGAAACAGAGGGGCTGAAACAGAGGGGCTGATACAGAGGGCAAGAAACAGAGGGGCTGAAAAACAGGGCGAGAAACAGAGGGGCTGAAACAGAGGGCGAGAAACAGAGGGGCTGAAACAGAGGGGCTGAAACAGAGGGTCTGATACAGAGTGCGAGAAACAGAGAGGCTGAAACAGAGGGCGAGAAACAGAGGGACTGAAACAGATGGCGAGAAACAGAGGGGCTGAAACAGAGGGCGAGAAACAGAGGGGCTGAAACAGAGGGGCTGAAACAGAGGGGCTGAAACAGAGGGCGATAAACAGAGGGGCTGAAACAGAGGACGAGAAACAGAGGGGCTGAAACAGAGTGCGAGAAACAGAGGGGCTGAAACAAAGGGGCTGAAACAGAGGGGCTGAATCAGAGGGGCTGAATCAGAGGGGCTGAAACAGAGGGGCTGAAACAGAGGGCGAGAAACAGAGGGGCTGAAACAGAGGGCGAGAAACAGAGCGTGAGAAACAGTGGGTGAGAAACAGAGGGGATGAAACGGAGGGGCTGAAACAGAGGGGCTGAAACAGAGGGCGATAAACAGAGGGGCTGAAACAGAGGGCGAGAAACAGAGGGGCTGAAACAGAGTGCGAGAAACAGAGGGGCTGAAACAAAGGGGCTGAAACAGAGGGGCTGAATCAGAGGGGCTGAATCAGAGGGGCTGAAACAGAGGGGCTGAAACAGAGGGCGAGAAACAGAGGGGCTGAAACAGAGGGCGAGAAACAGAGCGTGAGAAACAGAGGGTGAGAAACAGAGGGGATGAAACAGAGGGGCTGAAACAGAGGGGCTGAAATAGAGGTGCTGAAACAGAGGGGCTGAATCAGAGGGGCTGAAACAGAGGGGCTGAATCTGAGGAGCTGAAACACAGGGCGAGAAACAGAGGGGCTGAAACAGAGGGTGAGAAACAGAGGGGCTGAAACAGAGGGCGAGAAACAGAGGGGCTGAAACAGAGGGGCTGAAACAGAGTGCGAGAAACAGAGAGGCTGAAACAGAGGGCGAGAAACAGAGGGGCTGAAACAGAGGGCGAGAAAAAGAGGGGCTGAAACAGAGGGCGAGAAACAGTGGGGCTGAAACAGAGGGCGAGAAACAGAGGGGCTGAAAAAGAGGGGCTGAAACAGAGGGCGAGAAACAGAGGGGCTGAAACAGAGGGCGAGAAACAGAGGGGCTGAAACAGAGGGCGAGAAACAGAGGGCGAGAAACAGAGGGGATGAAACAGAGGGGCTGAAACAGAGGGCCTGAAACAGAGGGCGAGAAACAGAGGGGCTGAAACAGAGGGTGAGAAACAGAGGGGCTGAAACAGAGGGCCTGAAACAGAGGGCGATAAACAGATGGGCTGAAACAGAGGGCGAGAAACAGAGGGTGAGAAACAGAGGGCGAGAAACAGTGGGGATGAAACAGAGGGGCTGAAACAGAGGGGCTGAAATAGAGGGGCTGATACAAAGAGGCTGAATCAGAGGGGGTGAAACAGAGGGGCTGAATCAGAGGAGCTGAAACAGAGGGCGAGAAACAGAGGGGCTGAAACAGAGGGCGAGAAACAGAGGGGCTGAAACAGAGGGCGAGAAACAGAGGGGCTGAAACAGAGGGTAGAGAAACCGAGGGACTGAAACACAGGGGCTGAAACAGAGGGGCTGAAACAGAGGGCGAGAAACAGAGGTGCTGAAACAGAGGGACTGAAACACAGGGGCTGAAACAGAGGGGCTGAAACAGAGGGCGAGAAACAGAGGTGCTGAAACAGAGGGCGAGAAACAGAGGGGCTGAAACAGAGGGCGAGAAACAGAGGGGCTGAAACAGAGGGTAGAGAAACAGAGGGGCTGAAACAGAGGGGCTGAAACAGAGGGGCTGAAACAGAGGGCGAGAAACAGAGGGGCTGAAACAGAGGGCGAGAAACAGAGGGGCTGAAACAGAGGGGCTGAAACAGAGGGGCTGAAACAGAGGGGCTGAAACAGAGGGCGAGAAACAGAGGGGCTGAAACAGAGGGCGAGAAACAGAGGGGCTGAAACAGAGGGGCTGAAACAGAGGGGCTGAAACAGAGGGGCTGAAACAGAGGGGCTGAAACAGAGGGCGAGAAACAGAGGGGCTGAAACAGAGGGCGAGAAACAGAGGGGCTGAAACAGAGGGTAGAGAAACAGAGGGACTGAAACACAGGGGCTGAAACAGAGGGGCTGAAACAGAGGGCGAGAAACAGAGGTGCTGAAACAGAGGGCGAGAAACAGACTGGCTGAAACAGAGGGCGACAAACAGAGGGGCTGAAGCAGAGGGGCTGAAACAGAGGGCGAGAAACAGAGGGGCTGAAACAGAGGGTGAGAAACAGAGGGGCTGAAACAGAGGGGCTGAAACAGTGGGGCTGAAACAGAGGGCGAGAAACAGAGTGGCTGAAACAGAGGGCGAGAAACAGAGGGGCTGAAACAGAGGGCGAGAAACAGAGGGGCTGAAACAGAGGGCGAGAAACAGAGGTGCTGAAACAGAGGGACTGAAACACAGGGGCTGAAACAGAGGGGCTGAAACAGAGGGCGAGAAACAGAGGTGCTGAAACAGAGGGCGAGAAACAGAGGGGCTGAAACAGAGGGCGAGAAACAGAGGGGCTGAAACAGAGGGTAGAGAAACAGAGGGGCTGAAACAGAGGGGCTGAAACAGAGGGGCTGAAACAGAGGGCGAGAAACAGAGGGGCTGAAACAGAGGGCGAGAAACAGAGGGGCTGAATCAGAGGGGCTGAAACAGAGGGGCTGAATCAGAGGAGCTGAAACAGAGGGCGAGAAACAGAGGGGCTGAAACAGAGGGCGAGAAACAGAGGGGCTGAAACAGAGGGCGAGAAACAGAGGGGCTGAAACAGAGGGTAGAGAAACCGAGGGACTGAAACACAGGGGCTGAAACAGAGGGGCTGAAACAGAGGGCGAGAAACAGAGGTGCTGAAACAGAGGGACTGAAACACAGGGGCTGAAACAGAGGGGCTGAAACAGAGGGCGAGAAACAGAGGTGCTGAAACAGAGGGCGAGAAACAGAGGGGCTGAAACAGAGGGCGAGAAACAGAGGGGCTGAAACAGAGGGTAGAGAAACAGAGGGGCTGAAACAGAGGGGCTGAAACAGAGGGGCTGAAACAGAGGGGCTGAAACAGAGGGCGAGAAACAGAGGGGCTGAAACAGAGGGCGAGAAACAGAGGGGCTGAAACAGAGGGGCTGAAACAGAGGGCGAGAAACAGAGGGGCTGAAACAGAGGGCGAGAAACAGAGGGGCTGAAACAGAGGGGCTGAAACAGAGGGGCTGAAACAGAGGGGCTGAAACAGAGGGGCTGAAACAGAGGGGCTGAAACAGAGGGCGAGAAACAGAGGGGCTGAAACAGAGGGCGAGAAACAGAGGGGCTGAAACAGAGGGTAGAGAAACAGAGGGACTGAAACACAGGGGCTGAAACAGAGGGGCTGAAACAGAGGGCGAGAAACAGAGGTGCTGAAACAGAGGGCGAGAAACAGACTGGCTGAAACAGAGGGCGACAAACAGAGGGGCTGAAGCAGAGGGGCTGAAACAGAGGGCGAGAAACAGAGGGGCTGAAACAGAGGGTGAGAAACAGAGGGGCTGAAACAGAGGGGCTGAAACAGTGGGGCTGAAACAGAGGGCGAGAAACAGAGTGGCTGAAACAGAGGGCGAGAAACAGAGGGGCTGAAACAGAGGGCGAGAAACACAGGGGCTGAAACAGAGGGCGAGAAACAGAGGTGCTGAAACAGAGGGACTGAAACGCAGGGGCTGAAACAGAGGGGCTGAAACAGAGGGCGAGAAACAGAGGTGCTGAAACAGAGGGCGAGAAACAGAGGGGCTGAAACAGAGGGCGAGAAACAGAGGGGCTGAAACAGAGGGTAGAGAAACAGAGGGGCTGAAACAGAGGGGCTGAAACAGAGGGGCTGAAACAGAGGGGCTGAAACAGAGGGCGAGAAACAGAGGGGCTGAAACAGAGGGCGAGAAACAGAGGGGCTGAAACAGAGGGGCTGAAACAGAGGGGCTGAAACAGAGGGACTGAAACAGAGGGCGAGAAACAGAGGGGCTGAAACAGAGGGCGAGAAACAGAGGGGCTGAAACAGAGGGGCTGAAACAGAGGGGCTGAAACAGAGGGGCTGAAACAGAGATCCTGAAACAGAGGGGCTGAAACAGAGGGCGAGAAACAGAGGGGCTGAAACAGAGGGTAGAGAAACAGAGGGACTGAAACACAGGGGCTGAAACAGAGGGGCTGAAACAGAGGGCGAGAAACAGAGGTGCTGAAACAGAGGGCGAGAAACAGACTGGCTGAAACAGAGGGCGACAAACAGAGGGGCTGAAGCAGAGGGGCTGAAACAGAGGGCGAGAACCAGTGGGGCAGAAACAGAGGGCGAGAAACAGAGGGGCTGAAACATAGGGCGAGAAAGAGAGGGGCTGAAACAGAGGGTGAGAAACAGAGGGGCTGAAACAGAGGGGCTGAAACAGTGGGGCTGAAACAGAGGGCGAGAAACAGAGTGGATGAAACAGAGGGCGAGAAACAGAGGGGCTGAAACAGAGTGGCTGAAACAGAGGGGTTGAAACAGAGGGCGAGAAACAGAGGGGCTGAAACAGAGGGCGAGAAACAGAGGGGCTGAAACAGAGGGGCTGAAACAGAGGGGCTGAAACAGAGGGCGAGAAACAGAGGGGCTGAATCAGAGGGGCTGAATCATAGGGGCTGAAACAGAGGGGCTGAAACAGAAGGCGAGAAACAAAGGGGCTGAAACAGCGGGCGAGAAACAGAGGTTGAGAAACAGAGGGGCTGAAACAGAGGGGCTGAAACAGACGGGCTGAAACAGAGAGCCTGAAACAGAGGGCGAGATACAGAGGGGCTGAAACAGAGTGCGAAAAACAGATGGGCTGAAACAGAGGTCGAGAAACAGAGGGTGAGAAACAGAGGGCGAGAAACAGAGGTGCTGAAACAGAGGGACTGAAACACAGGGGCTGAAACAGAGGGGCTGAAACAGAGGGCGAGAAACAGAGGTGCTGAAACAGAGGGCGAGAAACAGAGGGGCTGAAACAGAGGGCGAGAAACAGAGGGGCTGAAACAGAGGGTAGAGAAACAGAGGGGCTGAAACAGAGGGGCTGAAACAGAGGGGCTGAAACAGAGGGGCTGAAACAGAGGGCGAGAAACAGAGGGGCTGAAACAGAGGGGCTGAAACAGAGGGGCTGAAACAGAGGGGCTGAAACAGAGGGCGAGAAACAGAGGGGCTGAAACAGAGGGCGAGAAACAGAGGGGCTGAAACAGAGGGGCTGAAACAGAGGGGCTGAAACAGAGGGGCTGAAACAGAGGGCGAGAAACAGAGGGGCTGAAACAGAGGGTAGAGAAACAGAGGGACTGAAACACAGGGGCTGAAACAGAGGGGCTGAAACAGAGGGCGAGAAACAGAGGTGCTGAAACAGAGGGCGAGAAACAGACTGGCTGAAACAGAGGGCGACAAACAGAGGGGCTGAAGCAGAGGGGCTGAAACAGAGGGCGAGAACCAGTGGGGCAGAAACAGAGTGCGAGAAACAGAGGGGCTGAAACATAGGGCGAGAAAGAGAGGGGCTGAAACAGAGGGTGAGAAACAGAGGGGCTGAAACAGAGGGGCTGAAACAGTGGGGCTGAAACAGAGGGCGAGAAACAGAGTGGATGAAACAGAGGTCGAGAAACAGAGGGGCTGAAACAGAGTGGCTGAAACAGAGGGGCTGAAACAGAGGGCGAGAAACAGAGGGGCTGAAACAGAGGGCGAGAAACAGAGGGGCTGAAACAGAGGGGCTGAAACAGAGGGGCTGAAACAGAGGGCGAGAAACAGAGGGGCTGAAACAGAGGGGCTGAATCATAGGGGCTGAAACAGAGGGACCGAAACAGAAGGCGAGAAACAAAGGGGCTGAAACAGCGGGCGAGAAACAGAGGTTGAGAAACAGAGGGGCTGAAACAGAGGGGCTGAAACAGACGGGCTGAAACAGAGAGCCTGAAACAGAGGGCGAGAAACAGAGGGGCTGAAACAGAGTGCGAAAAACAGATGGGCTGAAACAGAGGTCGAGAAACAGAGGGTGAGAAACAGAGGGCGAGAAACAGAGGTGCTGAAACAGAGGGACTGAAACACAGGGGCTGAAACAGAGGGGCTGAAACAGAGGGCGAGAAACAGAGGGGCTGAAACAGAGGGCGAGAAACAGAGGGGCTGAAACAGAGGGTAGAGAAACAGAGGGGCTGAAACAGAGGGGCTGAAACAGAGGGGCTGAAACAGAGGGGCTGAAACAGAGGGCGAGAAACAGAGGGGCTGAAACAGAGGGGCTGAAACAGAGGGGCTGAAACAGAGGGGCTGAAACAGAGGGCGAGAAACAGAGGGGCTGAAACAGAGGGCGAGAAACAGAGGGGCTGAAACAGAGGGGCTGAAACAGAGGGGCTGAAACAGAGGGGCTGAAACAGAGGGGCTGAAACAGAGGGGCTGAAACAGAGGGCGAGAAACAGAGGGGCTGAAACAGAGGGCGAGAAACAGAGGGGCTGAAACAGAGGGTAGAGAAACAGAGGGACTGAAACACAGGGGCTGAAACAGAGGGGCTGAAACAGAGGGCGAGAAACAGAGGTGCTGAAACAGAGGGCGAGAAACAGACTGGCTGAAACAGAGGGCGACAAACAGACTGGCTGAAGCAGAGGGGCTGAAACAGAGGGCGAGAACCAGTGGGGCAGAAACAGAGGGCGAGAAACAGAGGGGCTGAAACATAGGGCGAGAAACAGAGGGGCTGAAACAGAGGGTGAGAAACAGAGGGGCTGAAACAGAGGGGCTGAAACAGTGGGGCTGAAACAGAGGGCGAGAAACAGAGTGGCTGAAACAGAGGGCGAGAAACAGAGGGGCTGAAACAGAGGGCGAGAAACAGAGGGGCTGAAACAGAGGGCGAGAAACAGAGGTGCTGAAACAGAGGGACTGAAACACAGGGGCTGAAACAGAGGGGCTGAAACAGAGGGCGAGAAACAGAGGTGCTGAAACAGAGGGCGAGAAACAGAGGGGCTGAAACAGAGGGCGAGAAACAGAGGGGTTGAAACAGAGGGTAGAGAAACAGAGGGGCTGAAACAGAGGGGCTGAAACAGAGGGGCTGCAACAGAGGGGCTGAAACAGAGGGCGAGAAACAGAGGGGCTGAAACAGAGGGCGAGAAACAGAGGGGCTGAAACAGAGGGGCTGAAACAGAGGGGCTGAAACAGAGGGGCTGAAACAGAGGGCGAGAAACAGAGGGGCTGAAACAGAGGGCGAGAAACAGAGGGGCTGAAACAGAGGGGCTGAAACAGAGGGGCTGAAACAGAGGGGCTGAAACAGAGGGGCTGAAACAGAGGGGCTGAAACAGAGGGCGAGAAACAGAGGGGCTGAAACAGAGGGTAGAGAAACAGAGGGACTGAAACACAGGGGCTGAAACAGAGGGGCTGAAACAGAGGGCGAGAAACAGAGGTGCTGAAACAGAGGGCGAGAAACAGACTGGCTGAAACAGAGGGCGACAAACAGAGGGGCTGAAGAAGAGGGGCTGAAACAGAGGGCGAGAACCAGTGGGGCAGAAACAGAGGGCGAGAAACAGAGGGGCTGAAACATAGGGCGAGAAAGAGAGGGGCTGAAACAGAGGGTGAGAAACAGAGGGGCTGAAACAGAGGGGCTGAAACAGTGGGGCTGAAACAGAGGGCGAGAAACAGAGTGGATGAAACAGAGGGCGAGAAACAGAGGGGCTGAAACAGAGTGGCTGAAACAGAGGGGCTGAAACAGAGGGCGAGAAACAGAGGGGCTGAAACAGAGGGCGAGAAACAGAGGGGCTGAAACAGAGGGGCTGAAACAGAGGGGCTTAAACAGAGGGCGAGAAACAGAGGGGCTGAATCAGAGGGGCTGAATCATAGGGGCTGAAACAGAGGGGCTGAAACAGAAGGTGAGAAACAAAGGGGCTGAAACAGCGGGCGAGAAACAGAGGTTGAGAAACAGAGGGGCTGAAACAGAGGGGCTGAAACAGACGGGCTGAAACAGAGAGCCTGAAACAGAGGGCGAGAAACAGAGGGGCTGAAGCAGAGGGGCTGAAACAGAGGGCGAGAACCAGTGGGGCAGAAACAGAGGGCGAGAAACAGAGGGGCTGAAACATAGGGCGAGAAAGAGAGGGGCTGAAACAGAGGGTGAGAAACAGAGGGGCTGAAACAGAGGGGCTGAAACAGTGGGGCTGAAACAGAGGGCGAGAAACAGAGTGGATGAAACAGAGGGCGAGAAACAGAGGGGCTGAAACAGAGTGGCTGAAACAGAGGGGCTGAAACAGAGGGCGAGAAACAGAGGGGCTGAAACAGAGGGCGAGAAACAGAGGGGCTGAAACAGAGGGGCTGAAACAGAGGGGCTGAAACAGAGGGCGAGAAACAGAGGGGCTGAATCAGAGGGGCTGAATCATAGGGGCTGAAACAGAGGGGCTGAAACAGAAGGCGAGAAACAAAGGGGCTGAAACAGCGGGCGAGAAACAGAGGTTGAGAAACAGAGGGGCTGAAACAGAGGGGCTGAAACAGACGGGCTGAAACAGAGAGCCTGAAACAGAGGGCGAGAAACAGAGGGGCTGAAACAGAGTGCGAAAAACAGATGGGCTGAAACAGAGGTCGAGAAACAGAGGGTGAGAAACAGAGGGCGAGAAACAGAGGGGATGAAACAGAGGGGCTGAAACAGAGGGGCTGAAACAGAGGGGCTGAATCAGAGGAGCTGAAACTGAGGGCGAGAAACTGAGGGGCTGAAACAGAGGGCGAGAAACAGAGGGGCCGAAACAGAGGGCGAGAAATAGAGGGGCTGAAACAGAGGGGCTGAAACAGAGGGGCTGAAACAGAGGGGCTGATACAGAGGGCAAGAAACAGAGGGGCTGAAAAAGAGGGCCAGAAACAGAGGGGCTGAAACAGAGGGCGAGAAACAGAGGGGCTGAAACAGAGGGGCTGAAACAGAGGGTCTGATACAGAGTGCGAGAAACAGAGAGGCTGAAACAGAGGGCGAGAAACAGAGGGGCTGAAACAGATGGCGAGAAAAAGAGGGGCTGAAACAGAGGGCGAGAAACAGAGGGGCTGAAACAGAGGGGCTGAAACAGAGGGGCTGAAACAGAGGGGCTGAAACAGAGGGCGAGAAACAGAGGGGCTGAAACAGAGGGCGAGAAACAGAGGGTCTGAAACAGAGGGCGAGAAACAGATGATGAGAAACAGAGGGACTGAAACACAGGGGCTGAAACAGAGGGGCAGAAACAGAGGGCGCGAAACAGAGGGGCTGAAACAGAGGGCGAGAAACAGAGGGGCTGAAACAGAGGGGCTGACACAGAGGGGCTGAATCAGAGGGGCTGAATCAGAGGGGCTGAAAAAGAGGGTGAGAAACAGAGGGGCTGAAACAGAGGGGCTGAAACAGAGGGGCTGAAACAGAGGGCGAGAAACAGAGGGGCTGAATCAGAGGGGCTAAATCAGGGGGGCTGAATCAGAGGGGCTGAAACAGAGGGCGAGAAACAGAGTGGCTGAAACAGAGGGCGAGAAACAGGGGGGCTGAAACAGAGGGTGAGAAACAGAGGGGCTGAAACAGAGGGCCTGAAACAGAGGGCGATAAACAGAGGGGCTGAAACAGAGGGCGAGATACAGAGGGGCTGAAACAGAGTGCGAGAAACAGAGGGGCTGAAACAAAGGGGCTGAAACAGAGGGGCTGAATCAGAGGGGCTGAATCAGAGGGGCTGAAACAGAGGGGCTGAAACAGAGGGCGAGAAACAGAGGGGCTGAAACAGAGGGCGAGAAACAGAGCGTGAGAAACAGAGGGTGAGAAACAGAGGGGATGAAACAGAGGGGCTGAAACAGAGGGGCTGAAATAGAGGTGCTGAAACAGAGGGGCTGAATCAGAGGGGCTGAAACAGAGGGGCTGAATCTGAGGAGCTGAAACACAGGGCGAGAAACAGAGGGGCTGAAACAGAGGGTGTGAAACAGAGGGGCTGAAACAGAGGGCGAGAAACAGAGGGGCTGAAACAGAGGGGCTGAAACAGAGTGCGAGAAACAGAGAGGCTGAAACAGAGGGCGAGAAACAGAGGGGCTGAAACAGAGGGCGAGAAAAAGAGGGGCTGAAACAGAGGGCGAGAAACAGTGGGGCTGAAACAGAGGGCGAGAAACAGAGGGCCTGAAAAAGAGGGGCTGAAACAGAGGGCGAGAAACAGAGGGGCTGAAACAGAGGGCGAGAAACAGAGGGGCTGAAACAGAGGGCGAGAAACAGAGGGCGAGAAACAGAGGGGATGAAACAGAGGGGATGAAACAGAGGGGCTGAAAATGAGGGGCTGAATCAGAGGGGATGAAACAGAGGAGCTGAATCAGAGGGGCTGAAACAGAAGGCGAGAAACAGAGGGGCTGAAACAGAGGGCGAGAACCAGAGGGGCAGAAACAGAGGGCGAGGAACAGAGGGGCTGAAACAGAGGGCGAGAAACAGAGGGGCTGAAACAGATGGCGAGAAACAGAGGGGCTGAAACAGAGGGGCTGAAACAGAGGGCGAGAAACAGAGGGGCTGAAACAGAGGGCGAGAAACAGAGGGGCTGAAACAGAGGGCGAGAAACAGATGGCGAGAAACAGAGGGACTGAAACACCGGGGCTGAAACTGAGGCGCTGAAACAGAGGGCGAGAAACAGAGGGGCTGAAACAGAGGGCGAGAAACAGAGGGGCTGAAACAGAGGGGCTGAAACAGAGGGGCTGAAACAGACGGGCTGAAACAGAGCGACTGAAACAGAGGGCGAGAAACAGAGGTTCTGAAACAGAGGGCGAAAAACAGATGGGCTGAAACAGAGGGCGAGAAACAGAGGGACTGAAACAGAGGAGCTGAAACAGAGGGGCTGAAACAGAGGGCGAGAAACAGAGGGGCTGAAACAGAGGGCGAGAAAAAGAGGGGCTGAAACAGAGGGGCTGAAACAGAGGGGCTGAAACAGTGGGGCTGAAACAGAGGGCGAGAAATAGAGGGGCTGAAACAGAGGGCGAGAAACAGAGGGGCTGAAACAGTGGGCGAGAAACAGATGGGCTGAATCAGAGGGCGAGAAACAGAGGGGCTGAAACAGAGGGGCTGAAACAGAGTGGCTGAAACAGAGGGCGAGAAACAGAGGGGCTGAAACAGAGGGCGAGAAACAGAGGGGCTGAAACAGAGGGCGAGAAACAGAGGGGCTGAAACAGGGCGAGAAACAGAGGGCGAGAAACAGAGGGACTGAAACAGAGGGGCTGAAACAGAGGGGCTGAAACAGAGGGCGAGAAACTGAGGGGCTGAAACAGAGGGGCTGAAACAGAGGGGCTGATCCAGAGGGGCTGATTCAGAGGGGTTGAAACAGAGGGGCTGAATCAGTGGGGCTGAAACAGAGGGCGAGAAACAGAGGGGCTGAAACAGAGGGCGAGAAACAGAGGGGCTGAAACAGAGGGGCTGAAACAGAGGGGCTAAATCAGAGGGGCAGAAACAGAGGGCGAGAAACAGAGGGGCTGAAACAGAGGGCGAGAAACAGAGGGGCTGAAACAGAGGGGCTGAAACAGAGGGGCTGAAACAGAGGGCGAGAAACAGAGGGGCTGAAACAGAGGGCGAGAAACAGAGGGGCTGAAACAGAGGGGCTGAAACAGAGGGCGAGAAACAGAGGGGCTGATACAGAGGGCGAGAAACAGAGGGGCTGAAAAAGAGGGCACGAAATAGAGGGGCTGAAACAGAGGGCGAGAAACAGAGCGGCTGAAACAGAGGGGCTGAAACAGAGGGGCTGAAACAGAGGGCGAGAAACAGAGGGACTGAAACAGAGGGGCTGAAACAGAGGGGCTGAAACAGAGGGCGAGAAACAGAGGGGCTGAAACAGAGGGGCTGAAACAGAGGGGCTGATCCAGAGGGGTTGATTCAGAGGGGTTGAAACAGAGGGGCTCAATCAGTGGGGCTGAAACAGAGGGCCTGAAACAGAGGGCCATAAACAGAGGGGCTGAAACAGAGGGGCTGAAATAGAGGGGCTGAAACAGAGGGGCTGAATCCGAGGGGCTGAAACAGAGGGGCTGAAACAGAGGGGCTGAAACAGAGTAGCTGAAACAGAGGGCGAGAAACAGAGGGGCTGAAACAGAGGGCGAGAAACAGAGGGGCTGAAATAGAGGGCGAGTAACAGAGGGGCTGAAACAGAGGGGCTGAAACAGAGGGGCTGAAACAGAGGGCGACAAACAGAGGGGCTGAATCAGAGGGGCTGAATCAGAGGGGCTGAAACAGAGGGGCTGAAACAGAAGGCGAGAAACAAAGGGGCTGAAACAGCGGGCGAGAAACAGAGGGTGAGAAACAGAGGGGCTGAAACAGAGGGGCTGAAACAGACGGGCTGAAACAGAGAGACTGAAACAGAGGGCGAGAAACAGAGGGGCTGAAACAGAGTGCGAAAAACAGATGGGCTGAAACAGAGGGCAAGAAACAGAGGATGAGAAACAGAGGGCGAGAAACAGAGGGGATGAAACAGAGGGGCTGAAACAGAGGGGCTGAAATAGAGGGGCTGAAACAGATGGGCTGAATCAGAGGGGCTGAAACAGAGGGGCTGAATCAGAGGAGCTGAAACAGAGGGCGAGAAACAGAGGGGCTGAAACAGAGGGCGAGAAATAGAGGGGCTGAAACAGAGGGGCTGAAACAGAGGGGCTGAAACAGAGAGGCTGAAACAGAGGGCGAGAAACAGAGGGGCTGAAACAGAGGGCGACAAACAGAGGGGCTGAATCAGAGGGGCTGAAACAGAGGGGCTGAAACAGAAGGCGAGAAACAAAGGGGCTGAAACAGCGGGCGAGAAACAGAGGGTGAGAAACAGAGGGGCTGAAACAGAGGGGCTGAAACAGACGGGTTGAAACAGAGAGACTGAAACAGAGGGCGAGAAACAGAGGGGCTGAAACAGAGGGCGAAAAACAGATGGGCTGAAACAGAGGGCGAGAAACAGAGGGTGAGAAACAGAGGGGCTGAAACAGAGTGGCTGAAACAGAGGGCGAGAAACAGAGGGGCTGAAACAGAGGGCGAGAAACAGAGGGGCTGAAACAGAGGGCGAGAAACAGAGGGGCTGAAACAGAGGGCGAGAAACAGATGGCGAGAAACAGAGGGACTGAAACACAGGGGCTGAAACAGAGGCGCTGAAACAGAGGGCGAGAAACAAAGGGGCTGAAACAGAGGGGCTGAAACAGAGGGGCTGAAACAGATGGGCTGAAACAGAGCGACTGAAACAGAGGGCGAGAAACAGAGGTGCTGAAACAGAGGGCGAAAAACAGATGGGCTGAAACAGAGGGCGAGAAACAGAGGGACTGAAACAGAGGGGCTGAAACAGAGGGGCTGAAACAGAGGGCGAGAAACAGAGGGGCTGAAACAGAGGGCGAGAAAAAGAGGGGCTGAAACAGAGGGGCTGAAACAGAGGGGCTGAAACAGTGGGGCTGAAACAGAGGGCGAGAAACTGAGGGGCTGAAACAGAGGGGCTGAAACAGAGGGGCTGATCCAGAGGGGCTGATTCAGAGGGGTTGAAACAGAGGGGCTGAATCAGTGGGGCTGAAACAGAGGGCGAGAAACAGAGGGGCTGAAACAGAGGGCGAGAAACAGAGGGGCTGAAACAGAGGGGCTGAAACAGAGGGGCTAAATCAGAGGGGCAGAAACAGAGGGCGAGAAACAGAGGGGCTGAAACAGAGGGCGAGAAACAGAGGGGCTGAAACAGAGGGGCTGAAACAGAGGGGCTGAAACAGAGGGCGAGAAGCAGAGGGGCTGAAACAGAGGGTGAGAAACAGAGGGGCTGAAACAGAGGGGCTGAAACAGAGGGCGAGAAACAGAGGGGCTGAAACAGAGGGGCTGATACAGAGGGCGAGAAACAGAGGGGCTGAAAAAGAGGGCGCGAAATAGAGGGGCTGAAACAGAGGGCGAGAAACAGAGCGGCTGAAACAGAGGGGCTGAAACAGAGGGGCTGAAACAAAGGGCGAGAAACAGAGGGACTGAAACAGAGGGGCTGAAACAGAGGGGCTGAAACAGAGGGCGAGAAACAGAGGGGCTGAAACAGAGGGGCTGAAACAGAGGGGCTGATCCAGAGGGGTTGATTCAGAGGGGTTGAAACAGAGGGGCTCAATCAGTGGGGCTGAAACAGAGGGCCTGAAACAGAGGGCCATAAACAGAGGGGCTGAAACAGAGGGGCTGAAATAGAGGGGCTGAAACAGAGGGGCTGAATCCGAGGGGCTGAAACAGAGGGGCTGAAACAGAGGGGCTGAAACAGAGGAGCTGAAACAGAGGGCGAGAAACAGAGGGGCTGAAACAGAGGGCGAGAAACAGAGGGGCTGAAACAGAGGGCGAGTAACAGAGGGGCTGAAACAGAGGGGCTGAAACAGAGGGGCTGAAACAGAGGGCGACAAACAGAGGGGCTGAATCAGAGGGGCTGAATCAGAGGGGCTGAAACAGAGGGGCTGAAACAGAAGGCGAGAAACAAAGGGGCTGAAACAGCGGGCGAGAAACAAAGGGTGAGAAACAGAGGGGCTGAAACAGAGGGGCTGAAACAGACGGGCTGAAACAGAGAGACTGAAACAGAGGGCGAGAAACAGAGGGGCTGAAACAGAGTGCGAAAAACAGATGGGCTGAAACAGAGGGCAAGAAACAGAGGATGAGAAACAGAGGGCGAGAAACAGAGGGGATGAAACAGAGGGGCTGAAACAGAGGGGCTGAAATAGAGGGGCTGAAACAGATGGGCTGAATCAGAGGGGCTGAAACAGAGGGGCTGAATCAGAGGAGCTGAAACAGAGGGCGAGAAACAGAGGGGCTGAAACAGAGGGCGAGAAATAGAGGGGCTGAAACAGAGGGGCTGAAACAGCCGGCTGAAACAGAGAGGCTGAAACAGAGGGCGAGAAACAGAGGGGCTGAAACAGAGGGCGACAAACAGAGGGGCTGAAACAGAAGGCGAAAAACAAAGGGGCTGAAACAGCGGGCGAGAAACAGAGGGTGAGAAACAGAGGGGCTGAAACAGAGGGGCTGAAACAGACGGGCTGAAACAGAGAGACTGAAACAGAGGGCGAGAAACAGAGGGGCTGAAACAGAGGGCGAAAAACAGATGGGCTGAAACAGAGGGCGAGAAACAGAGGGTGAGAAACAGAGGGGCTGAAACAGAGTGGCTGAAACAGAGGGCGAGAAACAGAGGGGCTGAAACAGAGGGCGAGAAACAGAGGGGCTGAAACAGAGGGCGAGAAACAGAGGGGCTGAAACAGAGGGCGAGAAACAGATGGCGAGAAACAGAGGGACTGAAACACACGGGCTGAAACAGAGGCGCTGAAACAGTGGGCGAGAAACAGAGGGGCTGAAACAGAGGGGCTGAAACAGAGGGGCTGAAACAGATGGGCTGAAACAGAGCGACTGAAACAGAGGGCGAGAAACAGAGGTGCTGAAACAGAGGGCGAAAAACAGATGGGCTGAAACAGAGGGCGAGAAACAGAGGGACTGAAACAGAGGGGCTGAAACAGAGGGGCTGAAACAGAGGGCGAGAAACAGAGGGGCTGAAACAGAGGGCGAGAAAAAGAGGGGCTGAAACAGAGGGGCTGAAACAGAGGGGCTGAAACAGTGGGGCTGAAACAGAGGGCGAGAAATAGAGGGGCTGAAACAGAGGGCGAGAAACAAAGGGGCTGAAACAGTGGGCGAGAAACAGATGGGCTGAATCAGAGGGCGAGAAACAGAGGGGCTGAAACAGAGGGGCTGAAACAGAGTGGCTGAAACAGAGGGCGAGAAACAGAGGGGCTGAAACAGAGGGCGAGAAACAGAGGGGCTGAAACAGAGGGCGAGAAACAGAGGGGCTGAAACAGAGGGCGAGAAACAGTGGGCGAGAAACAGAGGGACTGAAACAGAGGGGCTGAAACAGAGGGGCTGAAACAGAGGGCGAGAAACTGAGGGGCTGAAACAGAGGGGCTGAAACAGAGGGGCTGATCCAGAGGGCCTGATTCAGAGGGGTTGAAACAGAGGGGCTGAATCAGTGGGGCTGAAACAGAGGGCGAGAAACAGAGGGGCTGAAACAGAGGGCGAGAAACAGAGGGGCTGAAACAGAGGGGCTGAAACAGAGGGGCTAAATCAGAGGGGCAGAAACAGAGGGCGAGAAACAGAGGGGCTGAAACAGAGGGCGAGAAACAGAGGGGCTGAAACAGAGGGGCTGAAACAGAGGGGCTGAAACAGAGGGCGAGAAACAGAGGGGCTGAAACAGAGGGCGAGAAACAGAGGGGCTGAAACAGAGGGGCTGAAACAGAGGGCGAGAAACAGAGGGGCTGAAACAGAGGGGCTGATACAGAGGGCGAGAAACAGAGGGGCTGAAAAAGAGGGCGAGAAATAGAGGGGCTGAAACAGAGGGCGAGAAACAGAGCGGCTGAAACAGAGGGGCTGAAACAGAGGGGCTGAAACAGATGGCGAGAAACAGAGGGACTGAAACAGAGGGGCTGAAACAGAGGGGCTGAAACAGAGGGCGAGAAACAGAGGGGCTGAAACAGAGGGGCTGAAACAGAGGGGCTGATCCAGAGGGGCTGATTCAGAGGGGTTGAAACAGAGGGGCTCAATCAGTGGGGCTGAAACAGAGGGCGAGAAACAGAGGGGCTGAAACAGAGGGCGAGAAACAGAGGGGCTGAAACAGAGGGCGAGAAACAGAGGGGTGAAACAGAGGGGCTGAAACAGAGGGGCTAAATCAGAGGGGCAGAAACAGAGGGCGAGAAACAGAGGGGCTGAAACAGAGGGCGAGAAACAGAGGGGCTGAAACAGAGGGCGAGAAACAGAGGGGCTGAAACAGAGGGTGAGAAACAGAGGGGCTGAAACAGAGGGCCTGAAACAGAGGGCCATAAACAGAGGGGCTGAAACAGAGGGGCTGAAATAGAGGGGCTGAAACAGAGGGGCTGAATCCGAGGGGCTGAAACAGAGGGGCTGAAACAGAGGGGCTGAAACAGAGGAGCTGAAACAGAGGGCGAGAAACAGAGGGGCTGAAACAGAGGGCGAGAAACAGAGGGGCTGAAACAGAGGGCGAGTAACAGAGGGGCTGAAACAGAGGGGCTGAAAAAGAGGGGCTGAATCAGAGGGGCTGAATCAGAGGGGCTGAAACAGAGGGGCTGAAACAGAAGGCGAGAAACAAAGGGGCTGAAACAGCGGGCGAGAAACAGAGGGTGAGAAACAGAGGGGCTGAAACAGAGGGGCTGAAACAGACGGGCTGAAACAGAGAGACTGAAACAGAGGGCGAGAAACAGAGGGGCTGAAACAGAGTGCGAAAAACAGATGGGCTGAAACAGAGGGCAAGAAACAGAGGATGAGAAACAGAGGGCGAGAAACAGAGGGGATGAAACAGAGGGGCTGAAACAGAGGGGCTGAAATAGAGGGGCTGAAACAGATGGGCTGAATCAGAGGGGCTGAAACAGAGGGGCTGAATCAGAGGAGCTGAAACAGAGGGCGAGAAACAGAGGGGCTGAAACAGAGGGCGAGAAATAGAGGGGCTGAAACAGAGGGGCTGAAACAGCCGGCTGAAACAGAGAGGCTGAAACAGAGGGCGAGAAACAGAGGGGCTGAAACAGAGGGCGACAAACAGAGGGGCTGAATCAGAGGGGCTAAAACAGAGGGGCTGAAACAGAAGGCGAGAAACAAAGGGACTGAAACAGCGGGCGAGAAACAGAGGGTGAGAAACAGAGGGGCTGAAACAGAGGGGCTGAAACAGACGGGCTGAAGCAGAGAGACTGAAACAGAGGGCGAGAAACAGAGGGGCTGTAACAGCGGGCGAAAAACAGATGGGCTGAAACAGAGGGCGAGAAACAGAGGGTGAGAAACAGAGGGCGAGAAACAGAGGGGATGAAACAGAGGGGCTGAAACAGAGGGGCTGAAATAGAGGGGCTGAAACAGAGGGGCTGAATCAGAGGGGCTGAAACAGAGGGGCTGAATCAGAGGAGCTGAAACAGAGGGCGAGAAACAGAGGGGCTGAAACAGAGGGCGAGAAACAGAGGGGCTGAAACAGAGGGGCTGAAACAGAGGGGCTGAAACAGAGGGGCTGAAACAGAGGGCGAGAAACAGAGGGGCTGAAACAGAGGGCGAGAAACAGAGGGGCTGAAACAGAGGGCGAGAAACAGAGGGACTGAAACACAGGGTCTGAAACAGAGGGGCTGAAACAGAGGGCGAGAAACAGAGGTGCTGAAACAGAGGGCGAGAAACAGACTGGCTGAAACAGAGGGCGACAAACAGAGGGGCTGAAACAGAGGGGCTGAAACAGAGGGCGAGAACCAGAGGGGCAGAAACCGAGGGAGAGAAACAGAGGGGCTGAAACATAGGGCGAGAAACAGAGGGGCTGAAACAGAGGGTGAGAAACAGAGGGGCTGAAACAGAGGGGCTGAAACAGAGGGGCTGAAACAGAGGGCGAGAAACAGAGTGGCTGAAACAGAGGGCGAGAAACAGAGGGGCTGAAACAGAGTGGCTGAAACAGAGGGGCTGAAACAGAGGGCGAGAAACAGAGGGGCTGAAACAGAGGGTGAGAAACAGAGGGGCTGAAACAGAGGGGCTGAAACAGAGGGGCTGAAACAGAGGGGCTGAAACAGAGGGCGAGAAACAGAGGGGCTTAATCAGAGGGGCTGAATCATAGGGGCTGAAACAGAGGGGCTGAAACAGAAGGCGAGAAACAAAGGGGCTGAAACAGCGGGCGAGAAACAGAGGTTGAGAAACAGAGGGGCTGAAACAGAGGGGCTGAAACAGGCGGGCTGAAACAGAGAGCCTGAAACAGAGGGCGAGAAACAGAGGGGCTGAAACAGAGTGCGAAAAACAGATGGGCTGAAACCGAGGTCGAGAAACAGAGGGTGAGAAACAGAGGGCGAGAAACAGAGGGGATGAAACAGAGGGGCTGAAACAGAGGGGCTCAAATAGAGGGGCTGAAACAGAGGGGCTGAATCAGAGGGGCTGAAACAGAGGGGCTGAATCAGAGGAGATGAAACTGAGGGCGAGAAACTGAGGGGCTGA